>NC_135279.1:2002500-2314166 GCF_051311805.1 Agelaius phoeniceus | reverse complement strand
TGAGACTTGGGCACTGGGCTACACTGACTTCAAAATAGTCCTTCTCCTAAGAAGGAGGAATAGGCTTCCTTATTCCTTGTTTACTTCTAATGCTTGAAAGGTTAAGTCTAAAAATTAACCTGTTAGTAACAGATCTCTAAGGCTTGGCACAAACTCACAGAGTGTTTTTCTTTTTCTGTCCCACCTCCTTAACTCCTTTTTGCAACTCAAATTGCCCCTGATGCCTGGAGTGAGGTATTTGGCTGGCTGGGCTGTCTCTGTAAACAAATCAAGGCATGACAAGGGATCAGGTAACTCACCCATTTTATTACCCAGACCCAAATAAATTCTTTCCTGCTGGAGATTATCACTAGAGTCACTTGGATCTGGTGTTTCTGTTGAGGCAATGAGGAGAGTTGGTGTAGCACAGCCAAAGCCAGGCTGGGGAGCTCCAGCAGCATCTCTGGGCAGGGGCAGGATGATGGGCAGCAAAGGGTTCCTGGGCCACATCTGCACCTCTCATGGGCATCTCTGCTGTGACATCCCCTTCCCAGGGAAGCTGTGGGATGCAGCTGGAAGCTTGATTTCCTAGGCAGGGTAATGCTGGTAACAGGGAGAGGGATGCTGAGGGAGCAGCAGGGTTCTGGGTTTCCCATACTCGCTCCAGAAGGGAGCCAGCAGTTCCTGCATGTCTGATATTCAAAGATTAAATCCAACTTTTGCCCCATCAAAAATGGTTTTACTGGGGCACACACCAGGTTGTGAGTGTAAAATCAAGGAATTTAAGCAGCTGTGATCTTGATGTACAGGGGAATGTTTTTGTGAGCATAAAGCAACTGTGCTCTTGTCACACAGCAAGATGAGCAGAGCACCCCAAACTCCTGCTGCTGTCCTGCAAGTTACCTGGGGTGTTAATGGTGCTAAAATCCAGGCCTGCTCTCCTGGGAGAAGGTGCCCTTGGAGGATGGGATGAGGCACCGGTGCCTCTGAAGCTCTTCCATGTGAGCTGCCCCTCCAAAGCTGCTCTGTCGTCAGCACCGCTCGTCAGCCCTCACCGGCTTTCAACCCGACACCGAGGGAGGGGAAAAATGGAGCAGCTAAAAGAGGAGACATCCCTGGGCACTGAGAAGTGGAGTTAGAAACTCACATTTTCCTGAAGTGTACCCGAACCTCAAAGTGAATGTCCTCCCCGAAACCTGCCCCGTGCTGCAAATCCTGCAAAACCCCTTTGTCCATGGAAAATCCCTTGGCACCTCGAACCTGCCATTGCTGTCCTGGTTAAATATGCAAGGCTGTCTCTGAATACGTGAGCCTTTTTACACCTGCAGTAAAGGGTGGAACAAACTTTCACCTTCAAAGCAAAGCAGAGCTCGTTCAGTGGAAAAATACAACCTTGGCAGCCCTGGCCATGCAACTGATAAAAAAAAAATCCTGCCTGTTAATCGCAATTCAAACAGAAATCCGCTCCCTGACAGCCGCGGGAGCTTGTTTATGTGTTTCTTGGAACAATAAAACTCATTACCTGGCAGCAGATCAGCTTTTAGAACCGAAGCAGGCACCTGACAGAGGGGTGCAAAAGAGAGCTGCTTCAGCACAAAGGCTGCTGAGAGCCCCAGCAGGGCTGCAGTCCCTGCCAGCCGCCAGCAGCACCTCCAGCCCTGACACCCGATGCCCTTTCCCAGGGCTTTATCGGGATCCTTCTGCTGTCCCCTGTAATCCGACTCTGACGCTGCCCAGTCTCAGACTCCTGTGGGGTTTGAGTGGATGGGATCGCACCCAGATCCCAAACGGCTCCCGTGGCGAGGGGGAGGGAGATCAGGGTGAGACTTTGGGCAGGTGTCACCTTGGGATCAGCTGGGGGTTTGCTGGGAGGGATGGGGAAGGAGCAGGACGAGGGCCAGAGGGGGAGGATGCCACCAAGGCACAGCCAGGCTGAACTTTGTGAAAGAATCTTTGCTTCCCACCCCTTATTTATTCTCCCAGCTCTGCTGCTTTGCTTGGTTGGAATATTAAGGCACACAGTTCACCCCGGTTTAGGGCTTTAAATTCCCATTTCTCTGCCTCCAACGTGAGCTGGCTGTCCCCCTGTGCTAGCAGGACTCAGCTGAGACCATCCCGTGGTATCCAATCCCCCATCCTGGCTCACAGCAGGCGTGTGTGGAGCTTTCAGTTTGTATAAATCTGTATCTCTCCGGTTGCAATACATCCCCATGGAAACCACGAGGAGTTTCCCCTGGCTGAGGACGGCAGTAACATCACTTCCTGCTGCTGACAAACCAATTTGTCATGAAGTGATAAAAAGGCATGGTTTGTGTTTGCAGGAACTGGCTCGGGGCTTTGTTCCTCCCAAGCCAGAGGCTGCTCACCCGCCCCGAAGGCAAACAATGGCCATTGTGCCCTGCAGAGCAGCCATGGGGACACACTTCGAGCCCTTCGTGTCCCCAAAGCGCCACCAAAACACCCCAAGTTGAACACAAGTCATGGCAGCACTTAGCACAGCAGCCACAGATGTGTCCCCACGGCCCAGGGGTGTCCCTGGCCAGCCCACATGGGGACACAGCACAGGGGCCCTGTGTGCTCCCCCCAGCAAGATGCAACACTCAGGGGACACAGCCTACCCTGCTATCACATGGCACACAGAGCCAGAGCTCCAGATTAGATGTGTCTTGGGTAATTCCCTCGTCTCAAAGCTTCTGCCTGTTGTCATCAGCACTGGAGAGGTGCAGGGTGTACTCAGGCTTAGGGACTATCCTGGATTAGTCACCCCAGGATCAGACTCGCAGGGCCACAAGGATGTGTGATGCCATTGCATTGAAAAAAAGAACATTACAACCAGATCACATGCAGGCAAATCTTACTGGCCTGGTTATCACCTGGGTTTTTTCCTCTGCCTGGCTCCAGGGTAGCAGAAAGGGCACTGAGAGCTCTTTGGAGGTGATGTTTAAGTGCAGCCCATTCCCCAGCTCCACAGGCACAGTGGGATGGGGAAGGAGGAAAGGTCGTGGTGTGTGACTGTCACAGTGTGGTGAGAAATCACAACACCTCAAAGCCCATCTAAACCTCTTCCTTTTGCTGGGCCAGCAGCAGTGGCTGTGACAGACTCTCAGTGCCCAGGGAGACCCTGCCCAGGGCTTTGGCTTCCCCAAATCTGCTCCCATCCAAGGCTGGTGGGAGCTTGGGAAAACAGTTAAAACACAGGCTCAAATCCATTGGTGCTGACAGAACAAATGAATGAGATTGGTGCTATGTGTGGCTCCTCACACCCTCTGTTTACTGCAGGGCAGAGCCAGAGGCCACAGCTGATGGCAATCCAGGAGGGGCACAGCCCAGGCCGGTCCTGTTAGCACCCCTCAAAGGTGTGAGAGGCTAAATGGGACCAAGGTATTAAAGGAGAGACTGGGGAGAGTAAAATTTTCTGACGTTGCTGTGAGGACTTTAAGCTGCCTGAGGCTGTGGCCCTGAGCGCAACCTCCAAGAGATGAGCCCAGGTACCCAAGGGGAAGCAGCTGAATTGCTCTGCTGCTGGGCTGGGTGGAGAATTCCTGGTTTTGGGAGCTGTTTCCCACTTGGGCAGTGCAGTTGTACAAACCTGTGCCTGTCTGGAGAGCAGTGCCAAGGTCCTACCTGGACCTGATGCTGTCGGTCTGGCACAGAGCAAGTTGGCAAGAAAAACAGGCAAAACCAGGGCAGAAATCAGCATCATTTTTTTGCCTTTATATGATGTGAGCAGCCTGTCCTCCAGGTATGGGGTTGATTTTTTTTTCCCCCCCTTTCCATGGGAGTTTTCACTCCCAGGGTTCTGTAGCTGCCCTGTGTGGCTGCTGTCCCTCCTGGCAGTGCCAGGCTGGCTGTGCTGGCCCTCCAGAAGGGGCTGAGGGTGGCTGAGGCTGTGCTGGGGCTTTCCTGAGTGAGCTTCTCAAGCTGCAGCATTTGCATGCGTTTCCTGCTGACTTGCCCTGGGCTTCCCCTCGCAGCCCTGGCACGCAGGGGAGGGGGTGAGATCAGAGATCCGACACCGTGGGCAGCTCCCAGCTCCCTCCCGGCAGGGCTGAGCTCCAGGAGGGTGCTCAGGGCTGAGGTGCTGTGCTCTGGGGGCTGGAGGTGTTCTGGGAGCCAGCAGAGAGGGTGCTCGTGGGTGTACTTGGCCTATGGGAAGGGATGCTCTGGGTGTATTTGATGTATGGGAGGGGATGCTCGTGGATGTATGGGAGGGGGTGAAGCACCCAGGCCATCAGGGACCCTGTTAGATCCCAGCCAGGCTTGGTTGGTGCTCAGAATGGGTGAGTCAGGGCTGTAGGAACAGTAATTTCATCAGCCAGGCACACAGGGGAAGGGGTGAGATCAGAGATCCGACACTGTGGGCAGCTCCCAGCTCCCTCCTGGCAGGGCTGAGCTCCAGGAGGGTGCTCAGGGCTGAGGTGCTGTGCTCTGGGGGCTGGAGGTGTTGTGGGAGCCAGCAGAGATGATGCTCGTGGATGTATTTGGTGTTTGGGAGGGGATGTTCGTGGATGTATGGGAGGGGGTGAAGCACCCAGGCCATCAGGGACCCCATTAGATCCCAGCCAGGTTTGGTTGGTGCTCAGAATGGGTGAGTCAAGGCTGTGGGAACAGTAATTTCATCAGATCAGACACTGTGGGCAGCTCCCAGCTTCCTCCCAGCAGGGCTGAGCTCCAGGAGGGTGCTCAGGGCTGAGGTGCTGTGCTCTGGGGGCTGGAGGTGTTCTGGGAGCCAGCAGAGAGGATGCTTGTGGATGTATTTGGTGTTTGGGAGGGTCTCAGGTTTTCTGTTGCTGGAATGGCTCCTGAGGGATTAAAAAGTCTCTTTTTCCCAGCCCTGCGACTGAAGAAGTTGAGATTCCTCGGTTCTGCTTCTCAAGGTTGTTTATTTTCTCTTATCTGTTCCATTCTTTCTCTGACCTGATGAGATCTGTCCAGCAGGTTGGGTTGTGGCACAGCCCCTGTCCTTGGGGTGCTGTTGGCTTTTTATATTAAGAACTATGTGTGCTTTATTTACAATAATTTCCCAATACCTATCACCTATGTTAGACAGTCTGTCTCTACTCTAAACCAATCCAGAAATGCCACCATCACAGCAGAAGATGGACGACAAGAAGAAGGACAGGACATGCCCAGATTCCTCCATCTTGCCTCTTGAACCCCCATTCTAAACCCCCAAAATTCTACTTTCCCATCCTGTGACAAATCAACCATCATTTTACTCAAACTCTTGTGGCTTGTAACTCTTCTCTCAAAGCTGGTAATTGTTTCCATGGGCTAAAATCGAAGGCACAGGTGGTTTTGACTCCGTGCCAAGGTCTCTGAGCCCCTGCCAGGGTCTGGAGTCCCCCAGGGCAGTCAGGGGAATGTCCTGGGCTCCCACAGGAGGGGATGCTCATTGATGTATTTGGTGCAGGGGAGGGGGTGAAGCATCAGGGACCCCTTTAGATCCCAGCCAGGTTTGGTTGGTGCTCAGAATGGGTGAGTCAAGGCTGTGGGATCAGTGATTTCATCAGCCCCTTTCATCCCAGCCTCCTCATTGTCCACACCATGTCGGGGCCAGCACCAGGGCCATGGAAAATGCTTTATTTCTCATCAAAGGGTTCTCTGTGCCACCAGCCCCTCTCATATCAATACCTTCTCATCCCTCAACTATAGGCCATGTTTAAAAATAAACTCCCAGAGGACTCTGATATGACGTAGTTATCTTCTAACTCAGTAACCAGTTGGCTACAAATTAACAGGTTTTTACTACACAGTGTATTTTTTTGAATTACAGTCTGTCTCAGAGCCAAATCTAACTCCCACCTGTGCTCAAATAATAAACTACAGTGTCATTTTTAGACTTCTAATTTCTGTGATAATTTAATTTTATTTGAAAGGGTTTTTTTTTTTTGTTCTCCAGCAGTTCTGGTAGAGATGGCTAATGATGGCTTTTTTCAGGTCTTCTACACACAGGGAAAAAGTGTTTTATTTTCAGTATATTCTCAAGATTCTTGTCAAAGTATGATCTATGGTAAATTTTTCACACATCAGTATCTTGTTCTTCTTTCAAATCTTGTTAAGGTTTTGTTAATTGGCAGCTGGGTCATAGCACCATGTGGTTTTAATGGCAGGTTTTTCTAATTTAGGAAAGATATAAACAGCACATGTGCATTAACTCTACAGTCTCTCCTGATACTCTGTAGTTCTTGCAGACCAACTGGTAACTTCTGTCCTTTCTTGTTTTCTGCAGTGAAATCTTGATGATGGCAGAGATGTATTTCAGGGATTTTTGGGTCATAACTTAAAAATTGCATCAATTGTTTGCTGTCCCACAGGCATGTCCAGTTTTCTCTCTGTGTCAGGGACAGGGCCCTGGGAACTGCTGGGGCTGTGCCAGGCAGGGTTGGGGTGGATTTTGGGAAAGGTTCTGCCCCAGAGGTGCTGGCACTGCCCAGGCTCCCCAGGGATGGGCACAGCCTGAGGCTGCCAGAGATGCAGGAGGGCTTGGACACCCAGGCTGGGATTTTGGGGCTGTGCAGGTTCAGGAGCTGGGCTGGATGATCCCTGTGGGTCCTTTCCAGCTCAGGATTTTCAGTGATTGTAAGAATCCATCCTGCACATAAACTACAGGGCAGAGAGATGGGATCTCTGTGATTTGACCCTGCACTCATTCCCACTAGCCAGAGGCACTGCTGATACAAACAAGAGGCATCAACTCTGTGGCTGGTGGGCCTTTCTATTTCAATCACGTCGGTGCTGGTTTCAATGTTACATTACAGGATGTTTTCTTGGTCTTTGTTGTTAAAACAAAGCCCGGAGTGCTCCACGTGTCAGCTGCCGATAGCATCAGCTGTGACCTCGGGCTGTGTCTGCCACATGTGGCATTTGCTGGGTGCTTCAAATCACAGAGATCCCATCTCCCTGCCCTGTAGTTGATGTGCAGGATGGATTCTTACAATCACTGAATGTCCTGAGCTGGAAAGGACCCACGGGATCATCCAGCCCAGCTCCTGAACCTGCACAGCCCCAAAATCCCAGCCTGGGCATCCCTGGAGTGGTGTCCAGGCCTTCCTGGAGCTCTGGCAGCCTCGGGCTTTGCTGGGACAGCAGAGCTCCTGCTGCTGGGCTGGGTGCCAGCCTGGAGGGGAAATTTAGCTCAGTTATACAGAAGAAATTGTTCCCTGTGAGGGTGGGCAGGCCCTGGCACAGGGTGCCCAGAGCAGCTGGGGCTGCCCCTGCATCCCTGAGGTGTCCAAGGCCAGGTTGGGTGGAGCTCTGAGCATCCTGGGCTTGGGGAAGGTGTCCCTGCCATGGCAGGAGGGGGAATGAGATGATTTTTAAGGTCCTTTCCACCCCAGGCCATTCTATGCCCCTGTAACCATGTCTGGGATGGCCACTTCTCCCTCTCCCAGCCCTGGGTGGGTCACACCTTGCACCTCAGGGCAGCAGATGACCACTAGAAACACCTTTAGATGACCACTAAAAACACCTTTAGATGACCTTGGGAACACCTTTAATCCTCGCTGAGAATGAGGAACCCGAGCGCTCAGGGTTTTCCAAGGTGCACAAATGCATCTGTAGCACTCACTGAGATCAGCACAGGGGGAGTGGAGCAGCCGAACTGCCCCAAATTGAATCTCCTGGCTGCTGCAGCTTGGCTGGAGCCTCTGTTGCGTCACCAGGACGCTCTGAGCCCGAGGATTTCTGTTCTGGCTGCCCGGGAGCCGTGCGGAGCCAGCTGAGCAGCGGCACCGAACAATAGCTCCCACCCTTTCCTTCTGACGGGGAGGAACAGAAGGGAACAAAGCTGTTCGCAAGGAGAGAAAAAAAAAAAAAAATAAAAATCCTTTCGGTCTTTCTTCCGACTCCATTAGGAGATTTTCCTCCCGGACATCCCAGCCCCCAAATTTCAGCACCTTTCTCTCGTTTCTCTCCATCCTTTAAACTCCTTTCTGCAGGCGCCAGTGGGGATGGGTGTTTAAAGCTCCTTTTGTCCCTCTGTTTACAGCTTCCCTTCCAGCCTTTCGGGGATGGCTGACGTCAGGATGCTCCTTTTGGGCTGCTCTGTGCTTTTATCTGCTGTTAATGCCTTCCCTGAGCCGCAGGAATGCGGAGCCTGGGCAGGGAGAGGGGTCCGGGCCGGCGCTGCCCACCCTGCTGTCCCTGCCAGGCAATTGGCTTGCTGGGCAGCACCATGGTCATTTATGGCCTTGCGAGGGGAGGACATGCCCCCTGGCACCCTGTCCGTCTGTCCTGGCAGCTGGCACGGCCCCGCCTGGCACCGCCAGCTGCTATTTTTAAGGCGGCCGGGCTGCATCCCAAGTATAGCGAGTTCTATTTCTGGTGCAAAATGATCTTCCTGGGTGGGGGATGCG
The DNA here is from genome assembly GCF_051311805.1 of Agelaius phoeniceus. NCBI lineage: Eukaryota > Metazoa > Chordata > Aves > Passeriformes > Icteridae > Agelaius > Agelaius phoeniceus. Next base: position 2,305,830 of record NC_135279.1, on the reverse strand, counting down.
AGGGGTTTTTTTTTGGTTTTTTTTTGGATGAAACTCATGGGTTTGGAGGCAGGGAGAGGGAGAGAAACAACTGGGCACAGCTGGAGGAGAGGCAGGAGAAGAAGCAGGGAGGGCTGGTGGCCCTGGAGGTCTGGTCCAGAGGGAGAGCTCTGTTCTCTAGTGCTCCTCGCCAGGGCTTTGCTCATGGACCAGGAATCACAAAGGCCTGGGCTTGGTTTGCAGCTGGGGTTTGTTGAGGACGCTGGAGGGCTTTGCATTTGTTTGAAATGGGCTGCTGGGCAAGTTTGAGATTCCAGAACATTTAACGAGGCTTCGAGGGATGAAGAGGATGCTAAATGCAGAGCCATAAACGCCCTGGGTGCTTTGGCCAATTTTGGGCCCGTTTCTCACTCCAGGTCTCAGGAGGAGCAGAATGCCATTTGTCCACCAGGGCTTAAAGAAATCCCTGAAAAGAATCAAGAGCCTTGTAGTGATCCCAAGAGGCCCCAAACAGCCCTGCAGGCTGCTTTAGAGAGGGGATGTGACATTCCTGGGGTAGCAAAGGACAGCTCTGCTCCTGCCTCCAGGTGCTGGAGCAGATGGAGCAGGCTGTGCACTGCAGGAAAAGCTGTTCCCCAGGCAGAAAGGGATGTGCAGGGCCATGGGTTGGGCTCCTCGTGGCTGTGGGTTCTGCCAGTGCAGCATCTGAAACGGAAGGTCTGGAGTGTTTCCTGTTGTGACACACAGGTGGGCTGCTGGTGACACAAAGGCTTCTGAGAAGATAGAAAAGGATGTGAAAGGCTTTTCTTTGAGGCTTAAGAAGAACTTGCCATTCTTAACTTTTTCAGTGCCTTCTAAGAACCCACGCTGCAATGACAAGTGGCACAAAAATGTGACATTAATCACATTGCTAATCCAAGTCCTGCTCCTAAACCTCCACCCACCTGTGCACCAGGAAAGGCTTTTCTTCAGCCATAAATCCAAAGTGGAAATAGTTGGTATTTCCAAAGCTGACAGCATTTTCTTCTGGAGGAATATTCAGTGGTTCTGAGACTGGATGAAATGTTTCTGACTTGTGTTCTCACCTGGAGCCAGGCACTCATGTCCAGCTGGGATCCTTCAGGGAGAGAGCTCTGTTTCTAAGGGCTGTTTTCTGGGAGGTCTGCATTCCCAACAAACTGCTCCATGCAGATGGATTTCTCCTCTCCCACAGCAATCTGGGGCACTTTTCCACGGGCAGGTGCTGCATGTGGGGCCTCAGCACTCCCAGCTTTGAGACTTTGTTCTCATGGAAGGGGGAGGCACAGCAGTGCAGGGGAGGAGCAGCTGGTGCAGGTGAAGCTGCAGAGCTGTGTTTGATGTTGGTGGATGAAGGATCCAGGCACTGCAGAGCCTGAAACCTGTCACGGTGCTTGCCCAGGGCACTCAGCACCTCTGGCTGCCTTGTTGCTGCCTTTCCCCTTCCCCTGCCCGAGCCAGTTTCCATCCAGGCCCTCAGTTAACCCTTGGAGAAGAAGTGCTAACTCCCCATTGTTTTGCCCTTCCCACCATGACATAAGTGCAGATAAAATATCATCACATCACAAGTGGCACCAGTTGCTCTGGGCTGTTCCAACCTGGCTTTCTACCAAATCTCCAGTCCTGGACATCTCAATTTCCTCCCCTTCCCCTGCAGCCAGGGTCTCTGAGAGGCAGCTAAAGGGATGAGAAATGGCTTTGCCAGGGGTGTGGTGGCAGCTGAGCTGCCCCTTGTCCTGGCCAAAGGCTGGGGCAGCGTCTGCAGAGGGGCTGTGCTGTCTGTCCATGTGCTGGTGGCTGCTGTGATCTGTTTATCCTGTCTCTGAGCTGTAGGAGCTGCTGTTTCCTCCTGCTGCAGGCTCAGAGAGGCACTGGAGCTCTGTGGTTATAGAAAGCCCTGGCCCAGCTGCTGTGCTGGGCACTCTGTGGGAGCAGCTCTGCATGGTGGGGCAGAGCCTGGCTGGGCAGAGTGGGTGCCATGGGGCAGCTCTGCAGGTGCTGCTCATGCCTGCAGCCTTCATCCTGGGGAAGAGGAGGCTCAGGGGTGGCCTCATCCCTCCCAGCTGACAGGAGGGAGTGTGACAATGTTCACAGGGGTCCAAGGATGAGGGAAGAGACAAGGAGCTGACTCCATGTTTCAGAAGGCTTGATTTATTATTTTATGATATATATTATATTAAAACTATACTAAAAGAATAGAAGAAAGGATTTCATCAGAAGGTTAGCTAAGAATAGAAAAAGAAATAATGATAACAAAAGCTTGTGTCTCAGACAGAGTCCGAGCCAGCTGGGCTGTGATTGGTCATTAATTAGAAACAACCACACGAGACCAATCCCAGATGCACCTGTTGCATTCCACAGCAGCAGATAATCATTGTTCACATTTTGTTCCTGAGGCCCCTCAGCTTCTCAGGAGGAGAAATCCTAAGGAAAGGATTTTTCATAAAAGATGTCTGTGACAAGTTGCAGCCAGGTGGGAGTCAGGGTCTTCTGCCAGGGAACAAGTGACATGGGACAATAGGAAATGGCCTGAGGTGGTGCCAGGGCAGGCTCAGGTTGGACATCAGCAGGAATTTCCCCATGGAAAGGGGGCTCGGGCACTGGCACTGCCCAGGGAGGGTTGGATCCCCATCCCTGGAGGTGGCACTCGGTGCTCTGGGCTGGGGATGGGGCACAGCTGGGTTTGCTCTTCAGTGATTCTGGGATCACTGCCAGCCCAGGAGCTCGTGGCTGGCTCCTTCCTCCCCCTGCTCGTGGCTGGGTGTGTGTGGGACCCCTCAGCCTCCTCCTGCTGCCCACACAGCCCAAGTGGCCGTGTCACACCAGTGCCCAGCCAGCCCCTCTGCAAGGACGAGCAGAAGAACCAGCTGGGTGTGTTTGGTTTCTCCTCTCACATCAAGGTGGAGGAGATGCTCCCCAACAGCCAGGGCCACCCTTGGAGGTGTTGGCTGTGCTGGGAACCCCCTACATGACCCATGGGGGGCTTTACAAGACCCCTGGCCCCATCTCTGGGAGCAGTGTGAGCACCCCTGGGCTCTCTTTAGCTCACCATCAGCTCTGGGGAGCAGCTTGATGCCTGGACCCATGCATTTCCTTCTCCTCCCCATTCCCCCCAGGAAGGGGCTGTGTTTGTGGGGCTGAGCACACAGATCCCTGCAGCACAGGGGCCGTGTGCTTGTGGGGCCCTGTGTTTGTGGGGCCGTGTGCTTGTGGGGCCGTGTGCTTGTGGGGCCGTGTGCTTGTGGGGGCCTGTGTTTGTGGGGGCCTGTGTTTGTGGGGGCCTGTGCTTGTGGGGCCGTGTGCTTGTGGGGCCACGTGTTTGTGGGGGCCGTGTGCTTGTGGGGGCCTGTGTTTGTGGGGGCCGTGTGCTTGTGGGGGCCCTGTGCTTGTGGGGGCCCTGTGCTTGTGGGGGCCCTGTGCTTGTGGGGCCACGTGTTTGTGGGGGCCCTGTGCTTGTGGGGCCCTGTGCTTGTGGGGGCCCTGTGTCTGTGGGGGCCCTGTGTCTGTGGGGGCCCTGTGTCTGTGGGGGCCCTGTGTCTGTGGGGGCCCTGTGTCTGTGGGGGCCGTGTGTCTGTGGGGGCCGTGTGTCTGTGGGGGCCGTGTGTCTGTGGGGGCCGTGTGTCTGTGGGGCCTTGTGTTTGTGCGGCCAAGCACTCAGATCCCTGCAGCACAGGGCCCCTGTGCTTGTGGGCCCCTGTGCTTGTGGGGCTGGTTTTTAGGGGCTGTGTTTGTGGGGCTGTTTTTTAGGGGCTGTGTTTGTGGGCTGTGTTTTGGGGCTGAGCACAGGGGCTGTGTTTTTGGGGCTGTTTTTTAGGGGCTGTGTTTTGGGGCTGGCTGAGCCTTGCTGCCCAGCAGTGACGTGGTTGGTGCTGCAGGAAGGAACAGCGAGTTCCTGAGGGGACATTCCTGCCATAGCTCTGCGGGGCCCTGTCCCCTCCCCGCTCCCTCTCCAGAGGCTCTTATTGAAAACCATTTCCAGGGCACCTTTCCAGGCCCCTATTCCTTTTCACACGCCAGGGGTGGAGGCAAACCCCCCCTCCCTGCCCTGAGCCTGCATCTAGAGCCTTCTCCCAGCAGCTGAACTTTTCCAGAACAGAACCCCAGGCTTCCCTGAGGGCTCCTGGAAAGCAGGAGGGATGCACAGGCTGGTGCTTGAACACAGGTTCCCCATGAGTAAAAGCATCCATGTCCTTGTGCCTTCACCCTCTTGCTGCTCCTTAATTGCTGATTAAGGTCTAATGAATATCCAGAGATTGTTTTTATAGAAATGACTTTAAAAATCTGTTGCTCACTGCATTTTGCTCTGTTTTCAGTCTGCAAATATTCTCATTTTTGTTGCATTTTTCATTTACTTCTCAAGAACACAGATGATTTTTTTGGCCAGCAGTTCTTCAGCAGCTGTAGGACAGTCAGAGAGGGGACAGGGTGCTCATCCTTGCCCCATCTGCCTCGTGGGGCAGCTCTGGCAATGCCAGCTCACTGCAGCACCGGGGGGATGAGGCTGATCCCTGGATCTGGGTGTTTCTGCCCTAGATAGGCACAGCCCTGAGCTGTCTGAGGGATTTTTCCCTGCACAACACACACCAGGTCCCTCAGAAATGCAGTGCTTGAGGCTGAAACTGAAAGTTTGGAGAGAATTAGTCACTGCTGCACCCTGGTAACGCTGGCAAAAACCAGCCTCAAACACCAGCAGGGTTTTGCAATCCCAGCAGCAGCAGCCCTGAGCCTTTCCTGACACACAGGGAGCTGCTGGGGGAGCCCCCCAGCCCCTTTCTCTTGCCCCAGGCATCCCACAGTGCTGGCAATGGGGTGAGGAGGGTCTGGGGGCACAGCCCAGCACCCTGCTCTGTGGCAGTCCCCACCAGTCTGGGGGTTTGTGGTGTGTCTCTGCCTTGGGGAACAGCAAATACAGCCCTGAGTGCTTTGGGTGACAGGGTTGGGGTCCCCACAGGTCACCAGAGCCATGGGAATGCTCTCCAGCCTTAGAGAATTCCAGAATCATTTAGGCTGGACAAGAGCTCCAGGTCCCAGCCTGTGCCCCATCCCCACCCTGTCCCCAGCCCAGAGCACCCAGTGCCACCTCCAGGGATGGGGATCCAACCCTCCCTGGGCAGTTCCAGTGCCTGAGCCCCCTTTCCATGGGGAAATTCCTGCTGGTGCCCACCCTGAGCCTGCCCTGACCTGTTCCCTCTCTTCCTGTTCCTGTTCCCTGAGGGAAGAGACCAAACCCCCACCTTGCTGCACTCACCTTATCCCACCCTCAGCTTGGAGGGTCCAAAAATCCACTTGGGAACTTTCTGAGCTGAACTCCAGCTGCTTTGGTGTCATTGTTGGCCACAGCCTTCCCTGAAAAGTTTGAAATCTCTCTTTGAAATCTCTTTGTTTCTGCCCTGCTGGGCTCTCTGGGGTGTGGGGAGGGGGCAGTGGGGCAGGGCTGTCCCTGCAGGGCTGTGGGGCTGCTTTGACTCCTTGCAGAGCCGCAGGGTTCACGTCAGTGCTGGCACCGGGAGCTGAGCTGTGCTTCAGCACCACAAACATAGCAACGGCACAGCAGCGCAGAGCGGGGGGAAATTCACACAAAATCAACATGAAACAAACCCAAACGGGTTTGTCAGGCTTGCCTGGGCTGCGCTGCACAGAGAGAAAAAAAGGCAAAGCTTCCAGGAAATGGATGAGGGCCTGTGAAAGGGTTATTCTGGATGCTCTGAAAAATCCCAGCCCTTTCATCAGGGAGTGTTTGAGGCAGAGCTGCTCTGGGCTGGCCCTGCTGGCCCCTGGAACCGGCTGTGCAGGCAGGGCAGGAGCCTCACTCACTGCTGCCCTGCCTGCTCTGCCTCCTGCCCTGCCAGCCCTGACCTGTTCTGTGCACCTGGGCACAGCCTGGAGCCTTGGCACAGCTCTGCTGTCCCCCCAGACCTTCGCAGGACAGAGGGGTCCCAGCCACAGAATGGTTTGGGGTGGAAGGGACCTTAAAGATCACCTCATTGCCACCCCCCTGCCACAGACAGGGACATCTTCACCAGACCAGGTGGCTCAGATCTCCAGCCAACCTGGCCTTGAAGGGGTTTTAAGTTGGGATTCACTTCAGAGGAAGGGGAAAAGCTGTAGGGAAATGTAAACCCCCATCTGTGTCACATCTGTGTCTGTAGTGGGCCCAACTGGGTGCCTCTGCTTTGGTTCCTGACCAAATCCTGGTCTGAGGGAGCTCAGGAGGGGACTCTGACCCTCATCTATGAGAGAAGGACCAGTCCTTGTGTGAGTGGATACAACCCTGCCTGGGCAGGACATTGCCTGGCACCTCCTGCCAGCCCAGTGGTACCAGTGCCATTCCAGGGCAGGGGAACTGGGATCAGAACTGTGGCACAGATCCCTGGCTTGGCACAGGGGAGCTGCTCATCCTCTGTACAACTTCTGGGAGAAGCCTGAGCAGAGTTTTGGGGGCAGAGAACAACAGGAGGGGCAGAGGGGCTGCAGTGGGCCAGGGATCCCTCACCCTGCATCCTCTGCTGTGGGTGGAACAGTGTGGCCAGGGAGGGAGGGAGGTGAGGGCAGCCCTGATGAGCCCAGCTGGCAGCTCCAGGCCTGGCCATGCAGCAGGACTGAGGTTATTGTCTCATAATTAGTAATAGAAAAAAACCCAGGCAGTCCTTTAGGAACTGAGCTCTCCTGACCCTCCTGGCCGTGCATTCTGAGGCTTGCAGGGTGCTGCAGACACAGCTGGGTGCTCCTGGGCTGCCTGGGCATGCAGAGCCTCCCCTGAGACTGTGGCTCTCCTATTTGGAAGCAGTGCAAAGCAGGAGGATGGATCAGCTTTCCCCCTGTGCCTCCTCCCACGTACCTTGGTCATGCCCTTCCATACCTCCAGCCCTTCCCACACCCAGGGAGCTCTTGGCAGGTTGTGTGTCGCCCACAGTGCTGATTTTATTTGCTGCTTGGTCTTTTCTCTGGACTTTTCTGGCATTTTCTGGGTGAGGCCAGGCCCTGTCCTCAGCCCTGGGGGAGGTTTGTCCCAGCTGTGCTGTTCCTGTGTCACTTTTGTCACCGGAGGGCTCTTGGAGCTGTGTGCTCCCAGGACTCTGGGAAACAGCTCGGACATCTCAAGGCTTTCAGAGTGAAACCCTGGATGCAGAGAGAGCCAGGGAGGAGCACAGCAGGTTGTGACTCACTGCCCTGCACCTCCAGAGTGTGCTGGGACCTTCACTGACCATCTGGAGCCTGGTGGAGAAGGAAAAATCCAACCCAGCTGGATCTTTTCAACCAAAATTCTGCCCCCTGAGGGGGTGTGCTGGTGTGGGGGGTGTCTGGGAGTGCCAGGAAGGTGGTGCAGAGCCAGCAGGGCCGTGCCTGGTGTGTCAGTGAGCACAATGTCACTCGGTGTCACCTCAGAGACGTTGTGTCAGCGGTGGTGAGCTCAGGATTATTCACACCAAAGTCACATCTGCTGCACAACCTGCTGGGCCTTATCAAGGAGCTGAGTGTCCAGCACCTCCACACAAAAGGCAGAGAGGGCTGAGTCATGGAGCAACCTGTTAAAAATCACCCAGGAGTCAATGGAGGAGAGGGAGGGATGGAAATGGAAAGAAGTCAGGCTCAGGTTGCTTGAGTAACCCTGCCAGGCCCCAGGCTCCAAATGTCAGTGCTTTTATCAGCTTCCACTCGCTCTGAAATATTCCTTAGCACATTTTCCACCATTTGTTTCCATTTGAAATGAGAGTCCACTAAATCCTGTGACTTCTGGGAGTGATGGAGTGACTCATGCTAAGCCAAAGCAGAAGCTGCCCTCTGACACCTCACACATCTGGATTTCCAGCCCCATTTCAAACTGGTGCTGACTCTTAGCCCTGAAACCTGCAGCACCACCCACTCTTCTGCGGCACTGAGGGATGGATCTTGTGTAATAAACAACATTTTCTAGCTACAATGAGAAAATAGCACACCTGGATTTTCGTTCTGGTAGAGAAGTAGTTGAGAACCTCCTTGAGTGTGATTTAACTTGTGTTAATGAGTCACAATCACAGAGATTCATCTTGTCCAGCTTTGCTGTCACATTAGCCAGAAGTTTTTTGTGTTTTTTTTAAGTTTCCATCTCATATGACAACCTCAAAAATAGCTGAGGCAAAATGAGTAAATAAATAGCTGCCAGGAGTTTAAATAAGGCTACCTTGCTCATTGTGTTCTCTGGAAGGATCTGTTTTGCTACACAGAAATCTTTTTCCAGGCTGAATTTAAGGGACTGGGACACTCATCTGTGGATTCCTGGGTGTTGTGGGGCTGTGGGGAGCTGCCAGATGAGTTTTTTCGTGGATGAGGGAATTGGATGAATGGTCCAAGGAGTGTCCAGCTGTGGACAGGCTGCAGGAGTGCCCAGAGCCCTCAGGGCAGTGTCTGTGCACCTCTGCATCCACTTCACACGAAATTCCCAGGCCAGAATGAGCATGTCCAGCCTTGAAGGAGCTCGAGGGTGAAAAGGGACATGGAAACATCACCCGTGGTGCTCAGCCCAATAAATCCTGGAGCTGTGCTTGGGAGGTGTCGGGTACCACTTCATTAACAGCGTCTCTAATTAGAGCTCTGTGTGTCTGTGTGTCTGTGTCCCTGTGTCCGTGTGTCTGTGTCCCTGTGTCTGTGTCCCTGTGTCTGTGTCCCTGTGTCCCTGTGTCTGTGCCCTCTGCTGGGCTGGGCCACAGCTTCGATGGCTCCAGACTGCTCTGGGGACAAATCTCTGGGAGCAGGGTGGGGAACTGCCGGTGATCTCATTTCGTGTGGCACGGCAGACGTGTGGGTTTGCCTTTTCTCTCGGTATTCTGTGCCCTTATGGGGTGACATTTAGGTGTGTGTGGTGTCTGACAGGTCTGCTGTGCCCTCCCTGCCCTCTCCTGACCCGGGAAGGAAGGTTGTTCTCAGGAGGCAGCAGGTGAGGGATGCATGCACAGCATCCCCTCCCTCTGGAGCCTCTGTAGCCTCAATGCTCGCTCCAGAGATCTTCAAAATATCAAAACCTTCCCCAGAGTTTTCTTCATCTCATAAAACACTTTAATGACATCAAAGCATTCAGCTTGGTCTGGGAAGGAGCCTGGACAAGCCCAGGGGAAGGATGTCTGTGGTGGTGGTCACAGGGGTCCCAGGAGCAGGGAAGAGACGAAGATCTGACTCCATGTTTCAGAAGGCTGATTTATTATTTTATTATATATATTACATTAAAACTATACTAAAAGAATAGAAGAAAGGATTTAATCAGAAGGCTAGCAAAGAATAGAAGAAGGAATGATAATAAAATCTTGTGACTGAGCGAGAGAGACACAGTTGGACTGTGATTGGCCATTAATTAAAAACAACCACATGAGACCAATCCCAGATGCACCTGTTGCATTCCACAGCAGCAGATAATTATTGATTACTTTTTGTTCCTGAGGCCTCTCAGTTTCTCAGGAGAAAAATCCTAGCAAAGGGATTTTTCAGAGAATATTGTGGCTACAGATGTCACCCTTTATGGCTGCTGCTGGCTGCCTTGGCATCGTTTTTGTGCAGCCAGAGCATCGTGATTCCCCTCTGGGGATGAGCTGGGAGGACCAGCAGGGCTGGGGGTGTGTGTGGAACCACCAGAACTCCCCACAAGCCCCTTCCCACCAGCTAAACCCAGAGAAAAACTCCTCCTGTCTGAAGAGAAGAGGACCAGTGTTGTATTTGTGGGGTTTTTAGAGGAAGGAAGGAATGATGAACTCGATTCCATGTTTTTGGAAAGCTAATGTATTATTTTAAGATACTATATTATATTAAAGAATACTACACTATACTAAAGAATACAAAAAAAAAACTTACAAAAAAAGTTAAAATACTTAACAAAAGTTAAAAATATTTACAAAATACTTACAAAAATTAAAAAAATAATAATAAATTTCGTGACTCCCTCTCCAGAGTCCGACACAGCTTGGCCCCAACTGACCAATAAGTTAAAACAACTCACAACAAGAACTAATAAAACAATCACCTGTTAAATCTACAATCTCCAACCACATTCCAAAGCAGTAAAACACAAGAAAAACAAATACAATAAAATTGTTTTCTTTTTTCTCTGAAGCTTCTCAGCTTCCCAAAAAAAAAAAAAAAATCCTAGGCAAAAGAATTTTTCCAGAAAATATGAATTTAACAGACCAGGATGGTTTTTGGTGAAATTGGAGCCTTGTGAACGCGGAGCCGGCGCTGTTCGTGGGCAGGAGCTCCCCTCTAGCGGGGGATTTCAGCATCGGCACTGCCGGGACAGAGCGGCTGGAAAAGAACCTGGGGGGGTGTGGACGCCATGCGTGAAAAACGCCAATCACTTGTTCTTAAAGTTTTAAAAGTTTAATAGTAATAAAATGGGTATAAAAATAGTAATATAATTAGAGTAATAATAATTTGGACAATTTGGATTAGGACAATATGAGACAATAGAAGCAAAGAATTACAGACGTCCAGGTACCTTTTCTGGGCAGCACAAGCTCGAAAAAAGACCCACGTTAACAAAGGATTAACCCTTAAAAACAGCAACCTGTTGCATATTCATGCACCTCATCCATGATGCATAAATTCCATTCAAGCACAGGATTCTGTCTGGGCAGTGTCAGCTTCTTCCTCTGATTCCTGATGGCATCTCAGGGCTGAGCAAGGCAGGGAGAATTTGTTTCTTCCAATAATGGGGCAATGAATTCTTTTTCTCTGAAATATTCAGGTGTCCTGTGGCTGCTACCTCACTGCAAGTCCTTTCTTTAAAAAAGTCTCCTACATAGCATCGTTTCTATTTTAACATTTTGTTATAACCTAAAACTACATTTAACACACTAGTTAAGAGAATTAATGCAGAATCACTTTTTAACACAACACGTATAATATTAATTTTAATATTTGCAAAAAGCCAATCATAAAAATACCCAGTTTTCACACATGGTGCAGAGAGAAAGAAACAGCAAGTGCTTCTCACAGTGGCTTGTGAGAATTTTTAGGGAGTTGTAAAGACCTGATAACTTGTTAAGTATAAACAATCCACAGGTGGTGTTTTTGTACTTCTCCTTTCTCTTCTTCTCAAAGACAGTGTGTGAGGAAGATGTTTTTGTTAGTTAGCCAATCCAATAGAATCTATCATATCACTCTATAAAAACCATGCACTGGTGGCACTCAGTGCTCTGGGCTGGGGACAAGGTGGGGAGGGGGCACAGCTGGGACTCGATTGTGGTATTTGCAGTGGTCCTGCAAAAATATAATATAATATAATATAATATAATACAATATAATATAATATAATATAATATAATATAATATAATATAATATAATATAATATAATATAATATAATATAATATAATATAATATAATATAATATATACTATATTATAATGTATGGGTATCTCACCACTGCCTCTGCTTTCATTTCTGTGTTCCATGCATTGGGTTATTCCAGGGCCTGCAGAGCGAGGCAGAGGAAGGCAAACCAGCATCTTCCTCCCCATTTCTTCTGGGAAAGCTGCCCCATGCAGCTGTGCCAGCCACCTCACAGTGCAAACCCTCTGTGCTAGAGCTGAGGGGGGAGTTTAAGGGAGTTAAACCTCTCTTTGCTGGAGGGTTTTGGTTCCAGGCCAATCACACATGTTGAGGGTTAGTCCTGCCTGACAGATTCTTGGTGGTCTTGGCATGGAGTGAGTGGGTGAAGCTCAGCTCAGTTCTCAGCAGAGACAGATGTTTGTGATTTAAAAAAAAAATCATTACTGTGGTCATTGCCAGCCAGATTGCCTGGAATAAAAAAGCCTTTCTTCAGGTCAGGATCGATGCATTTTGGCTCCAAATCTCCTTGGGAAATTCGTGCTCTCTGGGATATTTCAGCTATGGAAAAAATATTATGAAAATTTAACCTGATTGGGCTTTTGTCCAAAGCATGACCCTGACACAGGGAGAGTCCAGGATAATGCAGGGGCTGTTTTGGGGGATGTGTTACTTGATAACCCTTTCCCTGCTCAAGACACTGTCCAACAATTCAGGCCAGTTTTACATACCAGCCATCCAACCCTCCCTGAGTGGTGTTATCCTTCTTCTATGGGGGGAAGCTGCAGGGAGGGATTAAAGGGATTTGCCAACAGCCCAAGAAAACAGACAAACTCTGCCAGAGCATCATCTCTGAACCTCTGTGCTGTGCCAGCAGCTGGGGCAGAGCCTCCTGAGAGCCCTGTCCCAGAGGGGCCAGTGGGATTTGAGTGGGAAGGTGCCACACAACTCCCCTGGGTGCCCTCTTGGGGTTTTATCTCTGTGGCTCGTGATGTGACACATATGTGACCTGCCTGGGCTCCTCCTCCTCCTCTTGGGGACTCCTGGTGGCTGCTGGAGCACTGGTGGGAGAGGATGGAGATAAAAGGAGGCTGCTCTGATGGGCTGGGAAGGTCTTGCCAGGAGGGCAGGGCTATGATTGTGGCCCAGCTGCAGAAAAGGGGCAGGGTTTGGGCAGTGGGGTTTGTGCAGCGGGGTTTGGGCAGTGGGGTTTGTGCAGTGTGGTTTGTGCAGAGGTGTTTGGGGAGTGGGGTTTGGGGAGAGGGGTTTGGGCAGGGTTTGTGCAGAGGAGTTTGTGCAGGGTTTTTGCAGTGTGGTTTGTGCAGTGTGGTTTGTGCAGAAGGGTTTGTACAGAGGGGTTTGTGCAGGGTTTTTGCAGTATGGTTTGTGCAGAGGGGTTTGTGCAGTTTTTGCAGTATGGTTTATACAATGGGGTTTGTGCAGGGTTTTTGCAGTATGGTTTATACAATGGGGTTTGTGCAGGGTTTTTGCAGTATGGTTTATACAATGGGGTTTGTTCAGGAGGGTTTTTGCAGTATGGTTTGTGCACAGGGGTTTGTGCAGCGCGGTTTGTGCAGTGGGGTTTGTGCAGGGTTTTTGCAGTATGGTTTCTGCAGAGGGGTCTGTGCAGAGGAGTTTGTGCAGGGTTTTTGCAGTATGGTTTTTGCAGTGTGGTTTGTGCAGGGTTTATGCAGTGTGGTTTGTGCAGCGGGGTTTGTACAGCGGGGTTTGTGCAGTTTTTGCAGTATGGTTTATACAATGGGGTTTGTTCAGGAGGGTTTTTGCAGTATGGTTTGTGCACAGGGGTTTGTGCAGGGTTTTTGCAGCAGGGTTTATACAATGGGGTTTTTGCAGTATGGTTTATACAATGGGGTTTGTTCAGGAGGGTTTGTGCAGCTCCTGCCCCGGGGGCCCTGCCCTGGCAGCAGCAGCAGCTCTGCACGTGCTGCCTCTGCACTCAGGTTCCCACTGCACCTGCTCAGGTGGAAGCAACTTCCCTGTCATTAGAGGGCTGGGAAAGCTGCTCCGTGTGCTACTCGCCCTCCTCAGGAATGTGAGTGTGTCTGAGTTTTCTGGGAACAAACACAGCCAGATGCCTCCTCCCTCTGCCTTTGAGAAAGGCACTGATTTCTCTGACTTTTGCAGCACCTGCTGCAGCTCCTGTCTGCCCCCAGTCCCAACCTGCTCAGGGTCCACTGAGGAACACCCAGCACTTCTGCCTTGTGCTGCTGTTATTATCCATTGAATCATGGAATATCCTGAGCTCCCACAGGATCATCCAACCCAGCTCCAGACCCCTCAACAATCCCACCCTGGGATTCCTGGAGTGCTGTACAAACCCTCCTGGAGCTCTGGCAGCCTCAGGGCTGTGCCCATTCCCTGGGGAGCCTGGGCAGTGCCAGCACCCCCTGGGGGAAGAACCTGTCCCAAAATCCAGCCTGACCCTCCCCTGGTGCAGCTCCAGTGGTTCCCAGGGTCCTGTTGCTGCTCACAGAAATTGGAGGCCCTGATGAGGTCTGACCTCAATCTCCTCCAGGCTGCACTGGACTGGGATTGTTGTTTCAGGGTTATTACCAGAAACCCAAGCCACACTAAGCCCCCAAACCTGGCGATGAGGGACAATAAATTGCCACGTGTGGGGACAGCACAGCTCAGGAGGCTGCTCTGAAGGTCGCTCAAGTACGGGGCTTGTCACAACGCTCGCACCTGAGGGAGGGGATAAAAAGTGCATTAGCAGCCAGATGAGGAATATCCGCATGTCACTGTAACCCCTGCTCACACACATCCCCTCCTCAGCCGGGTTCCCAGCCCTGGTGTGTGCTGTGGGCACTGGGAAGGCAGCAGTGCTCCTGCAAAAGCTTCGTGGTTCCTTTTTTGCTGGACTCAGCTCTTTCCCAGGCTCTGAGCAGGAGCACACTCGTCTGCACATCATGTTCCTATTATTTTGTCCATGGTTTTCAGGGCAGGATGTGTCTTCATCTCTATTTCAGCAATTCAGAGCTGCTGGCACCCAGAAATGATGCTCTGGATGCAGCTGTGGAGGAGGAAACCGGCACAGGGACAAATGGTGGCCTCTCCACTGTCATTTTCCTTCTTTCTGTTATTACCAGGGGTGGCTGGGCTACTGTGACAGTAGAAACACTCAGGAATTTCCCTTCTAATTTGCTCTTTTACTTCCTTCGAAGTCCACATCAGCCAAATAGAAGAGTAAATGAGATAATGTGGAACAGAAGGCAGCAGGACTCATCCCGGCTGGAAATCTCCCAGCTCCGTGGCACGAGAGGACCACACGCTGCTTGGGACTGGGAAGAAATCCTCCCCCTGTTCTGTGGCATCCTCCTGACCTTCCCTGGGCACAGCTGTGCCCCGGGACAGGTGACAGCAAGGGCTCCGCAGTGCTGCGGGGCTGCGTTTTAAAGCCTTTCGGAAAGGAAACAATTCTGCCTTGTCAGGGAGCGTGGGGAGACCCCTGGGTTAATTCCACCGTTCTCGGTGCCCAGGATGAGCAGAGGGATGGAACCCTTCGGGATTGCCCCGGGGCGGGATGACAGCGGCGGGGACACCTCCTCCTGCGGCCGGACGGGTGCGGGCTGAGCCGAGCCGTGCCGAGCTCGTTCGGTCGGGTCGGGTTGGCTCATCCCGAACCGTGCTGGGCTCATTCGGGTCGGGTCGGGTTGGCTCAGCCCGAACCGTGCCGGGATCATTCAGGTCGGGGGGGCTCAACCCGAACCGTGCCGGGCTCGTTCGGGTCGGGTCGGGTTGGCTCAATTCGAGCCGTGCCGGGTTCGTTCGGGCCGGGATGGCTCATCCCGAACCATGCCGGGTCGTTCAAGCCGGGTCGGCTCATCCTGGGCCGTGCCGGGTTCGTTCGCGTTGGGTCGGGTCGGGTCATCCCGAACCGTGCCGGGTTCGTTCGGGCCGGGTCGGCTCATCCCGGGCCGTGCCGTTCCGAGCCCATGCGAGCCTCCCGGTGCAGGTCGGGTCGGGTCCGCTCCGCCCGTGTCCCGCCCGCGGCCGCGGTTGGCGGGGCCGGCGCGGGGCGGGGCGTGGCGGCAGCTTCGAATCGCGGCGAGAGCCGGAGCTGCCCGAGCGCGTCCTGCCGCCCGCACAGCCCCGCACGGCCCCGCACTGCCCCTCCCGGCCCCGCTCCGTCCGCCCATGGGCAACGCCGAGTCCGTCCCGCGCGGTGCCGCCGCTCCCGGTAAGTGCGGTCCGGTCCGGTTCGGGCCGGGTCGGTCCGAGCGGTCCCGCTCCCCTCCGCTCCAGGGCTCCCCAGCGCTGGACACAAACTCAGGTGGGGCCGCCCCGCCGTGTCCCTTTGGGTGGGGAGGATGCGACAGCGCTGTCGGCAATGCGGAGGTGACAGGTGACAGGTGACATGTCAGCGCTGCGACCGCGCTCAGTGCAGGTGCCGCAGGTCTGAGCGCGCCGCTCACCTGTGCTGGCATCGCCCCGGTACCTCCGAGAGCCTTTGGGGGCTTCTTGTCCCCCTGCCAAAGCGGGGCTGAGGCCGTGAATGTACTTTCATCCCTCGCAGCTGCTGCCCGCGCAGCAGCTGTGCCAAATCCACCCGCCGTAATTCAAAGTCCTGCGCTCCAAAATCTCCTGCCAATCCCGGCTCCGGGGCTGCGGGAACAGAGCTGGCAAAACAAACGGCTCGGCGCTGGCCGCGCTGCCGGGTGTCAGGTTCTTGTTGCCTTTTATGCGTCTTTTTTTTCGTGTCCAAGAAGTCCAACAGCCGCCAGCCTGGTTGGCTGGATTTGAAGGGAGCTGATAACTGAGCTCAGCCAACCGGCACAAGATGCCAGAGCTCCGGAATACAAATAATCCTGGGTGGGAATAAGGAAAGCATTGAGTAACGTGCGGGCTGACACGGAGCAGCATCGTGGTTACTGGTGTTGCTCTAGAGCAGCGAGGTTCTGCAAGCCTCAACTTGTTTCTTGTTAACCTCTCCTTGGCCTGAGGCCTTTGGAGTTTGCAAAAACTGCAGAACAGTTGCTTTGTTTTGAAATTTTTTTATTTTGGATGTGCGTGACCTGCTGCAGTTTCAGTTTTCAATAAAACGTTGCCATTCTTCCCACCTGGTTCTGAACGTCAGAAATGTGATCAATTCTTTTAGGCATTTCCAGCATGGTCTGATTTAATGACTTCTTGCACAAAGTCCTTAGGTTTGTTTTCTTTTCCTCTGGGGGAACCCAAAATACTTTGCTGCTGGCAGGATGAGGGTGTTGTCATTTACTCAGTGTGCAGATTCAGCAGTGTGATGTGCACTGCTGGATGCTCCTGCCTGAGCCTCCTACAGGTGTGTGTGGTATGGAGGGGAGGGAAAAGTCCCTCTGGAGCTGTGTCAGGAACCTTTGGAGCAGGAGGTTGCATTGCCCCGAGTGGTGAGTTCACTGGCAGAAATCCAGAGCGGGTTCCCAGCGATGCTGCAGTGGGAGAAAAAGGAATGCGGGTCAATGCAAAGGGAGGCTGGGGTGTCTGCACCTGTAGCAAATCCTTCTCCCTGCAGGAATTGGGCAGAAAATAGACAGAAAAAAATCCCAAACCAAAGGAACAAACCAAATCAAATAACTCCTGATGCTTGTTACCTACTGGCTGCTGCTCTCAGGTGTGTGCAGCACCACTGGGGTCAGAGCTGTGTCCCTCAAGGGAGGGTCTCTGCTGTGCTGTGGGGTGTTACTGAACCCCAGGGGATTAAGAGCTGGCTGTTCCTAAAAAACGAGTGCTTTGGGTGCTTTTTAAACCCTGCTGTAGTGGGTTATCCTCTTGTTTCTTGTATTTCTCTTTCCTGAGAGCTGCTTCTGCTGTGTTTGGTTTTGGGGTGGCCAGCCCCCATCAGATTTACATATTTGCTATGCAATGCAAGATTATTTCTAACTGATGAATAGCTCTGCTCCCTGATGGTGGTTTTTGTTTTGAAATCCAAACATCCAGTCTCTTATTATAAAGCCAGTTCTGCAAAATAGAGCTGGAGATAACATTTTGGAAGCTAATGAACTGTTGGGTAAGTCAGACCTCAATAATACTTTGTGTCAACAGCTGCTGCTGCTCCCGTTTGCTTAACAGGGAAGGTAAATAAATGCATTTGCTGGTACTTCTAATATTGGACAGGAGAATTTGAGCCAAGATAGAATTAATTGTCAAGGGCCAAGAGAAAGATCATCAGTGTTTGGGTGGAAAGCAGGAATGTGGGATTGTAAAATCGGCAAATCCTTAAAGCTGGAGCTGTCACTAGGCACAAGGGTTATTAATTTAGAAATATTGACCTGTACATCTGTTATAAGGGAGGTTCTGCAGCCTGTGAGCTGTGCAGGTCCCCATGTCCCCTGGTCCTGGCTCGGGTGGGCAGTGGGGCTCCAGGGTCCCGCTGTCACTGGAGGGCAGCCGAGGACAAAAAGTCAGCACCACTGCTCTGTAACTCACTGGGAAATAAATAAATTAAAAAAAGGCTGAACAAATGCCAGGGAAAGGACACTGTGAAGTTGGTTGCTTAAGGGATCAAGAGAAAAGCAAATAACCATGCAGCAGCTGGTCCCAGGAGAGCAGAGCTCGGAGGGGGACAGAGCTGAGGGTGACTGCTCACTCCAGGAGCAATGTGCATCCTTCTGAACAATCAGGAGCTCTCCCAGTGGGGGAGAAACTCTGAATTATTTGCACCTTGTGCAGCTCAACAAGGTCAAAAGTTGCTGAAAGGTTTCTTTGCATAATGCAAGTGGAGTTATGCCTGTATTAGATAATCACTCCCTGAGTGAACTCTGTTAATGGTCTTGGAGTGTAAAACCAAATTGCAGTGCTGGGAGTGTTCCAAGGGAGCACAGAGCACACACACGGCTCTGCTGGGCTCATTTTGGTGGGTCTGACCTTATTCAGTGCTCGGGTTTCTCCCAGAGTGTCATTCTGTGCTTCTCTCGGCTCCCAGATTTCTCCCACTGTACGAAGTTTTCCCGGGCTGGAGGAGCAAGACGAGTTTGCTCCCGTATGGTTTTATTTTCTCTTTGCTCTGAAGGGCAGTGGGGAGGATGAAGGATCCCAGCTCTGGGCTTAGATGGCGCCAGAGCCTCAGGAAAGGATCTCCCAGAGCACCGGCACCTCTCACTGCTGCTTACCTGAGTGAGCACACTGAGTGAGCCCAGCCCGTCCCTCATCCCTCACCCACGGGGAAGGAGCTCCCTCTGCCTTGGGCATTTAAATGTAAGGTTTGGCTGGGATCTTCATTCCTGCAGCTGGGAAATTCTCAACTCACGTTTTGTCTTCACTGCTGTGCTTCTTACCCTGAGTTCACCGTGCCCAGCTGCCAAAATATTCCACGCCACAGTGCAGAATTCCTGCAGGGGTGGTGCTGGCATTGCCCCTCCTGCAGGGACTCTCACCAGGAGCTCAGCTGCACCCAGCAGGCTCCAGGCAGGCTGTGGGGACAGCAGCACATTCATTCCCCTCGTGGTTTGCTCAGAGACACTTTGGTTTCACAGGGCACAGAGGCTGTTCTCTCCTTAGCAAATCCCTGCTGCACTTCTGCACTCCCCAGAGTGCTGCAGGCTGAGCTCTGCTCAACTGGGCATTGAAATGATTGTCCCAGCTGGATTTTTAATGATAAATGAACAGCATTGATGTGGATTTATCGTGAAAATGATAAGAGAGTACATGTTGTGGTTCCTTCTCAAGGCAGGATGTGAACTCATCCCAGAAGTTTGGCTGTGGGGGATTCCCTGCAGCCTCATCTGGTGCAGTCCTAGAATGGTTTGGGTTGGAAGGGACCTTGAAGCTCATCCTGTTCCATCTGCCCACTAGACCAGGATGCTCAGGAAAAGCTGATGCTTAGTAGTGATGTCTTTTTTTGTAGATCTGGATGAATTTTGGTTTGCTGGAAGCACCTTTGCATTGCTTTGGGACAAACACAAAGTGTTCACTGTGACACAAAGCTCCCAGGGCAGGGGCTGTGCTGAGGAGGGGCCACACAATGATTACAGCCCTGAGGGGAGATGGGAATGTTTTGTGTGTTCCCTTTAGGTCCCCCCTAACACCCCCATTCAGGGCTCTTTGCTAGGGCCAAGCATTTTATCAACTCTGAGGCTGCTGCACACACCTAAAAAGGAGCATCCATAAGCCCTGGCCAGAAAGAGCTCCAGTTTCCATGTTTGGCACTCAAACCCTGCAGTTATAAATGCTGCTCCTGCCTCAAACTGGAACATAAATGTTTATAACTCCTGTTGCTCCCCTGTCAGTTTGCACATTAATTTAGTGTCAAGACACCTTTTCATTTCTGACCTCGTCTGGGTACCAGCTCAGACTCTGCTGAGGTTGCTGACTTTTTTCCCATCAAGGACAGAATCTTTGCTTTTAGAATTCTGCCCTCAATTTGCAGAGGTGAGGTTTCTCACACATGTCCCACCTCTCTTCCCATCCTGGCTGGGGTCACTCCTGTGGGTCTGAGAGCCCCTCAGGGAAAGGTTCCTGGGACACAGCTACAAATCCTGCTGTGGAGGGCGAGGGTAGGCAGGAATGAGAAACTTCAGGTCATAAAATAATCCAAAAATTCACCCAACCCTCCATTGTCTCTATTTCTGGATCCCTGATAAAACTAAAACTCGGTTCTAAATAATGTGCAATATTTCAGCAAGGAAAAGCAAGACAAAGGGGCTATTTAAAGCCACCTTCTTTGCAGGGCTTGGCTGGCTGGCTCTGCCTCTTTTGTGTCATTGTGTCTGTGCAAAACACAGACGAGAGGCTGGGGAAATACAATGTGCACTCCAATTTAGAACGCATGCAAAGGTCAGCCCTGCTGCACGCTTGGCTTGGGGGAGGAGGAGGAGGCTTTGGGCTGAGCAGGAGGCTTTGGGCTGAGCAAGTTAATCAGTTGGATTTCTGTAAAGCAATGAGGGGTATCATAAACATGCAGTTATAGAGCAGAATAACCTGTCTGGCCCATGCCTGGCTGCTCTTTTTGCTCTGAAATTGAGGCATTATCTTCCCTTGCTGGCTCTGTTCTGTGTTGCTGCTTGAAGCCTGGATCTTTCATCCTTCAGTGTCCTTGGGTGGATAAGGAGGCCAGGAGTATCTGTGTGAAACCTTTGGAGAGCCACAAATATAAAAGTGAGGTGTCACAACATGTGCCCAGCTTGGAAGCAGCCACAAAACCCCCAGAGGCTGCTCACCTGGCACTTGTTCATTCCAGCAATGGAGAATAAAATAAAATAAAATAAAAGCACTTGCTAAACTGAGGGGAACTGCTTGCTGGGGGTTGTTTGGGAAGACAGGCATGGGAGGGATGGCCCAGGAGGAAAGGAGAGCACAGAGAATGTGCTGGAGGTGACAGGAGGTGCCACCCAGCAGGGCTGTGCTGCACAGGTGGGACATGGGGAATTGTCTGCATTCTGGGCCTGCACAAGCTGGGGAGGGTCTGCTGCAGCCTGAGACTTGAGCAGGACTTTGGGATCCTGAAGGAGTCCATACAAAGAAAAACCTGTAGGTATTTACTGAGGAGATGGGGCAGGCTAGCTTTTTGTTGTTTGCTCTTGTTTTGGAGGGGGATACAAATACACTTCCCAAAGGCTGAAGTGTGTGGGGGTATTTAAGAAGTTTCAAGCCACTCTCAGTGCTTTGGAAAGCAGCTCTGATGTGCCCCTCAAGGATGAAGTGTTGAACCAGCAAAGCCAAGAAGGCAGAGCATGACAGGGGAGGGTTAGGAAGGCACTGGGGTCTGTGGTGCCTGGGTTTAGGGCCATGTTCCCAGCACTGGGCTCAGGAAAGCTGGGCATGGGAATGATGCCCACAAACTCCCACTGGCTGCTGTAAATGTTGCATTTCCAGGGCACAACACTCACCCAAATATCACATTATTTAACCTGAGAGGCACTTGAGAGACCCCCCAGGTGTGAGGCTGCCCCACAGCCTTGGTTCTGTGAAGGGGAAACTGAGGCCTGAGAAGACCCAGCTGATCTGGAGTTTGCAGCACCTGCAGGGGAGGGAGTTTCTCTTCTGCTTCCCCCAAATCCTGAGGCAGTTCAGGAGTCCTGGCTAAGATCCCTGCTGTCATCTCTGAACTGTGCTGCCTCCCCAGTGCCTGTGGGTATAAAAACATCACATCCATTTGAAAGCCTTATCTGGGCCTCCTTTCTGCAGGGTTGTGATGGATTTTTGGCCTTGTTCAAGTTAATCTTCTGCGAGGATTTATCTATTTTTCATGTGTCAAAGATAATTTTTGGGTTTTTTTTCAGAGCTTCTTCATGCTGAATTAATTTGTTCTCTGTCAAACCTGTTTTGTTTTTCGCTGGAGCCCTGTGAGTGGGAGAGCCCATCTCCCAGAAATGTGTGTGTGCATCTCTTCTCCTGCGTGGGGCACTCCCAGGCCAATAAATCCAAACCTGCAAGCTGCAAACCCTGGGAAGGAGCCCAGCCCTCCCCCTGTGCCTCAGCTGCATCCAAGATTGGCTCTGGATGGCCCATGGGGTGCAGCCCAGCTCAGGCATTCCCACAGGATGGGGTTCCCCTTTTGAGCCATTGACAAATCCATTCCCTTCATTTGGCCAGGAAAAACCACTTTAATTTGGGGAGATATGGAGCCTTCTCCTCCTCCTCTTCCTCTCCTGTCCCCTTGTGCCTTGCAGACAGGAGCTGAAGGTGGTGGGAGCTGCAGGGACAGTTTTGTTCTCTCTTTATCCAGTGTGGTTTGTTTTATGAACAGTGCTGGAAACTGGGAAAACAGGTTACTCAGAGCCTGAGAGCTGCTGCTAATTTATGATAGTTTTTTTCCTCTACCTTTAAATTGCTGAAGGTTAATGAGGCTGAGACAAACAACCCTGTTAAATGCCACAGGGTAACAATAACCCCAGCATTTCCTGCTGTGGGCTGGGACCAGGGGAGCTGCCTGGTCCCTGTCCCTTGGGAATGGCCTGGATTGTCACAGCCTTGTGACAGCTGGGGGCTGAGCTGGGCCTCTGCTATGGCCAGAGCATCCAAGGGAGATTTTAGGATGCTTCAGGGCTCCTGCTGATAGCAGGGATGCTAAATCCAGGTTTACCTGATATCCCTACCTGCCTGTGCACAGAGCAGGACCTGAGGCAGGGTCAGAGCAGGATTGTGCCACGTGGCTGCTGAAGCAGCTGGGGACTGGAAAAGGCTGGAGAGGCTGAGCAGGAGGGAGGATCTCCCACTTCTCTCATTCCCCTCGTGCTGAGGTGGAGAAACAAACCTGGGACAAGTCCCCTGTGAGGCTTTGCCCCTTCCCAGCTGGATGTGTTTGGAGGCTCTGGGTGCTCCCTGCTGGGTCTGGGTGTAGGGAGCAGCTGGAGGGGGAGCTGAGGCTGAGCAGGGTTTGGGAGAGGCTGTGCAGAATAAGAAAAACAAGAAGCAATTGTTTGTGGAGCTGCTTTGTTCTCTCTATTTCTGTAGCTAACCTTTTGCTTCTCAAAGCAATAATAAAAAAAAAAAACCAAAAAACCAACCCTCTTCAAAAAATATTGCAGGGTGTTTCTTTGTGTGCTTTGACTAAGCTGTTCCTCATAAACCAGCGGCTTTTGCGTAAACACAGGCATGGCAGCAGCCTTGTCTGCTTTTCTTTGCAGCTGCCAAGTACCTTTGCTCCCCCAGCAAAGTGTAACTGGGGGAGTGAGGCTGGGAGAGGCCCAGCAGGCAGAACTGGGGTGCCCTCCTGTGCCAGTGCATCCCTCCCTGCACCTGCTCTGCCATGGGGGGACCCTGAGCCTGTTTGTCCCTGGATGCCACCAGGTCGGACCAGGGCTTGGCTCCAGGCTGGGCATTCAATCAGCCAAGGACTTCAGAGCTTGAGGGAGGGACTGAAAACCAACCTGGGCTGCACCTTTGGGCAAGGGCCATTCTCAGGACTATAACTGTGCCTCTGCAGATGGGTATCCTGGGCTCTGATGTGAACTTTTAATTGCTTGCCAGTGCTGGAGTCCCAGCAGAGCTGGAGGTGGCAGCAGCAGCTGTTTGGTTGCTAATTGCTGTGTCTGCTCCCTCGTGGCCTCCAGTCAAAGCTGGCATGCTAAATCCAGGATCTGCTGAGAGAAGGGAGACCTCCCTTCCACCCCTTTGGCCTGTGGGCTTCAGTGATTTTTTTTTTTTTCTTTTTCCCCAGCTAAAATGAACAAAAATTCTGTGTCCTGTGACAGCCCTGATAAGCTGGAGGCTCCAGACATGCCCCAGCACAGACTGCCCATTACAGCCTTTGTTTATTTAAAAATAAAAAGCCCAACCTCACTATCTTGATGATGGGAAAAAAAAAATTCCATAAACGTGCCAGAGGCGTAATTGGTGCCAGTGGAAACCAAAAATGACCCTTTGCCTTCCTCTCCACCCACCTTTTTCACAGTCAAGTGGTTTGGGAGGGAGCTTTCCTTCAGCTCTGGTGGCACTGCAGGAATCCTTTCCCATGGATTTCCCCAAACTTTAGCAGTCTCAGATGCTCCAGGGCATGGTGGGAGGCCTGTGGTATAATTCCAGGTGGGATAAGGTATCCCTGCCTCTCAAACTGTGACCAAATCCTTTGGAGAGCATCCTAAGGGCAGCAGCAAAGTGCCCCGGGAGTGCTAATGGAGATCTCCTTATCAGCACCTTTGCTAATGAGGGATCATCCCCTAATTGAGCAGCCTGGCTGCTGGCCAGGGCAGGCATCTCCTAGAACCTTCTCCTGGCCTTCAGACCTGCTGGGCCTGGGGACAGAGGGTCCCTGGGGGCCTTTCCTGCCCTTCTGGGGGTGGTGGCACCCCCAGCTCAGCTCCTGGGCCATGGCAGGGCAGGAGTCACCTTTTCCTTGGCTGGTGGCTCTGCTGACCCTCCTGGTGGAGATGTGGCCACAGCTGGTGCTGTTCAGGATTTCCTGGCACCCTCTGGGCTCAGCTGCTTGCAGGGGACTCGTGTTGAGCCCTCAGTGCCACCAAAAGCAAGGTGAAAGGCACCAGGTTGGGCTGAGCCTTTGAGGGTTTTGTGGGTGCCCTGCAGCGATGGCTCAGTGAGGGATGGATTTCATGGGAGGCTTGTTGCCACACAATGAGCTTTTGTGCAATTATGTGGTGTCTTTTAAATCATTTCCTCCAACAAATCTGTCCACACCCAAACCAAAATAAACATTCTGAAAGGCTGCAAAGATAAACACACAATGCTTGCCCTTAAATGCAGCTTTTCCTCCCTCTCCTCACAGACACCTGCTCCTTGTCCTGGGAAGGAGGAGCATCCAGGAATGCTGAGTTAGGATTACCCAGCTCAAACTCTGGCAAATGCTAACGTTCCAAACCTTCATTTCAGACCATCATTATCCTTTTTAGTCAGTAACCTGCTCAGAAAGGAGAAAGAGTCCCAGGTTTCACTGTCACCTCCTTGCTCTGTCTTTTTAAGGTCACTGCTTTCTTTCCATCACTTTGAGGCCCTGCACTGTTCCCAGTGCTGGCATCCATGGGCTCCCAGCCTTATTCCACATCTCTGAGCTGATTTCCAGTTTGCTCTCACCCATTTCTGGGCTCACACAGAGCGTGGGTGCTGCCCGTGCTGGTGGGTGAACCAAGGTGTCACCTGAGCAGCAGCCACCACCACCCTCAGCTGCTCCTCTGCACTTTTCTCAGCTTTGCTTTGGAAATAATTTATATAAAAGAGGGAATTGAACCCCTGCTCCCTCAGCCTGGTTGATAAATTGTGACCTCCCTGGGGATTTGGTGTTCTGGGGTGAGGGAACTGCCCTGCCCAAACTCCTGGGTTATTTCTCCTCCCTGAGTCCTTTGCTGCTTTTCCATCTCCTGTGACTCTGTTGTGTCCTCAGCAGCCCCTTGGGAAGGGCCTCAGCAAATTGGGCACAAAATCCTCTGTTGTCACCCTCTGCTGTCACTCTGGCATCTCCTTCATCCACCCATCCCTTCCCCAGTGAGACTTGTTCTCTGCTGGAAACCCCAGATGGGAAAGTGCTCTGGATTTAATTAGCATCTTAATTAGTTTATCAGCCATTGGCACCACTGTCATTCCTGGATGCACTTTTCAGCAGAGCTCTTGTTCTTGCTATCCTTCAGTGCTTATTTTTTTTAGTTATCACAAAGTATCATTTTCCTGGTTCAGGGAGATATTCCTCTGGAATTGTGTTTGTTAGCTGAGCTGGGTAATACATATTTTCTTTTTCCTCCCCAGTAACCAATTCACTTCAGTTTTTCTTCTTCTGCCCAGCTCCAGATAGTGCCTGATCATTAATCCCAGACATGTGCTGTGGTGGGAAAGGTGTCTCCCTCTGACAGATAAGCTTGACTGACATAAATAATTTAATTTCTCTGCACCTTTTTTTTCCTTCTGTAACTGCTGGAGATCGAAGTGACCCACAGAGTATTCTGAAATTCTCCTGCAACTGATCTCCAGGCTTGATTTGGTTTTCAGCTCCTTGGCAGCTGTAATTTATAGTCATGCTCCAGTGGCTTCAGGAAGATTATATTCTTTATTTTCACATCATTTTTCTGCTACAGAAAGTGAAGAAAAAATATGGGTATTTTGTCTATTTACTTTTTTTGGTGTGGTCTAAGTTCTGAACACTGGGTTTTCCTTCTGATTTTTGTCTTCCCTGAATGGACTTTATCTATCTTATGGTGATAGATAAAATGATAGATAAATAGAATGGTCCTTATCTATCTTATGTCCCTTATACAGAGCCAGCCTGTGCTGTGTCTGTATTCTGCCTTTTTGCTGGGAATTGCATTCCAGTTGTTGCCATTGATTCACTCTTGGCTCAGCCAGGCTTTTCCTCCTCCTTTCTGGCTTTCCTGGGGTTTTGTTCCAGGACCACTGGGACCCCTGGGGCCACCCCCAGAGGTGGGACTGGGGTGGGGTCAGTGGCTCTGCCTTTCCTGTGGCCTCCCTGGGGACCAGCAAATCAAGTGACCACAGGAAGGGGCTGGGGCAGCCCAAAGTTTGCTTTTTGCCAGCAATCAGGACCTGTGTGGCTGTGACAGGGACCCTGCACTGGCTGGACTGGGAGATCGCTGCTCTTGACTCTGGTACTGAAGCTCCTCAGGGTCTGTTCTGTCTGCCTGGTGCTTCTTGTGGGGGCATGGATCCCCTGAAGGATGTTCTTGCTTCTCTTCCCAGAGGTTGGCCCTGGCAGCTTTACACCCAGGGGAGTGCAAGCATGGATTAGAAGCTGGCTGAGACCCTTGGCTCTGCCAAAGGGAAGAGAAGGGAGTGAGGGAGTTCCAAGGAGCCAATTTTTTGGTGCAGTTTGCCCATCAGTGTAACCTCATCAGTCTCTTTGTGACAGGAAATCCTCCTGTGGTTTTTGGGCCCATGTTTCTCCCTCAGGGCAGCTCACCCACCTCAAAAATCCAAGTCCATATGACCAAGCCTTCCTCTGCAGCTCTCCTAAGTCAGAGCAGAGTACCAGGAATAATGCCCAGCCCTTGGAAGGGTCTGGCAGGCAGGAGCTGTGTGTCTGCAGAGATTTGGGGTGTCTGAGGGGTGCTGAAATTACAGCCTGTGGGAATCCAACTGCTGCACAGGCTTTGAACACTGAGGGGGAAAAAAGAAGAAAAAACTCCATTGGCTTTTTGCTCGTGATTTCACTGGCAAGGCAAGAAGTTTGCAGCTGATGGGGGAAAGTCTTGGCTGCTGAGCCTGGAGTGGGATGGAGGGATTTGAGTTGAGCTTTCTTATTTCATCTTTATGGTAGTGACTCACTTGACTCTTGACTTTATTCTGTAATTGTAATGTTTTAACCTGAAGCTTTGCAGATGGAGAGCTGACAGGAACGGAGCGAGGTCGCTTTGCTGGGTTGGTGTGACAAGAACTAACCCAGCTCTGATGGTCCTCAGCCCTTGTCAGGGTTCTGTGCCAGCCTTTTTCCAGCTTCAGCTCTGTTCCCAGTGAGAGCAATGGAAATATTGTCTCATCAGAGGGTGCTCCTGGTTATTGGGGTCTCTCCAGGCGTGGTGTTGGTGCCTCTGCCCAGAGAAAATCCCACAGCTGGAGCTGCTGTGGAATTTGGCTGTGTTGGGGCAATTCCTGGAGTGTTCCCTTACCAGGAGGAGGAGGGAGTGGCTGAGAGCATCCAGTGTCCTCTCTAGAGCAGGGCCAAGAGCTCTGTACCTTGAGCAAGGTTGTGATTTCTGTCTCTCCACGTGTTCCAGCTATTCACAGGGATATTGTGACACTGCCAGTGTTCTCTGAGGGCCACTGGGAGTGGATCTGCTAGGAAACACTGTGTGCTGCTCTATTTATGGTTCTCAGGGTCTGACCCACTCACTCAGCAAAGCTTCACACAGCTCTCCCCATCTGCTGTCCATGTTTTGCAGTATTTTCTCTTGACTCAGAGTTTTATAAGGAAAGGGGTGTCTGTGGAGGGAGAAGGATGCCCCAGACATTTTCCAAGGGCTGGCTGAAAGGTAGAAGGATAGCTTTGCAATATGACATTTTTGTCTATCACTGGGCCCTCTGTGCATTTAAATAGCTTTAAAAAAGACTTTTGTAGGCCTGGAATCCTCACTGCCATCCCCAAATCCACTGAGTGCAGGACTGAGCTCCACTTCTGATTCAACTCCTGATGAATCATTATTTCCACTACTTGTTTTTCATAATTGCTTTTGCTAATCCTCAGCTGTATTTGCATTTTCTCAGTGCTCACCATCCCCTTCATCCCTTCCTGGGTGCAACATGCAGCTTGTGTCCCCTGTGATGTTCAGGGGAGCTGTAAATGCAGAAGGTGATCTTTGGCTGGTGTAAATTATCAAAGCTGTGCTGAGTGGATCTGTAGAGCTCAGCTGCAGGAATTCCTATGGGATATTTCATTCCTGCTGGCTGGAACAGCAGAAAGCTGGTGGGGGAAATGGCCTTGTTCAAACATACCTGATGTGAGCAAGACTCACAGCTGAGCAATTCTCTGCTCCTTTGTTTTGGCCTGTTAAGCTTTAGCAAAATAAAATCAATCTTTTGGCCTTTTCTGTGTGGAGTCAGGTGCTTTACAAGCTCTCCACATCCTCTTGGCCACACAGCAGCCTGTTAAACTGGAACCCCAAGGCAGAGGCTCCTTGGCAGCATGTAGGAAAAGGAAAGGAATTTCAGGTTAAGCAAAGTTTAGTTGTTTGAAGGGAGAAAAGTTTCCCTGCAGATAAGCAGAGTTCAGACCTGTAATTCTGACTGATTCCAGCACTGATTCCACTTGGGTTCTTTGCTGTTGGTTAAAGGATGGGAAGGCAGAGAGTTTGTTTGGGTTCTGCTGCATTAACCCCATGGTCAGAACTGTAAATGGTTCAGGGAAAAAAAGGCACCTGAGCCAAACCTTGTTGTCACAATGAAAGGAAATTGTCCCTTTTCAACTTCAGCTGAATTTACAAAAGATCCTGACCCCAATGTGTGTCACCCAAACCCTTCAAAATGGGGCCAGTTATAAACAACTTGACTTCATTCATCTCCCCTGGAATAGGAGGAGAAGGAGGGGGCAGGAAAATTTATTGAATGGAAAATGGATCTTTTTAAAAAGAAAAAAAAAAAAAAAAAAAGGAAGAAATGGCTCCTTCCTGGCTTTTTGGGAGGAATTACAAACAATGGAGGTAAAACCCAAGCCACAAACCTGGGCTGGCTCTGGCCAGCTCCAGGCACATCATTTCCCCTCCAGAGAATCATGGAATGGTTCAGGCTGGAAAAGACCTTTGTGTGTGTGTTTCTCCCCCTCTTTTTCCCATTCAGGAGCAGTGTTGCCAGCAGGCAAACACTAATCCATCCTGACAGCTCTGCCCATCTTCCTGCTTTGGTCTGGCAACCAGCAAACAGCTTGATTAAGGTCCCTGGGGCTTTATTAGTGCAGCTTGTTGCCTGTAAATTAATCAACAGGTTTCCTGTGTTTAACTCTTTCTGGGAATGTTCTGCATTGCTGTGGGTGCTGAATCAAGCCTCTAGAACTGGCTTTTCTAAAAAAGGCACAGCAGAAATAGCTTCAAAGGTTTTACAGGCCTGGGTTCTTGGGACAGGAGGGGAAGAGATCCCGTGGGCTCTGCAGGTGCTGCTTGTCTGACTTCCCATCTCCAAGAGCAATTTTAGGCTTTTGCTTTATTTCTCTTGGCTGTTCAGCCCCTGTAAAATATAAAATATCCATTATCCGTGCAGAGGGCAGCCAGATGGAACCTGTACTTTGCTGAGTTATCCATAAGAAATCAGATGTGCTCTGGCCCCTGAAATGAGAAGTGCATGGAGGAATGGGGCCACCTTGCTCTTCTGAGGGCTGCTCTGGAGCCATGGGCAGAAGTTGCCAGGATGTTTTATTTGGCAGTGTTTTCTTTCAGGTTTTGGGCTTGTCCTTTTTAACTGTTTGGTCTCAGCATAGAGGGATTAGGAAAAATAACTTTGTAGTGCTGGGCTTGGATAATGAGCAGAAGGTTTGGGGGCACACACTGAGTTTTCAGGTGACTGCAGGTACCAGGATTGAGATGACTGATGTTTTATGGATACAATGGGTTGAACATCCTCTCATTATTTCAAAGCTCACAGGATTTCCAGCTTCTCACATGGGGACACCCAGCTCCTTATCTCCATTTTCCATTCCTGTGCCTGTTCTCTCCCTCCCACTCACTGGAGCTCCATCAGAGCATTCTCTGTGTGCCCTGTCCTGCCCTTTGGGGCCAGCACAGCCCCTGCCTGTGCTCCCACACACCACGAGCCCTGGGGGAGCAGCAGCCCCCTGCACATGGGCTTGGATTTGGTCTGATCTGGACTTCACCCTGCAGTGAGCAATGGTGAGAACAGGCTGAGCCATGCTGCTTGTATAGATTATTTTTAGCAACAATCAAAGATAGAAGAAGAAGAATGTGCCTGTGCAGAGGTTGTGTCCTGCCCCTGTGGGAGGGGAGCAGCTGGCAGAGGAGGGCTCTCCTGCTCCTGCACATTCCCCCAGGAAGGATGTGTTCCTGAAGCTGGCTCCAGCCAGACCAGAGTGGGGAGAGGTGTGGAATTTGCCTTCAGAAGCTGGCCAGGATCTGCCTTCTGGATGATGTACAAGTTCTCACATTTGATCACACTTTTCATGCCTATTTTACTGAAAAGCATCTCAGTGCTCATCTGGAGCTGTTGCATCCAGGTGTGAGCAATGCTTCCTGCCCCAGAGCAGTGCAAAGGAATTCGGAGAGCGAGGCTCCAGCTTTGGATCCTTGGCATCTGTGGCCAAAGCACCTTGTGGATACCTGCACCACGAGTTAGAGCTCCCTGGCAGGGGCTGAAACACCTGCAGGAGCCAAGTGTGTGAGCTGGAATTCCCAGTGGTGCTCCCCAGGTGACAGCAGAAAACTGTGTGCAGGGAAAGTGTTTTCTCTGCATTTAAAATGTCATGACAGTTGATCTGCTCTTGTGAGGAGGTTCTTGGTGGTGGACAGAAGGAAAAGTGGCATTTCTGAAGGGGGATTTTAAGACAGATGTGTTCTGGCCACTCTGTAGTCTTGAGGACTGAGGGAATCTTGGAAAAGACCTCAGAGAGCAGGTACCAGCAGGGCTGGAAAAAGTTTATTCATGTAGAGTTCATAGAATTATAGAATCTTCTGAGCTGGAAGAGACCACAAGGATCCAGCCCCTGTCCCTGCACAGACACCCCCAAATCCCAGCCTGGGATCCCTGGAGTGGTGTCCAAACCCTCCTGGAGCTCTGGCAGCCTCGGGGCTGTGCCCATCCCTGGGGAGCCTGGGCAGTGCCAGCACCCTCTGGGGAAGAACCTTTCCCAAAATCCAGCCTGACCCTGCCTTGGGACAGCTCAGACAATCTTGACTCTGGCCACTGCACCAGAGGCCCAGCTGCTGATTCCCATCTCCCATCAGCAAAGATTTCCCTGTAGGATATTCCCTTGGGATATCCACCTTGCTCTGCTATGAGGGCACACAGGCTCCATCTCCAGTGTCCACACCATCTGCCAGAGTGACAAAAGGATGAGTGCAACCCTGTGAGGTTTGGGAGGGGGAGAGGGCACCAGCTCAGTGCCATGCACGGTGCCAGGCACAGCTGGGGACACATGGCTCACATGGCTCTGTGTCAGGTCTGTCACATCCCCAGCCCTGGCCTTTGCACTGTGCCAGCGTGGTGGCAGCTGTGACACATCCAGCAGCTGTGCCTGCTGCTCCTGCTGCCAGGAACACGGGGGTGACCTTTTCAGAGAGGAGGAGAGGCTGGGGAGAGCCAGGGGTGGGTGGGAGGCAGTGGCAGCCCTGGCTGGGGGGTTTGGATTCATGGAGCAAAGCTCCCATCCCTGCTGGGTTTGGATTCATGGAGCAAAGCTCCCAGCCCTGCTGGGTTTGGATTCATGGAGCAAAGCTCCCAGCCCTGCTGGGTTTGGATTCATGGAGCAAAGCTCCCATCCCTGCTGCTCTGCTGGGTTTGGGTTCACAGAGCAAAGCTCCCATCCCTGCTGCTCTGCTGGGTTTGGGTTCATGGAGCAAAGCTCCCATCCCTGCTGCTCTGCTGGGTTTGGGTTCATGGAGCAAAGCTCCCATCCCTGCTGCTCTGCTGGGTTTGGGTTCATGGAGCAAAGCTCCCATCCCTGCTGCTCTGCTGGGTTTGGGTTCATGGAGCAAAGCTCCCATCCCTGCTGGCTGCAGGAAGCCCCATCCCCTCTTGCCTGCTGGGGTTGAGGCAGAGCTTTCCCTGCTGGGCCCTGCCATCTCTGTGGGATGCAATGCCTGGATGATGGGAGGGAGGAGCAGGGTGATGCTTGGCAAATGCTATTTATGGGCTGCTGCAAATCTGGCTGTGTCACCTTGGGTGTAGGAAATTTTGGTGTCCCTCCACCCTTCTCAGCCTGGAGAAGCAGCCAGAAGCAGTGGGGGTCTGGGCCTTGTGCCATGTGCTGTGATTTGTCCATGAAATTGTCACATTTTCTGTGCTGAAGGGGTTTTCCTGTGACTCCAGCACCTGGACAGTGCTCTGCTCTCTGTGTGCCTGCTCTGCAGTGAAACCAGGGGTGGCTTCTCTAGGAAAGAAAATATTTTCCAGGTATTTGAGGTCAGCCTGACTCGGGAAACAATTCTGAGCCTCTCAGGCTGGATTGGTACAAATGGCACCATGAGTGCAGGGAGATGCAGCTCTGTGGAAGGGGTGAGGTGGAACAGTACCAGACATAACCTGAAATGACTTAACAAGCTGCTCAAGTTTTTTAAATGCATGTGTCGTTTTTTTCCCTTTAATTTAAATTTCCTCTGACATTTCATAGGCTTCATCACTCAATGTGAAGCCAAGATCCATGTGAGTGTGTGCGGTAGGATTGTTTTTAAATTTTATTTTAAATACAGATGTCTGGAATAACTTTTTTGCACACACTGTAGGAGTGTAAAGGTTTCTAAGCAACATCATTTCATGCTGTTTGCATTCGAGAATGTAAAACAGGGTTCCTTTTTTTAAAAGTCTCTGCAGTGCAGGCATAATTACAGGATCCCATTATGCAGCATTGTGTCTACGGTGAAGCCTGCCCTAATGGAATATTCTGCCTTCTGCTGAAGCCTTACCTGCTTTTTACCAAGACACTTAAGGACTTAATTAGCGTCATTATAGACTGCCACCCCCTTCCCCAGCCCCGTGCATGAAGGGATAATGATCTGTCCAAGCTAGCAGTGTGTTCACTTCCCATGGTTAACAGCACCGCATGGAGGGAGCGTTTCCGAGCTCGCTGCTGCTGCCTTGAATTGAACATGGAGGAGGAGGGGGGGAAATGAAAGCATTTCCTAGGAGCAAGAAATACACTCTGTGTTTACTTGGCCTGGTCCCTGCCACTGAGCTGGGAGGGTGTTTGTCCCTGGGAGACCCTCGTGGAGCTCCTGGGGGTGATGCTCAGAGCTGAGCCAGGGCACCCAGGGGCGCTCCAGCCCTGCAGGGCACCACCCAGGGGCACTCCAGCCCTGCAGGGCACCACCCAGGGGCACTCCAGCCCTGCAGGGCACCCAGGGGCGCTCCAGCCCTGCAGGGCACCATCCAGGGGCACTCCAGCCCTGCAGGGCACCCAGGGGCACTCCAGCCTTCAGCAGAGTGCCTGGGAACAGCAGGAGCTGTGTGGGTGCAGAGAACCTGGCCCTGATGTCCCTGGGGTGTGCTGCCTGTGGGCAGCATCCTCCAGTGACCTTCGTCCATCCAGATGTGGAATTAGAGTGGATGGAATGGTTTGGGTGGCAAGGGACATTAAAGATCAGTTAAATTCCACCCCCTACCATGGGCAGGGACACCTTCCACTAGCCCAGGGCCCTGTCCAGCCTGGCCTTGGCCACTTCCAGGGATCCAGGGGCAGCCACAGCTTCTCTGGGCACCCTGTGCCAGGGCCTCCCCACCCTCACAGGGAAGGATTTCTTCCCAAAATCCCATCCAAACCTAATCTAAACTGCTTCCTGCCTTGCTGGACAGCAGGTGTTGCAGCTGTGGTCAGTGGGTTGGAGTGACAGGAGGTGGTGGCTTGAGGACACTGCTCTGATGCTGGGGAGGATCATCCTGTTGCCCCAAAACAGCATCTGCAAGGCTCCTGTCAGCTGGATGGTCAGGCCTGATCCCCAGGGTAAACAACATCTGCACTGAGCTGCCCAACAGAGTTTTATAAACATCTGGGGGCTTTTTGTATTTTATGAGATGAGGAGTGTTGGCTTTTGTATCAGAGATGGGGCCAAAGGAGTTTTTATTGCTGCTTAGGTAACTTCTCTGGCATGTTGTGCTGGGAGCCCCAGACATAATTAATGAGGTGTGGGAGTGCTGTGGTGCATGTGTTGTTTTGTGTGATGGCTGTTGCTGCTGCACCCCGTGCCAAGACGTGGCCATGACGTTTTCCTTACAGGTGGACAGCCCTGAGCCCCCTCCACCTCCTGTGTCCCTCCTGTGTTGGCATTTCTGCCCTACCTGCTCCTGGCTTTTGCTCTCCTAGCAGGTTTTCTCTGGAATTCTGCTGACATCTTGCAGGGAAATTCACCCCAAACCTCTTTGCACTTGTTTGTTCAGATGGGAAGGGGCACTATGAGTGGTCAGGGATTTAGGAGCAGGTCCTGTGGGATGTGGCACTCCCACAGCTGCATCCAGGGCTGCTGTTTAAAGGCTGGTGCCTCATCTCTTGTGAGAAGCACAGACAGGACAGAAGGAGCTGTGATGCTGATGGATTTCCTGTTTTCCTTCACTCACCTGGAGTCCTGAGCATCCCCTGCTTGCTCCCTCACCCCAGCAATTCTGTGTGGCCTGGGGTGCTGCAGGGAGGTCACCCATGCTGGGAGCCCCCTGCACAGCCCAGAGCTGCTCAGGGGCCTTATCTTCCTGGCCTGTGAAAAGTGTCCCTGCCCGTGGCAGGGGGTTGGAGGCAGAGGATCTTTAAGGTCCCATCCAACCCAAACCATTCCATGATTCCATGATCTCCTGCTCTGCTTTGCTCATCCTGCTCTGTGGCTGCAGTGATGCAGTGATGCAGTGCCTGGTATTTTTGTTTTCCAAAGGCCATTTGGCTCTCCTCTGGCTTTTCCAGCCTCTGCTCTCAAGGAACCGTGTGTGATCCCTGCTCAGGGAGCTGGGAACATCTCCTCAGCCCCACAGGGGCAGGGGAAGGTGCAGGCAGTGCTGGCCCCCAGCACAAAGCCCATCCAAGCTGCAGCTCCCTCGTGTTTTCCAGGGAGGTGGCTGGAGGTCTCCAGCAGTGCACGTTGCCTTTTGGCTCCACAAACACTGAGAAATGGTGCCAGATGGATGGAGCTTTACAGGATCTGCCCTGTGCTCCGTGGATTTTAAACAAACCTGGGAGGGGGTTTGGGCTGGATCCTTGTTTGTTCTTGAAGGAATTGATGAGGGCTTCAGAGTCCTCGTCCATCCATCTTCCATATGGAGATAAAAAGTTTTGGCTGAACACTGCTAAATGTGCCGTCATCTATCACAGCGGAGGCGGGATTGTGTCAAGGAAAAATAATCCACCATCAGGCTCAAAAGGAGAAAAAAGGGAAGAAAAAAAAGGAAAGAAATAAGATTTCCAGTAAAACTCATCGCTTTTAAAAATCCAATTCACTCTTTGCCAAGTCATTGTTTGGTTTTAGACTTGTTTCACATGAAAGCAACCTTTAAAGGTTACTTTTATCCCTCTTTAATGAGCTATAGAAATGAGGCTGGTCTGCTAGAGGGCAGAGGGCAGGGCTGGGGCCGTGTGTGGAGCTGATGCTCCCCTTTGGAGTGGCTCTGTGAGCTGTAGCACAGCTCCCTGGCTGCCAGGTTCTGCAGCCAGCAGCTTTCAGCAGGAGAAATGAGAGAGGATCATTGATGTATATCTTTCCCTTTGCTGTGGAGGAAATGATATGTGCTGCAGTGTGTGTGGGAGAGAGAATAGACAGGGCTGGCTGGGTGTTTCTGGAGTGTTCTGGATGCTGGGGTGTGCACCCTGGGGACCAGCTTTGCTGCCACCCCTTCTGTGCTGGGTGCTGAGCTCTTTGGAGATGTGACCCCAATGAAAGCTCTTGGAAATGTGAGGCCTGGCCCCCATCCTCCCCTGGGTGAGGGGACACCAAACCCCCTCCCCAGGACAGCCCTGTGCTGCCCTTCTTTCCTCTGTGGTGCCTGGGGCTGTTCAGGTGACAGTGAGGGTGTCCCAGCAGCTCTGCAGGGAGGGACTGTCCACTGTCCCAGCCCTGAGCTGCAGGACACTCACCAGGTGTCCAGCTGTGCTGTAGGGCAGTGTCAGGGAGTGGTGGGCAAGGTGGCCATGGGGCACAGCTGCCCGTGGGTGCAGCTCCACAGCACGGTGGCCCCATGAGCAGGATCTCTAAACAAGACTCATCAGCATGGGCTGGGCTCTTCCTTCTCCTACCTGACTTTTTCTGCCCAGGCATTGTGCAGGAGCAGACCCAGAGCCCCCCAGCCCAGCTGGGACCCCTCCCAAACCTCACAGACCCCCCATTCCGAGGGCTGCTGCGTTCCCTCACTCTGCTCCCAATGTGGAACATCTCCCTGGTTTCTCTGCTGTTCACGTCACGTTGCCTGGAGCTTTTAGGGGAGCCCTGGCTGATGCACAAGGAGCAGCAGGGGGGGGAAATGAGCAATGCTGTGCACAGAAAACCAGAAAATCTGATGTGTTTGTGCTTCCCTGTGCTGCTGTGGGTGTGGGACACCGGCCTTGCGTGGGCCATGTCTGCCACAGGGCTGAAGGCTCCAATGTTGAAGGCTCCAGGGCTGAAAGGTCCAGAGCTGAAGGTTCCAGGGCTGAAAGGTCCAGAGCTGAAGGTTCCAGGGGTGAATCACCCAGGGCTGATGTCCCCAGGGCTGAAGGTTTTAGGAGTGAAAGCCCCAAGGCTGAAGGCTACAGGACTGAAGGCTCCAATATTGAAGGCCCCAGGGCTGAAAGGTCCAGAGCTGAAGGTTCCAGGGGTGAAAGGTCCAGAGCTGAAGGTTCCAGGGGTGAATCACCCAGGGCTGAAGGCTCTAATGTTGAAGGCCCCAGGGTTGATGTCCCCAGGGCTGAAGGCTCCAGAGCTGAAGGCTCCAATGTTGAAGGCCCCAGGACTGAAGGCTCCCATGTTGAAGGCCCCAAGGCTGAAGGTTCCAGGAGTGAAGGCCCCAGGGCTGAAGGCAGCTTGGTGACAATGCTGGCAGTGCTCCAAGAGGGGTGATTGTCACATCTCCATGGGGTGCCAGCAGGAGCCTGCCTGGCGTGGAGCTCTGGCCCTGCCTGTTGCCCCCTTCTGGAGAGGTGTTTGTCCTGAATCTGCTTCCCCGGCAGAAATCACCTCCATCCTCGTCATGCTTTGTGTGAGGGGGGTTTTGCAGGAGAGGACTGTGATGCTCTGGCTGTTTTTGCTGCTGGGGTGTGAGGGCTCCCCCACAGCAGGAGCAGCCACCCTGGGATGCTCCATGTGAGCAGGATGTGGTGGCCTGGAGAGGAGCTGCTGCTGGGGAGCTGCCAGCATGGAGAAATTCCCTCTGAAGCAGAGCTGAGGAGGATGCTGCTCTCTGTGGAAGTGTCAGAGGCCGCTGGAGGCAGAGAGCAACTTTCCTATGGGAAAGTAAAGTCTTGTTCCATTTTTAACCCTTGGTAATGGAGTCCAGGGTGCAATGTGACCCCAGGTTACATAGTTGTAATGCCTTCCCTGTGTGCTGGGCTCTGGGCCCTCAGGAGGGGGAAGGAGCCATGCCTTGCTGCTTTTGGCCCAGCTCCATGAAGAAGAGAATTTGTCAGTGCCTGTAAATACTGAAAATGGGGAGGCAGGAAGTGGACATCTCCTTAAGTGACATCAGAGCCAGCAGCCCTGTGTGGCTTTGGGGACACTCACCCTGCCAGCGTGTGTGGCTCAGGAAAGCCTGGGAGAGTGGCAGGGGAGACTGGGGTCCCTGGTGGGGCCACGAGGTGGGAATCTCTGTCCTGGTGGAAATCTCTGTCCTGGTGGGAATCTGTGTCCTGCTGCTGCCTGCAGAGGCTGCCTGGAGCAGAGGCTGGGCAGAGTTACAGCAATAAATTGGTTTTTATGAAAAGCCCTTCACAGGACACACCTTGGGCAGTGCCAGAGCCCGGCCGTGGCTCCACCCCAGAT
Source organism: Agelaius phoeniceus (assembly GCF_051311805.1). Classification (NCBI taxonomy): domain Eukaryota; kingdom Metazoa; phylum Chordata; class Aves; order Passeriformes; family Icteridae; genus Agelaius; species Agelaius phoeniceus. The sequence goes on along the minus strand of NC_135279.1, from coordinate 2,268,071 downwards.
GGATCCTGGCCATGAGTTCTCACACTTTGATAAGTTTGGGTCCATTTCCATGCTGGCTTCATTGTCCAATTCCAGCTCCAGGTGATGCAGTCCCACCCTCCCAGGTTGCTCCCCTCCATTCCCTGTTGTTTGCACTTTGGGGCTGAAGCTGCAGCGGTGTCCTTGGTTCTGGGGCTGGAAAAGGATTGTTCTGTGGGACTGAGCTGTGAGGAGAACCTGCTGACATTGATATGGAGTGCAGAGTTCTGTACCAATGCAGTGCAGAGGCTGGGAAATAGGAAAGCTCAAACTGAAGGCATCACTGGGATCCTGTGAACTGGTCCTGGCCTGGCAGCAGGAAGGAGGGCAGCCCAGCCAGGCCATGGTTTTTCTCAGAGGTTTCTCCCAGGTTTAATGACCTTTCCATGCTCAGCTCTGAGCTCCCTGCTCATGGATGCCACTGGGGAGTGACACAAATCCCGTGTGGTCAGCGGGTGCCACCACAAACCATCCCTGGGGCTTTGGGAGCCCTGCAGGCACTGCCAGGGTTTGGGAACCAGCCCCAGCAGGCAGGGGAGACTCCTCATCCTGGACAGCTGGGATCTCCTCCAGCTCACCCCTGCCTCTGGTCTCCAGGAGGGTTTGTAATCTGATGATTACACTGAGACAACAATGATAAAACATTTATTTCAGCCGTGTCATTAAAAATAGATGGCTGTAGCCTAAAGGTGGCTTGTTGGGTGACTTGCTTGCTGTTCTGCTTTGTTATGAAGCCTGAAAATTACTGTGTTTCTTAAAGTAGTGTTGCTTGTTTTCCTCACAATTCTTTCCAGCCTTACAAATATTAAATATGCTATGTCAGGTTGGTTTTGTTGCAGTCTCTAAGGAAGAGCTGCCCACTGGGAACTTTCTCTGCCCCAAGGATGTCAACAGATCATTTATCCACCACGAGGAAAACAACAGTTGACTGTAAAATGAGACCTTAGAAGTAAAAAAAATAAAAAAAGAAGTGGAGAGTTAGCAACAGTCAGCAGTTCCTACCTCAAATATCCTTGTTGTAAATTTCCTGGAAAATGGGTAGGGTACACAAGGGGTGAGTTTTTGGTGTTAAATACTTCCAGAGCTCCATCAGGAGGGAGCAGGCCAGCTGTTGCTCCAGATGTTGCCTTGGGGAAAGGATCACCCATGGGAGCTGGATTGCTGTGAGGTCTCTTGGATGTCTTCCCCTTCTGGTGGTGTGAAGCAGCTTTTATAAATGTATAAATGTTATCTCCTAAAAATGCCATGAGATTCGCCTCTGGGGATACTTGGGAACATGGGATGGGGGAGAAGAAGTGGCAAGAGGCCAGTGGAAATCCCAGAGGATGCTCCAAACACAGGAGATGTCACAGGCAGGCGGGGACAGGCCAAGTGTGGGTTCTACTGCCACCCCCGATGTCCCTGGTTTTGGAATTCTGTTAACCCTACTCCCCTGTCAGGAGTCAACAGGAGATGCTGAGCACCTCCTGGAAATCCTGGGAAAGAAATGTTTTGGTGTTAGTACAAAGCAGTTAGGAAGGGAGGTTTGTGTTTTCTTGCTGGATGTGCATTTCCCACCTCCTGGATTAACCCTGGCTCAGGGTTTGTGTGCCCTGCCAGGGCCTGACCTGCATCTTGTACCAACAGAAGCCCATGAAACATCTGCTGAGGGGGCAAGAAAACCCTGTGGTGTTTGCTGCCAGCTTGGCTGGGACAGAGGAAGGGCCAGGAGGGTGGAGAGGGCACAAACAAGGAATGTTCAGGGTGGAAAAATGCGACCTGATTTCTCCACAGCAAACTTGTCTGCCACAGGCTCTCTGGGACAGTGTGAGCAGGGCTTTTGCAGTGACTGGAAAGTCCAAACCTCCCTGAGGCTGATGAGGGGCAGAGAGGCACCACTGGGTGGGAACATCCTCCCCAAACCCTCTGGGGAGCTGCTGCTGAGGGTTTGGAGCTGGCTGGGCTGGGATGTGAGACAAAGGCCATCAGCCAGGCAGGGGACAGGCTGTGTGACACCGTGCCACTCTGGGGACATCAATTCCCAATGAGCTGTGAGTGCTGAAAGGCTGCATGGCTCCTCAGGGAGGGACAGATGAGGGTCAAAGCCATCCAGTTATTCCAGCTGTGGGCACTGGGGGCACAGCAGGGACGCTGGTGCTGCTCGTGGCAGTGGCAGCCCCTGCTGAGGTCACCTGTGGTGGCACCAGGAACAGGGCACCCAGCAGGGCTCACCCAGGCTCCTTTTGAGAAGGCATCAGGGTGGTGCAGAACTCCTGACCCTGCAGGAAGGATGGAGAGGGGCTTTCTACAAGAGCCTGGAGTGACAGGGCAAAGGGAATGGTTTCAAACTGAGAGTGGGTTTAGATTAGATATTGGGAAAAAAAATCTTCCCTGTGAGGGTGGGGAGGTTGCCCAGAGAAGGTGTGGCTGCTCCTGGATCCCTGGCAGTGTCCAAGGCCAGGCTGGAGCCACCTGGGACAGTGGAAGGTGCCCATGACAGGAGGTTTGGACCTGGATGATCTTTAAGGTCCTTCCCAAGCCAAACCATTCTGTGTTTCCATGTGAATTTTCAGGCAGTATCTGGGCACGGGGGAGTTAAAAGGAACAGTCCTAATGCCCCATAGGAGAAAGGGACACTCCAATAAATGAGTGAGTAGGAGCCCTGGGGACTCCTGAAGCACTGTGGACACCACTGGATGTGGTTTGGATACTCAGCAGGGCCAGGATATCCTGGGGGTGACAGCAGACAGGGAGGGGTGGGATAGTGGCGTGTTCAGGCTTGGGAAAAACTGAAAAGTGAAATTTACTTTGCCTAGAAATTGGTTTTTAGACTGTGGCTTCACTGGACAGAAAGGAACAGTTTCTGAAGGAACCTTTTCCAGTGAGGAGCGTGGCTGGTGCTGCAGGGTGGCTGCAATATTAGACCATCTCCAGGGCTTGACAAATCACCTTGCAAAGTGTGTGCAGCAAGCTGCTATTTGCAGAAAGGTTTTGTGGAAGAGGTACTTAACTCAGAGGAAGAGCTTTGGCCTCCAGAGCAGTCAGCTTGGGGCTGTGTCCAGCTTCTGGTGCAAAGTGAAGCATTTCTCAGAGGTAAACATCACTTTAAGGCAGGATAAACCCAGCCCAAAGCAGGTAGGGACGGCTCTTCCACCACCACCAATGAATCGGTGTGCAGCTCTAAAAAGGGCAACTCCTGGCAGGCAGCTCCATTTCAAGGGATGAAAGAGCAGCAAAAACTCAACTCTGAAAGTTTCCTTCCTGCTGCTGGGAAGGACAAGCAGCTCTTCCTTGGGGTGAAGCAGCCTCTGTGCTCAGCAGCTAATCCTGCTGCCTCTGCTGGCCCCTGATAAGCTCTCTGGCCAGCTCTGATCATTTTCCAGCATCTTTATTAGAAAAATAACATCAGAGGCACTTGGAAGTCAATTATGTTTCATGTGACTAATGTTAATTATTATTACTTTTGTTAGTTCACCTAATCCACCAGGATTCTCCCATTAAGAGATGTCACTAATTTGTTCCCAGAGGGCACTGTCTCCCACCAGTGGATTTTGGAGCATTCCCTGACTTGCCCTCTATTTTTTATTTAATGTAGTTTAAAATTTGATTGGAAGTTAATTACTGTGAGCTGGAAGTTTCCACAGGCTCCTGTAAACATCAACTAAGCTTTGCAGTCTGGGTTTATTTTTACAACGTGTCAGGCAAAGAAACCCAGGGTAACAGTTTGGGAATGCTGGGAGACATCTGATTGAGAATGGAAATTGGCAGATAAGTGATGTGGAAGAGCACATCCCTGTGTGTGCAGGAGGTAAGGAGTGTGATGGATGTGGGTGGAGCAAAAAGAGAGTTGAGATAACCTGAACCCACAGGCACACAGTGAAATCTGACTTCTCTCTGTGCTCTGGAGCACAGGAAGATTTGCATGGATGCAAAACAATTTAAGGATCATTAAGACAGAAGGCTGAACATGGAAGAAAATCCTTGGATAAAAGCTTTTCTCTTGCTTCTTTTTTTATTTAATTCACCCCTTTTTCTTTTTCTTTTTTTTTTTTTTTTTTTTTGTTTTGTTTTGTTTTGGTGTTTTTTTGGTTTTTTCTTTTTCTCTCCATGAGGCACCAAGGAAATCCAAGAAATCTTCTTGTGCCTTTTTGGATGTGGATGCCCTTAGAGCAGCTGCTGGCTGGCAAGTGGTGCCCATCCCTGTTCAGTGCTGCTGGGGGGATGCTTTGAATGCAGCCCACAAAGAGATTGGTTTAAAAAAGGGTCAGACAGCCTCTGACTCCAGCGTGTTCAAGCCCTGTGCACAGTTCAGCACATCCAGTTGTGCTAACACAGCTCCTTGCCAGAGAGTGAAGTGTTTGTTTGCAGATGGCACTGTGAGCCCTGGAGAGCTGGGCAAGGGTTATTTTCATTCCTAACAAAATAACAAACCACAGCACTATGGAATTTATCATATAGGAGCAGCAGGAGGAGGTCAGGGCTGTCTGAGCACAGCACTGAGGGCTCTGCTTGTTGTGTTTGGCTTGAAGAGAGAATTCCCAGTGGGATTTTTGGGGCAGCAATCAATCCCTGTCTGCTTTTCTTTCTTTGATGGAGTGACAGCCCAAGTCTGTGCTGCCAGGTGGAGCCTGGTGCAGGATGGCACTGGGGGGTGCCAGTGCTGGAATGGAATGGGTTGGGTTGGGAGGGACCTTCAAGATCACCTGGGTCTGACCAGGGCCACCTTCCACTGTCCCAGGTGCTCCAGCCCTGTCCAGCCTGGCCCTGGGCACTGCCAGGGATGCAGGGGCAGCCCCAGCTGCTCTGGGCACCTGTGCCAGGGCCTCACACCCTCATGGTAAAGATGGGGAAGGCATAAGAGGAGCCCACCCTGTCCAGAACTTGTTGAGGCACTGGATAGTCGGTGATTTATATTTTTTAAGCACAATTCTGTCACTGGGTGTTTTTTAAATAAGGACACTGCTTGGTTTTGTGTAGACTTTTTATCCTTTGCCTCGTGCCTGAGGAGTGACTGTGTGTCCATGCTGGGGTCACTCAGCTTCCTGCTCTGCCTCTGTCATGGTTTCTCCACCTCAAACTGGCACAGTGTTGCTCATTTCCCACTTCTAGTTTGGAGTCCAGCCTCAATGGAAATGTTAATTTACAGCAACTACTTCCCAGGGTATGATTTGGGAAGAAGCTCTCGAGTTTTCTGTGTGGTTATCAGAGAGTGACTGACTGTACAACCCCAGCCCTCCCCTGGACCTGACAAAGGTCCTAACAATGCTTGCTGAAAGTAAAAGTGCCCTGTAGGCAGTTCATGCCCCAGGGGTTATTTATGGGCAGCTTTCTCCAGAAGTATCATAAACTCTGTGATTAATTACTGGGAGAAAGCCACTGTTGGGACAGGATAACACTGGGGTTTCTGTGCCTGCAGCCTCAGGGCAGGGCAGCTGCTGCACAAAAGCTGCTCTTGCAAAGTAACAAAGCAGAATCCAAATTTATTTATTTGTCTTCTTGTTGCTAACACCCTGTTGAAGTTGGGAAGCTGCAGGGAAGCTCTTGCAGTGCCTTTGGGAGAGTGTTGCATGTCAGGAATCATCAGAGTGTGGCACTGAGCAGAGCCCTGGGCAGGTTTTCAGGTGGGGCTGCTGGCACTGGGTGAGCAATTCAGGTGCATCCCTCATGCTGTCCTCACTGCCTTGGAGAGCTGCTCACCTGCTGCACTGCCTGGGGGCAGAGGAAGGGTGCTCTGACCTGGGACTGTCCCATTTCTGCCTCTGGCTCCCTCTGTGGCCTTAGATGGGTCACTTATTCCTGCTCTGCTTTGCTTTCCCATCTCAAAAATGGAATAAAGCAGCTTTGTGCACTTAAACTCAGAGATCAGCCCCGTTGTCTTAGACAAGGTGTGGATGAAATGAGGTCTCTCTTACCCTGCATCCAGCTGGCTTCTTGGGAGTGGCCAGTCCAGAGCAGGGAGCTGCAATAAGGAGATTTTCTGGGAGGTGATGTGGTGACAGCAAGGTGGGATGAGAACCAGGAGCTGGTGATTTTGGAGCAGGATGGCTCCTGGCTGTGTCCTCCCCACAGCCCTGTGGGAGCAGCACAGCCACACAGGGCACCTCATCTTTGCCTTTTTCCTCAGGAGAAAGGGCCAAGGCTGCAGGAGGGTGCTGTGCTGGGTGCAGATGTTTTGTGTCTCTCATCCCTCGAGGTCAGCTGGAGTTCTGCCAGCGCCAGTGACGTGTGCTGAGCAGCAGAGGCCAAACCCTCCCTCAGACAGAGCTGTGGGACTGCTCTGTGCTCTCTGAAGGCTTTTATGGCATCCCAGGGATGCCTCAGGGTCTGGCTTTTCTATTTTTCAGGTTCTGTGCTGCTTTAGTGTCTGGATCTGAGCTTCACATCAGGGCATGGTGAGCTCTGATCACAGAGCAGGGAGACAAAACAATTCCTGCTCCAGCTGGGCACCAAGGACAAATGATCCAAATCTCAGCCCCAGAGCACAAACCCCGTGGGCTGGAGAGAGAAAAACAAGGATGGGACTGCAGGGGCTAAAGCTGGAATGGGACAATGAACTGCAAGGTGCAAATGGAGCAGAACTGATCCCAGGGACAGAGCCCGTGCCCGGCCGTGCATTTTGGGGCCATTTTGGTTCATCTTGGGTGCAGCCCTGGCTGGGCTCTGGTGCTGCCCAAGGTGCATCCATTGAGGCCTTTTAATAAATCCCTGCTTTATTCTTTAGCTCTGTTCAGTCTCTGCTCTGGCTCAGCCTTCCCAAGGCATCCCCAGCACATGCAGGGCCTGGGGCTGAGCTGGTGGCACTGGTGCCACATCATCCAGACAAGGTGTCCCTGCAGCACTGTCCCCATGCCAGGCTGGTGTCTGTGGAAAGCTGGAGATGACTCATTTCCCTCCTGAATTGCTGCCTTTCCTCCCTTTGGGCATCCTGCTGCCAGCCCTGCTCTCCCAGCTTCCTGCACGCTGCTCTTTGCTCGCTCTATTTATAGGGAATTTAATAAGATATCAATTAAAGAAATGAAAACAAACCCAGGACGTCTGTCAGCTGAAAAGGTTATTGGTAGCAGTTGTCTCAAACCTTGTCAGCCCTTTTTATAGACAATCCCTGTTGTTGTGGGACAGCTGGGCTGGGCTTGTGTGTCCAAGCTGGGCACCCTGTCCCTCTGCTGGGAGCCTGGTGCTGCCAGCCCTGCCTGCCCTGCTTGTTAAAAGGGGAGGGATGCTAATGAGAGAAGTGGGCTTGAGGGAGTCCCTCTTTGTGCAGCACACTGTTAATTAGCTCTCCTGATTTACTGCTTTCCTGTTTGGGGGATTTGGTATTTATGATCCTATGGGGAGGATGTGAGCTGGCATGGAGAGAGGAGATTTCTGCTCCTTCAGGGCTTTATGATCCCCCTTCCTCTTGAAAATTCCAGCTGTGGGGAGAGACCAGGAAATTGGAGATTTGTTTCTGACTGAGTGAATTAGTGTCTGTCTCTGTAAAATCTGTTTCCCTGAGTTTTGCTGCACCCTAAGTATCCTTTTGGCTCTCTGCCTGGCACCTCTGCAGTGTCAGCACGGGGAGAGCCTCCTGCTGCAGCCAGAGGCCATCCCAAACAGTCTCCAGGTCTGTCTGGGATCTCTGCTATGTTCATTTGTTCCATGGCTTTGAGAGGGTGGGGGTGAACAGGGGAAAGCCTCCAGCCAGGCTCAGAGCTCCTCTCCTGAGCCCCTGCGCTCCAGGGTCCATGTGCTTGTCCCCAGGGGTGTGCCAGCACTGCCTGAATGCTGCCAGCATCCCTGTGCCCCCTTCCAAAGCCACCTGGAACAGATTATTTCTCTTTAAAACCTTGAGCTGCTTCTGCTCTTTATTCCTGTATACTCTGTATTCTGTGTTATTTTTGTAAGAGTAGTGACAGGACAAGGGGGAATGGCTTTCAACTGACAGACAATGGGTTTAGATGAGATATTGGGAAAAAATCCTTCCCTGTGAGGGTGGGAGGCCCTGGCACAGGGTGCCCAGAGCAGCTGGGGCTGGCCCTGGGTCCCCCAAGGCCAGGCTGGGGCAGCCTGGGACAGTGGAAGGTGTCCCTGCCATGGCAGGGGTGGCACTGGATGGGCTTCAAGGTCCCTTCCAACCCAACCCATTCCATGGCTCTCAGCCTGGTGATGTTGTCCTGGTTCACTCTGGGGAGTTTGTGATGAACCAAGGCAGGACTTTGCCTGGATGGAATCTGAGTCCCACCTGTCCCTCCTGGCACTGTCACCTCTTCCTAGTGCCTTCTGTTCCTGCTGCTTCATCGATCACCTCCTCCTGTGCCCACCTCTGCTCCAGCTGCCTCTCATTTGTCAGGTCCTTCCTCTCTCCTCCAATTCATTTCCCCAAAATTACCACAGAGAGCAGAGCACCTCCTCCAGCCTTATTAAAAACACGAGGGAAATGGATCTGCACAGCTCCTGGGCTCCATTTGATATTGTTTGATCTACTGAGAGCAAGAGGAAGGGAAATGCTGACTTGGGGGAATTCAGTAGGAGCTGTTCAAAAAAAAAAAGACATGTCCAAAAGTACAAGCATGATCTCAGGCAACACAGACATTGTGATCTGGGAACTACAGAGGGCTGAGCCTCTGTGGCTGGGCAAACAAAGGGACAGAAATAGCAACCCAGAAATGTTAATTCATTGTCAGAGTGATCCCCGCTCCCCGGCCATATGATTTATATGGAGCAGAAACCTGGGCAGCTCTGCTTGGCTCCTTTATGTAAGGGAAGAAGAGTGAAAAAAGTGAAAACTCATGAGTTGGACTCAGCTCTGGGGCTTCTGCTGTGGTCTCTGAGACACTGGAGTGGCTCCTTCATGCCTGGGTTAGAAAATCAACCTTCAAGTCATGCTGTGGCTGAAGTGCCTTTGGGGCCACGGCTGCTTCTGATTCAGGAATTTCACTTGAGGTTATCAAAGAAGCAATACTTTGATCCTGCTTTGGCATTTGCACACCCAGCAGCATCCTGGGGGCTCTCTCTGGCTCTCCTTCCTGCCAGCTGTCTGCCACTGCCATTTCTGCCCAGCAAAGCCAGCCCAAGACCATCCAAGGAAAAGAGCTGTGAAGGAGAATGAGGATAAACATGGTTCACAAAAGCCCCTTGGGGACAGGGAGCTGGGAGGGCAGGAAGTGTTTCAGAGATTGCTCCTAATTTGGTTTATTTTCTATTTAGGCTGTCCCAATTTATCCCAGTCCCTGTGTCCTCTGCTGTGCAGTCACTACCCTGGGCTCTGTAATGGGCCCTGGAAAGCCAAGGATGAGGAGCTGTTAAAAATGGGAGGTTAAAAGACCAGGTAGAACAGACACTGTGTTTGTGTGTCAGCATGAGACCCTGCTCCAATGAACCATCTTCTTTTCCTCTTCTCATTTTCTGGGAAATAGTTTTTTCCCCCCTCAGGATCCCTTTTTAAAAAAAAAAAAAAGTATTTGGCTGGCTGTGTCTGTGCAGATCAAACATCCTTCCATCATTACAGGCCAGTGAGTCACAAGGGCCATAATGGCTCTATCTTAAAAATAACCCCAGAGCCCCTTGCAATTGCTCTGCAGGCTGGGATGAGTTCCTGCATTCCCCAGGGAAAGGCAGAGGCTGAGGAAGAGACCCAGGGACAGACGGTCACTGCCATGAAAAGGCTCTGATGGCTTTTCAGATCTGCTTTTTGTCCTCCCTGCAGCTCTGCTTTCTGCTCTGATGGGAGCTCTGTGAAATGGATGTTTCCTTTCAACCCTCCTCCACCTCCATTCCTTTTGCCTTTGTCTCCTTTTCTTCCCCCATCTCCTTTCTTTTTGGTTTTTTTTTGGTTGGTTTTTTCAGGGGTGAGGAAGAGTGGGGTTGGTTTAGAAAGATCTCATCTGTTAATAAACCCTGCTGCAGCCACTAAACAATCAGTGTGTAAGGAATGATATTCCAAATGCTCAGCTCTTTCTGAGGCAGAGGAAGAGGAGAAGCTGGGTTATTCCTGATGCTCTTTGCAATGAGTTTTGCATCCAGTTTTGATCCATTGACAAAGGTGCAAACTTCCAGCTCTGAGTGCTTGGGGAAAGGTGCAGCTCAGCCTTGAGGTGATGCCCTTAAATTCTTGTGACATTGTTCTCTCTCTGTGAAATGTGGGATAATGCCTCTCCCTCCCTCCTCTTCCTGTAAGAATTGCTCAGTTTTGTGTTTCTTTGGGATGTCTGGACACGTGGCACCCTCAGATCTTCAAACAAAAGAGATTCCAGTGCAGCAGGAGTTTTTCCAGAGGTGTTTTTCCTTGCAGCACATTTCTGTTTGTCCCCAGGCTGGGCAGGGATGGCAGTGGTGCAGGAGGGCTGGGGTGCCCTGTGCTGTTTAATTTAGGATCAGCTCCCAGCAGGGCTGACTGGGTTTTCTCATCAATTAAAAGGGGACCTGGAGCACCCAGCTGTTTTTCCTGCCTCAATACCACCTCTCTTGAGACCTAATCCATCATCATATCCATGATTTGTTTGGAGTTGCTGATCCATGGATATCCAAGTGAAAGCTCTGCCTCTTACCTGTGAGACCCAGACCCCTTAATTCCTGAGATGATTCTTCCTTAGCACTTAGAAAAGAAAATTCCCTCCATGAAATATGCAGTGAAAAGGAAGAGACCTCACCAAGACAAATGCAGTTTCCCCCTCAACTAAATACTCATCCTATTTAAAACTAAGGAGGAATGGGTTCAAACTGAAAGAAGGGAAATTTAGCTTGGATATATGGAAGAAATCGTTCCCTGTGTGGCTGGGGAGGTCCTGGCCCCTGAGACAGTGGAAATGTCCCTGCCCACAGCAGGGCTTTGACACTAAGTGATTCTTAAGATCCTTTCCAGCTCATGCCAGTCTATAATTCTATAAATAATTGCTGAATAAATGTGATTTTTCACCTGGATCTCCATGACAGTGTGTTTTGTCCAGCTGGGTCATCAGCCAGCAGCACCTTGGGCAGTTGTGTTTCTCAAAATTAATTCTAAAGCTACAGGAGTTGCAGGATTTGGGCATTTTCCTTTTTTTTTTTTGCATGCAAGTGTTAGGCATGTGAGGTCTCACAACTTCCTCTGAGTGGTTATAAATTATTAGCAACTGCAGCTAATTAATCTCAAGGGTTTCATGGTAAGGTTGTCTAGCCCACATAAGAGAAAGGAATACTTTTATTTTACTTGGCCAGTTTTTAGTTTGCTATCTGGATCTGCTCGTTCCTTAGGATGGGAATTTGGGCAACATGTGTCCCTTGCAACTGCATTTCTTGCCCAGAATGCTAATGCTGGTAGCTCTTAAAGGCTTTTGTGGAGCACTTGGAAGCTGTGTGAGATGAAAAACATAAATAAGTTACTAACTAGCCTTGGCATAACTCCCTGAGCAGTGTATCTATTGATATGGAGGTTGGCTGCAGATAAAAGTATCCTTCTGTCCTGATAGTGATATTATTTGGACGAGGTTTTAATCCAAGACTGTGAGGCCAGAGGAGGCTTTTTCAAAGGAGTGTCTTCCCTTGGATCATTCAGCAGCTTTGGAGCTCTTAGAAGTCATTTTATGACATGGCTTTTATTTATTTCTTTACCTGGTGGTGAAGTGTTAATAGGCACCAGAATACTTCTCTCCAAAGTATCTAAATCTTGAAAATAAATGGGGTTAAAATAGCTAAATTACTTAAATGATTTTGTTTGGTTTTTTTTTGGTGGGGGGGGGCGCTATAATTTTAATTCAGTTTTGTGGTGTGTAGTAGCAGGAGAATCAGAGGCAGAAACACTCCCTGCTTGGGGGTTCTCTGCTTCCTTTTTCTGCCTCTGTCAGGGTCGGGATTGAAGGCACTTGAGATGCCTTCAGTTCAGGTTCACATTCAGACTCAGGTGTTTATTATTCATGATAAATGTTACAGCCTCACAGCAGTGAGTTCTGCAGCCTTTCATTGGCAAGGCACAAAATGGCCAACTATCTCTTCTTACAAGGTGTTTAAGGGCTAAACAATCCAATTAAGAGCTGACACCTAAATTATTTTCCCTTTTAACCCAATAATTGATCACTCAAAGCCCACAGTGTGGACTTTTCTGTCCAATTACAAAATACCACCCAAACCTGTGCATAAGAAGGAAGAAGAAGGTAAAGAAGAAGGAGCAGCCTCCACCCTAAAACCTCCATCTTTCTTCATATTTATTTCTATATTCTAAAACCCCAAACTCTAAGTTTTTCACCCTGTGATATCACACATTTCTAACCAACCACACACCCACAATCCCAGTGCTATTAATCAATTTTGGAAGCCTTCTCCACAGCCTAAGGTCAAATGCAGTGTTCTCTTGGGAGTCTGTACCTTTCAGCACAGAAAATTTAAAATTCTCAGCATCCAAGGGTCCAACACCTGCTCTACCTGCGTGTGCTGAATTTATAGAGGTCATGTCTTTACCTGTGGGTGGTTGGTGCTCTGGAGAGGGCCCTGCCTCTGAGCCAGCTCTAATGGGTTTCATTCTGCTCCAGCAGTAGTGGTTCACACTTGGAAAGTGAAAAGCCCTTCTAGATAAAGCTCTCCACACTGTTCAGAGCCACAGTCTGCTTCAGAGGCTAATTTAAAACCCATGTTCTGCTGAAGAGCTGGCAGCACTGACAGGAGCAGTGGTTTGGAACCCTGGTTTGCAGAGTGTGTTTGTGTGTGTGTCTGCCTGAACAGCCCAAATGCAGCCTCTGTCACAGTGCTTGCAATTAATTACAGATTGCTGTGAAATTCTGGCCAGGATTGCTGCCTCAACCCCATGGGGGAAAGCAGCACAGGAGTGACAGGGTGGTGTTGTATTTGTGGGGTGCCCCGTGGCAGGAAGGAATGATGAATCTGGCTCCATGTTCTTGGAAGGCTAACTTACTATTTTATACTATATTTTATTAAAGAATACTATACTAAAACGATACTAAAGAATACAGAAAGGATATTTACAGAAGGCTAAAAAGATAATAATGAAAACTTGTGACTCTTTCCAGAGTCCTGACACAGCTTGGCCCTGATTGGCCAAAGAGTCAAAACAATTCACATGAAACCAATAAAAAAACCACCTGTGGGGAAACAATCTCCAACCACATTCCAAAGCAGCAAAACACAGGAGAAGCAAATGAGATAATTGTTGTTTTCCTTTTTCTCTGAGGCTTCTCAGCTTCCCAGGACAAAAATCCTGGGCGAAGGGATTGTTCAGAAAATGTGACTGTGACAGGGTGGGACTAAGGCAATCAGAGAATTAAGGGAGGGTGAAAAGCTTTGCTGGTGGTGCAGGTGGAGGGAGAGGGAAGGAGGCTTTCCAAAGGGGTGAAATGGTGGGATTAGAGCAGAAAAACACACACATTTCCTTTTTACTGAATTTGGTGGACTTGCCACACTTCAGCTGTGACATCTCTGTAATTCCTGTTATGGGAATAAGGGTTGGAGCACAGTGGGGAGTGGGAGTTGGGGTTTCTAGCAGAAGTTTTATGGGGGGCTGGAGTGCATCCAGAACAGCAGAGCCACTTCTTCCATCCTGAGGAGCTACTGTGAGGAGCAAAACCTGTGAGGCTGCAGCCTAATTAGTCCAGTCATTAATTATGATGCTCATTTTGGGGGACATGCAGTTTTTTGCCCACGTGGAGCTGATTCTGCAGGGTGGTCATTTATCAAAGTGCAGGACTTGAGCAGCAAGGAGCTGCTGCTGTCCAGGGCTGCTGAAATCAATACCAATCTCTGAGCAAAGCAGCAGCAGCAGGACTTGCTCCCAGACAAGAATATGAGGCAGACACTCCCAATGTTTCTGGAACATTGCAGCCACCTCTGGATAAGGTGGTTTTGGTTTTTTGGTTGTTTTCGCTTTTTTTTTCTGCTTTGGGATTATTTTTCATGTGTTTATTGCTCTCCCTTTTTACTTTCTTTGCCTTGCTGCTCCTCTGCCTGGTACATATGTCCGTGTTAATTAGAGGAAAAAAATGACTTATCCTTTTAAGTGTCTTAATTAAGATTTTTCTTAACACCCCCCAACATTTTCTCAGAGTTTTTTTCACAGACATCTAAAACTGTTCTTAAAAGCTGGTGTCAAAATAATCTTATGCTTAACAACTGCTGTTTAGATATCTTTCCAAGCATCCAATCCTTGGATAATTTACCTTCACAGCACTGCTGAGACCTGTAAAGCCTTGCTGTGAGCAGCAGCAAGTGAGGTGAACTGTCTCAGGTCAGAGGGAATTGGGATTGGATCCAGTCCCCCTGAGGCTGTCTGAAGTCTGGTTCTTGAGGAATGTCTTTAAGTACAGCTGGAAAGTTGGTTTGTGTTTGAAAAGTAAAAATATTGTTACTCAAAGGCCAGTTATTGCAGAAATAGCATCTATTTGTTCAGTGTTAGGAATAAGAACTTTCTTAATGGCCTGATGGAAAAGCTGCAGGGAATTCTCCTTGAAATGCTCTGGTGGGTATTGCCAACCTCTCCTCTGTGGTGGATCTGTGTTTGTACTGGGAGATGGAATTAAAGCTTCTTCTTCCCAGACAGCTCCAGTGAGACTTGAGTCACTTCAGCCCAAGCTCCTTGGGGTAACTGTGAGATGTCTCTGCTCTCCCAGGTCCCCAAAGCCACCAAAAGCTCCTCACTGGCCTCCTGGCCATTGCCCTCAACAAAAGGGTGGATGCTGCCAGTATGAAATTTTGGGTCCAGTATGAAATGTTGGGTCCAGTATGAAATTTTGGGAGGAAAACCACTGTACTGAGGAACCCTTCCTTTCCAAGGTTGCTGTGTCACACCTTCTCTCCCTCTGAGAAACATCTGCATCTCCTATTCCCTACTGATCATCTGGCAGAGTGTGGGGATGAATCCTCTGCTGTGGTGTGGTTTCAAGTAGATTTATCCCAGAACTGTCCTGTGGCTCCTCTGCTCCTGCCTGCTGATGTGGCATCCCCTGAGCAGGGTTCTGGGGCTGATGGTGATTCCCTAGATCCTGGCTCTGTGGGATTTTGGGATTTGGTGAGAGTTTCTTGTAGAAAAAAGGTGCCTCCATTTCCCTGCTTGTGAAATGGAAATTCTGCTTCTCTAAACCTCACTGTACTCACCAAATGTTTTCAGATAAACAGATGAAAAGTTGCTCAGAGGAGGGGCCTCAAGGGATGTGAATTATCCATCAGCAGACCTTCAGCTGGAGTTAATGAGATGGAGAAGGAATAACCCCATGGGTAGGTCAGGCTACACCAACCCTGCACCTGTGTGCATAATTGATGATGCAGAGATCTGCTCACCTCGAGTTCTGCACCCTCAGCCACCTGGCAGAGCTGAAATCAATCCCCCTGTGCCCAGCTGGCAGCCAGGCCCTGCAGCTCTCTCAGGGTTTGATCCATTCCTGCTCCTGGGGTTGGGTTCCCCAGATGGGAGGGCAGGAGCACTCCCTGCTCAGCCCCTGGGAAGGTGCTTCAGTGTCCCAGAGCTGAACCCAGAGCCAGCACCTGCTCCCTGAGCCCCAGTTCCTCCTTGGAGAGTGGGTTTGGGTGTGCTGGGGGATTTCTTGGCTCCTGTGCTAGCAGCTGAGGAAGGGTCTGGGCATGGACTGCACGATGTCGCTGAGGAACGAAGCACAGAGGGGGAAGTGCAGCACCTTGCAAGGTAGGAATGCCAAATCTGCCCCAAACTTCTGTAATTAGCACAGCCAGGTGGCAGGCACAGTTATCTGTTGTTCTGGGATTATGTGCAATCTCTGCTGGAAGGTACAGAACAGTCAGATAACAAGTACAGAACAGCACTTCCAACCCCTGGCAGCTTTTCTTAGGGTAACTGTAAGGCCTTGATGTTCTGGACATATTTTAGGGATGTTTTTTTGAGTCTGGAGAGGGAAAAACTGTGTAATTTCTCCCACTTTTACAGCTTCTTCCATTTGCAGTGGGCCTGTGTGCTGCTAAAGCAGCTGATGCCTTCTCCTCTGGTAAAACAGGGGGGTAAAGAGCCCTCCCAGAGCACTCAATGTGCTGCAAGGAGCCAGACAGACTGCACAAGTCACTGTTTACCTTCCAGGCAGGACAGGCTGCACCCAGAGCTGAGTAATGGATGTGAATTAAATCCTCCTGCTAGGCTGATGCACCTCGAGTGGCTGAGCTCGGCTTACACGAGCTGACAACGTGACTCTGCTTTGGGTTCTTTGTTTCTAGATCTTCCTTTGGAAGCACAAGCGCTCCTCAGGGCAAAACCTCCACTCTCCCCCAGTGGCTGGGCTGCTGAGGTTGGAGAATTTGATTTTTGGCTTCTGCAGGAAGCCTGGGCTGCCTCCCCTGCTCAGGGCTCTGGCCAGGCTGCAAGTTGTGGAAAGGCCTGACTTAAGCAGATGCTTCCTGATCCAAAGCCAGCTCCTTGAGCCGAGGGTGCTTCCTAGGAAATGAGGTGCATTTGGTCAGGCTGTGGCCTCTGGGCCCAGCTACTTGATCTTCAGCTTCTCCAGCGCACTCTGGCAAGAAAATTGCTGATGTTTAGGCCTTGTCTTTGTGAGCAGAGTTTAAACAAACCAAGCCCAGCTTGTGTCTGCAATGTGCCAGTAAATTCATGTTTTATTAGGACCAGGAGAGGTTTCCTGTGGTGTGACCTGGCCAGATCAGATGAACAGAAGAGGCCACTCCTGGCCCTTTTCTTTGCTCTGTCATCTCCAGGTTCCCTTCCTTGCATTTGTGTTTTGGTGAAGGCTTTTTGAGCCTCTTGGTAATCAATTTATTGTGATTGGTATCAGCAATTCTCAGAGCCTTATTGGCTTCCAGGTGATGGATATGGTAAAAAACCCGGAGAGAATGCGGCAGGGCTGTGGTTTATTGGTTTGGGGCTCTGAATCTTCATGGTTTATTCTGAGTTTTGTGTTGAGACACAGTAATTGTACAAGAGACAAACAAGCATTGGTCCAGTGCCTTGTCATGTGCTGTGGAAAAGGAGGTGGATGTGTGGTCTCTGAAATTCTCTGTTTTCCAGGCCATTAAAATGTGATTTGTGAAGCAGTCAAACTTTCTTCTCTGACTGTTCATAGATCAAGAAAACCCAAGCCCTTTCTGGAGCTCTGTTGTAGGCTCCTATCTGCAGAAGAGCATAGAACAAATGCCTTTTGAATTTGGGACAGTAAATTCTGTTAAAAATGCTCAAATTCTGGGAGAAAAATGTTGCATTCCTTAACTGAGAGCTCCCATCAGCTCCTGAATCACCAGCAAAAGTGTCCTTCAGCTTGTGAACAAATCCTTGTATCCATCTCCTTACAGACTCTCATTGAGGGGCTGGAGCGTGTCCAGGGAAGGGAATGGAGCTGGGGAAGGGTCTGGAGAATCCTGAAGGAGTTGGGAAGGGGCTCAGCCTGGAGAAAAGGAGGCTCAGGGGGGCCCTTGTGGCTCTGCACAGCTCCTGACAGGAGGGGACAGCCAGGTGGGCATCCAGGATGAGAGGGAACGGCCTCAGGCTGGGCCAGGGCAGGCTCAGGGTGGGCACAGCAGGAATTTCCCCATGGAAAGGGGGCTCAGGGCAGGCTCAGGGTGGGATCAGCAGGAATTTCCCCATGGAAAGGGGGCTCAGGGCAGGCTCAGGGTGGGCACAGCAGGAATTTCCCCATGGAAAGGGGGCTCAGGGCAGGCTCAGGGTGGGCACCAGCAGGAATTTCCCCATGGAAAGGGGGCTCAGGGCAGGCTCAGGGTGGGCACAGCAGGAATTTCCCCATGGAAAGGGGGCTCAGGGCAGGCTCAGGGTGGGCACTGCAGGAATTTCCCCATGGAAAGGGGGCTCAGGCACTGGAACTGCCCAGGGAGGGTTGGATCCCCATCCCTGGAGGTGGCACTTGGGGCTCTGGGCTGGGGACAGGGTGGGGATGGGGCACAGGCTGCACTTGATGATCTGTGAGAGCTTTTCCCACTTCAGTGATGCTGGGATCCTGTGATTTTTATGATTTATGATTCTATATGCACGACTGTAATTTGTGGGCATTTCCTGCTGACTGCCAGTGACCTCCTCCACAAACCTCCTTCACCCTGGCTGCTTCCAGCCCAGCTCACACCCATCCCACCTCTTTGAAAGTCCTTGTTCCAGGAGCTGCTGCCCACGGGGACACTCTCCAGAGCTCATTCTTGCAGCTTTCCTGTTGCTAGCAGGGGGACAGGGCACAGGGGCCACAGCTCCTTCCACTTGGAGGGCTCAGAGACAGAGCTGGCGCTCGGATTTTTGGCTGTGTGCTCACAGAAGTGGCTCAGCCGAGGCTGCAGTGACACCCTGGGAGCTGGAGCAGCTGTCTGGCTTTGGGAGAGAGGTTCAGAGCACTCCTCTCTCTGCCTTCCTCCCACTGCAGGCACCTGCTCCAAGCATCCTCCTCCCTGTAGTGGGGCTGGGCTTGGGTACCAGCACAGCTCCTGTTCCTCCCAGGAAGAGACAGGGAGATGAATCCAGGAGGCCACGTGTGCCTAATTTATTCACTCTGTCATCTCCCTGGCTTCTCTTTATCCTCCTGTGTTGTTGGAGGCTGTTTGGAGAGGCTGGGAGGGAGGCAGCAGTGGCACAGAACGTGCTGTGCACTCAGGGATGAGCTGGGCTGCAGGATAAACACAAGATCTGAACCCCATTCGTGTCTCTGGGGGGATTTTGTTATCTGGGCACAGCCAGCAGAGACTCAGAGCAGTGAAATGCAGCATGCAATGACATGGGTTGGGCTGGGCTGTGAATTTAAAACCTTGGCTTGCCCACCCAGGCACATTTTGAAGTTTTTTCCTCTTTTCTTTGTGCGTTCTGTGTTGCCCAGAATAGCAATCAGCTGGAGATCAGAGTTTTCTACCCACTCCTTTTCTCACAGGAGTTGTGCTGGTGGAGTGGATGCTGCCTGTGATAACCCCTCCTTCAAAACATGGGGGTTTTAAAATAGTCACTTTTGTAGTTTCCCCTTCCTTTCATTTCCCTTCCCAGTGTTTATTCAGGAAGAAAGTGAGATGTGGCTGAGCCTCAAAGGCGCCTCTGCCCTGAGTTAAAGTGAACTGGAGGGGATGTGGCAGGAGCTTTAGCCACAGGGCTCTCAAGCCACATTTTCCTGCATAATTTAATATTTCCTGGGCTTGATCTTCTCCCAGCAGAGATGTCCAGGGAGCTGTGCCTGCACAGGCACACGGTGTGCTCTGTCCCTGCTCCTGCACATCCCAGAGCTGCTGCTGGCCCACGCAGCATCCCTCGGTCCCTGCACTTCCTGCCAGGCCAGGGGATTTTGCTCAGCGATGCCTCTGGGAATTCCCTCCCCACTCTGAAGGATTTACCAGGCTTTCTGTTGTTGTTTTGTTTTGTTTTGTTTCCCCCTCCATTGATAATTTCTGACCTTTTTTGGCAGAAGCCAGCGCTGACATCCAGAGAAGGATTAAACCACCAACTGAAAACAGCATGAGAACAATCTTGGGGAATCGGAGATTTTTTCATTAAGTTCACAAATTCTGTTAGGAATAAGCAGGAAAACATGATCCTCCCTGTTGTAATTTCATTATAAGAAAGAGCCTGGGCCCCATGTGTGGGGAAATGCTGTGGGGGATGTGTTTTCTGAGGGCTGTTCTGAGAGCACCAAAGGGATTTGGGACACAGGAGGAGGAGGATGTGTCTCCCTCTCACAGGGTGCTCACCCCAGCAGCCAGCACAGCCCCCTGAGGCCCATCTACCAAAAATCACTTGGGTTAAGGTGTTTTCCCCCGAATTTTGGTTCAGAGAGAGTGAAATCTGCCAACCACAACAGGATCCTGTCAGCCCCTCTCTGCTCAGGGCTCATCTCTGAGGCTGCAGCCCAGCCTGAGCTTTGGAGAACTTTGCATTTACAATGTGGAAATTTATAAGAACCAGGAAACAAGAGACTCCTTCCCAGCCCCACCCCCACACACATGGACAGAGCAATGCTTAATTCTTGTCATCCCTGGGCCTGGGGGCTGTTTATATCCAGCATTGCGTGTTTATACGTGGAGTTCATCTCCTCAAGTGAAGACAGATTAAGCAGCAGGGTGAACAGACCAGTTATGTGAACTATGGGATTTCCAGCCTAGAAATTCTGCCAAGACCAAGCCAGACAAATTGGTAGCACAGCAGTGTTTCTCATTAATGTACATGGAAAGTTGTGCCTTGCTGATAATGCACAACAGCATCCTGTTGGGAGGTTTGGGAACCCATCTGGGAGCAGCTATCAGAGTTCTGTTCCAGGCTGGATTGAGTTGTCTTGCTTTCCTCTCTGTTTTCTCCTCTGACAAGAAAAAAAAAAAAAAAAAGAAATGCAGTTCCCTTGCATTGACATCCTAAAATATGTGGGAACATTAGTGAGTGGTATGGTTTGCTAACAGAAATAAGATTATTGTACCCTCCCTTCCCTCCCTGCAGCCATCCCTTGCTGTTTGTGGTTTGCTGGGTAAGTGGTTGTGGTGCCCATCTTCCATCCCAGAACAAATTATTTCCAACTTGAAAATAAGATTACCTGCCATAATTGCATGTGGTGGTTTCCTCTGCTGCTGCCAAGTGTGGATGCTGATGCTCAGATCTGTGGCTTGGCTGCTTTTGTATTCTGCATGGAGAATATTCCTCAGCACTCTTCATGCTTCCAGGGACAGCAGAAAGGAGCCACAGCCTTGTGTCCTGAGCTGAAAATTGGTGGCTTATTCTGCTGGGAACTCGGGGCAAACACTGGACAAAAGAAAGGAACCACATCTCTGTGTTCCCATTCCCAACCAATTCTTTGCCCTATTCTTTTCTTCGCCTCCTCCCTGTCTTGGAAAAATGCATTTTAGTTCCAAATGCTTGTTTATGGCAGGCTCTGGAGCAGAGGGTGTGTCTCCAGTGTCTGGCACAAAAGGTTACAGTCACCATCATCAAATAACAAGAGGCCACTTGGTCTCGTTGTTGGGGACCAAAACTCAGCAATCCCCTCAGGACTGGGCTGGGAGGTGCTCAAATTCCCTGGGAATCTGAGTCTTCAAATTGTCTCTTGGGCCTGAGGCTGTCACTGTGATGTGCATCTCCAGGATGTGGAGATTTCAAACATTTACCCAGATTTAAAGCACAGCTGCTATTTCTGGCATCTCCTTACTGGAGCTGAGGGGGAAAACCCTGATAAGGGACACAATTGTGCCCAGAGGGGCTTTGTGTGCCAGCCTGGCTCCTTCCAGCTTTTGCCTCCCTTTGTGTTGGAGGAGGAAGCTGGCAAAGGGCTGGAATTGTTCAGGGCTGGGGAACAGCTCCAGGCTTGGATAGGCTGGGGCTTTTGAGCTGCCCCATCGGGGTGCATGGATGGGGACAGGAAGGATTAAAGAGCTTGGACTGTCCTGGAGGATGATTAGAAACCAGCCAAGCTCCCCTTCCCAGCTGGAGCTATGGGTTAAACACCTCTGCACAGCTCAGCACCCTCCCACTGCTGCAGAAACATCACTTCTGGAGTGATCACACCAAAACTTTCTGCCTGTGTTGAGCCTTTTTTCATCCCATGAACCCCTTCTCACTGCCCATCACAAATCTATCACACCAAAAGTTTCTGCCTGTTTTGAGCCATTTTTCCTCCCATGAATCCCCTTCTCACTGCCCATCACAAATCTATCACACCAAAACTTTCTGCCTGTTTTGAGCCTTTTTTCCCCCCAATAACCCCTTTCTCACTGCCCTGCACAGATCTATCCAGACTGGCACTAGGATCAATGCGGGGATGCTTCTGAAGAGCTCAAAAGCTGTAGCTGGAATTATTCTCTCTTTTTCTGATGGTTTTTCTTGATGGGATGGGTTATGTTACTTCAGGATGTGAAAAATATGGGTCAGCCTGTCCCCAAATGAGGCTGAATTCCTTCTAGTGAGTGTCTCCAGCTGCCATGTCGTGCCTGAGTGCTGAGAGGACAGAAGAGATAGCTCTGATTGATGGCACGGAGCAAGAAAAATGTTTCAAGAGCTTGGACTCATTTAGAGATCCCACAGAAATGCCCAGCAATGAGTAAATGTGGTTTTGACCCTGAACTGACAGTGCTGTGCTTGGAAACACCTTGTGCTGCAGGGCAGCCTGAGTGCAGAGCAGTGGCTGGAGAGCAAACCTGGGGAATATTCGTGGGCCAGTCAGTGGTTCTCAAGGATTTGGAGAGTTTAGCTTCATCTCACTAGCCATGCCTTTCTTATTTTATTTTTTTTCTTTCTTATTTTTTTTCTTTCTTATTTTTTTTTTCTTTCTTATTTTTTTCTCATTTTTCTTTCTCGTTTTCCCTTAATTAATTTCCCTTAATTAATTTTCCTTCATTTTTTTCCCTTCATTTTTTTCCCTTCGTTATTTCCCTTCGTTTTTTCCCTTCGTTTTTCCCTTCGTTTTTCCCTTTGTTTTTTCCCTTCGCTTTTTCCCTTCGCTTTTTCCCTTCGCTTTTTCCCTTCGCTTTTTCCCTTCGCTTTTTCCCTTCGCTTTTTTCCTTCATTTTTTTCCTTCATTTTTTGCCTTCATTTTTTTCCTTCATTTTTTCCCTTCATTTTTCTCCCTTCATTTTTTTCCTTCATTTTTCTCCCTTTTCTTTTTTCCTTCTTATTTTTCTTTTCTTTTTTCCTTTTTTCTTTTTTTTTCTTTTTTTTCCTTTCTTTTTTATTTTTTCTTTAATTTTTTAAAGATTTCTTTGTTTTCTATTTCTCTTATCTCTCCCCAATCCTGCTGAGTTCCCTCTGATTCTCAGCAGCAGCTGCCTGTGAGTCTCTGGCTGATGGACAATGAGCAGTGAGGGCAGCCCTGTGCTGGGAGTGGGATTGCAGAATGTTCCAACTTGGCAAGAAACTCCTCTTGGCCTTTTAGCATTTTTTTCCTTTAGAAAAGCACAGTTCTTATCTTGTGAAAATATAGATATTTTCTCCATAAAGACAGAATTTTCCTAGTTCAACATCCTGGCTCGTCTGCTGTAACAAACATCATCCCTTTGTTATTTGGGTTTATTTGCCAGATTTTTATAATTATTAAATAGAAACAGTGCAAATAGTGCTTTATGGGACTGGCTCAACTTTATTAAGATCTCATTTCTGTGAAAGCACCTTTCTCACTTGTGTCCTCTCTCAGGAGTTGCATAGCAACCACCTGCCCTCTCAGGTCCTGCCTTGAACTGAAGATTTTTTTGCAGAGAGGCTGAACTTGACTTAAAAATAGATTATTTTGCCCCTGATGAGTCATTTTTCCACGGGAAAAATATGTAGTTGGAGTATGGCTAAACTAAACTTCACAAATTCAATCTACAGTGGACATTTCTTGACGTTTCTCACATGTTTTGGGGCTGGCAGAGCTGAATGAAAACTGGGGTTTGGGCTGAGTGATGTTCAGCTCCCACGCAGAGGGCTGAGGAGATGCCCCCAGCATGGAAGGACAATTCCTCTGGAAGGGAATCCTGCAGAGGGTTCCACCAGGGCTGTGTTGGTGTGGGAGCATCCCTTGGGTGAGCTCTCCAACCCCTGGCTGGGGACATGAGAGAGAAATTTCATTTTCAGTTCAATTTTCCAGTGTTGTGGAGGAGTCTGAGCCTTTGGAGTCAAATCCTCTGCCCAAGCTCCCAGAGTGTCCTGCTCAGGGAGCAGCAGAACTCTGCATCCTGAGCCATGCTAGCAGCTCAAACTCTCAGAGAGGCTTTGGATCAGATATTAGGAAACAAATCTTTATTGTCAGGGTGGGCAGGCCCTGGCACAGGTGCCCAGAGCAGCTGTGGCTGCCCCTGCATCCCTGGCAGTGCCCAAGGCCAGGCTGGATGGATTTGGAGCACCCTGGGACAGTGGGAGGTGTCCCTGCCATGGCAGGGGTGGCACTGGATGGGCTTTAAGGACCTCCCAACCCATTCTGTGATTCTGTGAATTTTCCTTTTTTCTGTTCAGTAGTGAGGAAGAAATAAATAAATAAATTTAAAAAAAAATAATGATAATAGACTATTCTAATAATTTAGTCGTTATATGATAATAAAAATAAAAATAAAATATAATAACAAATAATAATAATGTATAGTTCTTATAATGGTTATAATATTATAATTATTATAATAGTTATTATAATAATTATAATATTATAACCATTATAAGCACTATAAATTATTATTATTTATTATTATTATATTTTATTATTATTTTTATTATTTTATTATTTTATTATTTTTATTAGGGGTATTCACCACTTTAAAATTGGTTCTGTGCCTGTTGCAGGAGAGAGAGGAAAACCCTCCTGATCTGCACAGCTCTGTTGCAAAATACAATGGAAGAAAAGGTGTTTCCAGTGCCTTGTAACCTGAGGATACTTCCCAAAATCCATCTCCCTTTGCAGAGTCACTGTTTCCCCTGGCTGGGGGAGGCTGGGGAATGGAGGGTCCCCTCTGGATATTGGGGGGCACCCATGGGAGGAGGCAGCAGGGCAGGAAGGGGCTGATGAGAACCCTTTGGCTGCACAGGGAGATGGAAACCCCTCACTCCTGCCTCTGCCAAAGGCCAGCACCTGATGGGGCTTGAACCAGAGCAGCTTTCCTTGACTTTTGCAGGAGTTTGGCTCTTGTGTCTGTGTGCAGCAGCTCGGGCTCCTCCAGGGTGGCACAGGAATATCTGCAGCCTTGGGCTGTGGGGGAAATGCTCTGAGGGGGCTGAGCTGTGGAGTCCCCCCTGAGACCCATCCCCAGCCCAGAGCCCCCAGTGCCACCTCCAGGGATGGGGATCCAACCCTCCCTGGGCAGTTCCAGTGCCTGAGCCCCCTTTCCATGGGGAAATTCCTGCTGTGCCCACCCTGAGCCTGCCCTGAGCCCCCTTTCCATGGGGAAATTCCTGCTGTGCCCACCCTGAGCCTGCCCTGAGCCCCCTTTCCATGGGGAAATTCCTGCTGGTGTCACCCTGAGCCTGCCCTGAGCCCCCTTTCCATGGGGAAATTCCTGCAGTGCCCACCCTGAGCCTGCCCTGAGCCCCCTTTCCATGGGGAAATTCCTGCTGGTGTTACCCTGAGCCTGCCCTGGCCCAGCCTGAGGCCGTTCCCTCTCCTCCTGTCCTTGTGGTTTTTATTCTCCTAAGCCAGCTCAGCCATGGCTTTTATTTTTTTGCCCACGAGCCTCTCTCCATCTCACTTTCAGCAAACTATAAATACCTATTCATAACAGCACCTTCACATCATGCAAATATGTTTAGATGTCGTTATGTCTGTTTTCCCTCATGGGATTTCTCTGGGAAATCTATTTGCTAAATGAGACTTTCATCCCCTAAGGCCCTGCAAATTTCTTGTGCAACCTCTGCCTTTGTGTTTTGCATTATGCCTGCATTTTTTTTTTAGGCTAAACAGATAACCCTGAGGCCCAGTGTGATTTTCTTTCACTGTTAGTCCCTTTATAAGATCACGGGACTCTGTGAAATACGGATTCTTCAGTGCTTATGAAGAAAAATAAAAATTCCAAGTATCCCTGAGGAGGGGGAATAAAGGCAGCAGCAGGGTTTTGTTAACATTTAGGCAGAACCAGCCAGGAGAATGACACTGTCCAGATGGAAAGAGCCACTTCCTGGCTGTAAAGATAACTCACTAAAGGAAACATAAGCTGTGGCTGTGCTGGCGATGAGAAACACAAACAGTGCCAAGAATTCACCCCGAGCCCACTGGGAGCTGCCTCCTTCTTTCCCTTGTGCTGAGGGTTCAAGTTTACTTAGTTGGGAAATATGGCCAGCATTTCCTGAGGAGCTGGGGTGGCCCTCGAGGCCCAGAGCTCGTGTGGACCCTCAGGAGCTGCTTTGTTGCTGGTTTATTGCTGGGCAAGAATCACAGACAATTCTGGGCTGGAAGGGACCCACAGGATCACCCAGGTCCAGCAACCCCACCCTGGCATCCCTGGAGTGGTGTCCAAGCCCTCCTGGGGCTCTGGCAGCCTCGGGCTGTGCCCATCCCTGGGCAGTGCCAGCACCCCCTGGGGAAGAACCTTTCCCAAAACCCACCCTGAACTCCCCTGGCCCAGCCCCAGCCCATTCCCTGAGGATGAGCACAGCAGAGCTCTGACATCTCCTCTCAGCGGTGCCCCAAAGTGCAGCCCTGCAGGTGCCACTTCTGGGTCCTGTCTCATTTCTCCCTCCCTTGGGAAGAGGCTGCTCAGCAAAAGGGTGAGAAAGAAAAGCTGAAAACCCCAACAGTTTTTGGGGTTGGTTGTGTGTTGCTATAGAACACGAAATAACACAATGTGGACACTCAGCTTTCTGATGGGAGAAAGAGAACTTTTAATTTCTGATTCTACCATTTATAGATTTCCAAGGGTGACAGTGCCACATCTCCAATGACACTGGGCAAACCAACAGTCTATTAAATCTCTCCTCTTCCATAAAAGAATGCAAACGAATGAGTTATTTACATAAAGTGTGTGAGAAATTCGTTACAAGAATGTAAACATCAGAAGGCTTAGAAAAACTTAAAAAATCAGGGTGACAGTTGTGGGGTTATGTGCACCAGGGTGTTTTCCTGGTTAACCCTCTCTGAGCTCGCTTCCCAGTGGGAAGAGCTGAGCTGGCTGTGCCAAGGATCTGATGGGATCACGTTTATCTGTGCAGTTTTTTCTCCCCAAGGTATCCCACAGCCTTTGGAGTCCCCAGATTGAATACCAGGCCATAGATCAAGGACTGTTGCCTCTGATTTGCTGTGAAGGTGAACACAAGATGGATCACAGTGTGCACTGAACTCTCCAAAGTTAGATCCCCTCTCTGTGACATTAATTCTCCTCCTCAGAATGACTGCATTCATCCCAGGCCTGTGCTTGGTTCCATCCAGTGGGTGTGCCTCAGACTGGAGGTGTTTCACAGCTTTTCCTTTGCTGCCAGGGATAAATACTTGAATGCACTTGGATTTGTGTGCTGGAGATTCTCCTGGATGTCAAATAGGGGACAAATGATGCGTAGGATGAATTTAAGACCTGAGTTTGCTGGGGTTTTGGTGATGTTGGGTGCTCTGTTCCACCTGGGAACCTTCCTTGGTTAACTCTGTTATCTCTGCCTGAATATTGCAAGTTAAATCTTAAAAATATCCTCTATGTGGGATCTATTTTGGTTCAGATTTTTATAGAAGTTGATGAATTTTATTTTTTCCTCTCGAACAGATCTGGTTTCAAATTCTTCTCCATCATCTTGGCTCTGCAGGCAAGGTGATGTAAAAAGTGGCACTGAGCACAGCTCCTCTGGGAAAACCAAGAGCAGGGAATGAGGAGGGATAGAACCTTTTCTTTAGGATCAGGGTTTGCAGTGGTTTGCCTGTTTCTCTGTGTTACAAAAACAATACAAAAATCAACTTTTAGTTAACCACATATCTGAAATGGGATTCCCAACCATCCTTCTCACCAGGAAGGATTTCAGGCAGGTGTTCCACATGAGTTTTGGCTTTTCCAGCCCTGGCTGAGGCTGGAGCTCTATCAGGGCTGTCTTCTTCTGTCAACTGCTTTCAAAGCTTCTCCTTAACCCAGACTTCCTCTCTCTTTTGGCTCCAAATCTCCTGTCACTTTGTCACCCATTGGAAGAAGCCCAGCAATTCTGCTTTTTATTTATGGATTTTTCTATTGTCTTGTCAGAGCTGCTTAGGATCTGGCATGTCACAAGTTCACCATTGTCTTCTGGTCCCCTTATTAAGGGCATAATTTGTCATGCTGAGCTCTGGACCAGGTCCATGTTGCCCTTGCTGGTGCTTGGTCACCCTCTGAGGCACAGTGGGAAGAGCCAGAGCAGGGAAGAGTGGCTGTACTGTGAGCTGGGGATGGTTTTTGTCACTGAAACTTTCAGTTTTTTCTCTTCTGTGGGTTTTTTCCCCCCCATCTGACATGCTGGAGAGGTTGTGTAAGTCACTCATGAAGGTGATGTCACCCAGGGAGAACCTGGGCTCCCATCAGGTTTGAGATCACAGGGGGAAAGCAGCATTTGTTTCTGGCAAAGGATGCTCTGCCTGACAGAAATAACCGTGCAATGTGGGTCAGTGTGACATGACTGGCAGCTCCAGCAAGGAACAACCCAAAAAATGGCTCAAGTCAGCTCTGAGGTGTTTTGTGCAAGTGCCAGGAAAGAGGAACAGGGGGAAAGCAGAGAATGATGCAGAGCAGAGAGATGAGAGATGCTGTGGGGAGAGGGGACCTGACTGGGCCATGGAGCTGGGGGGGACTGGCACAGTGACAGGCTGGGGACACTCAGGGGTCTGCAGGAACACTCAGGATCTGCAGGAACACTCAGGATTTGCAGGAACACTCAGGATCTGCAGGAACACTCAGGATTTGCAGCACACACTCAGAATTTGCAGGAACACTCAGGATTTGCAGAAACACTCAGGATCTGCAGGAACACTCAGGATTTTCAGGAACACTCAGGATTTGCAGGAACACTGAAGATTTGCAGGAACACTCGGGATTTTCAGGAACACTCAGGATTTGCAGCCACATTCTGGATTTGCAGCAAACACAAGATCTGCAGCTACACACAACATTTGCAGCCACACTCGGGATTTTCAGGAACACACAAGAGCTGCAGCCACACTCAGGATTTGCAGCCACACTCAGGATTTGCAGCCACACTCAGGATTTGCAGGAACACTCAGGATTTGCAGCCACACTCAGGACTTGCAGCCATACTCAGAATTTGCAGTACACACTCAGGATTTGCAGCACATACAAGATCTGCAGCCACACACAAGATCTGCAGCCACACACAAGTCTCTGAGGGGAAAACACAGTGGGTGGATTTTTGAAAAGGGCCAGAATTAATCTGCCAACCTCTGCAGCTATAGATAGAGAGGTGTCTGATAGAGCTGCTTCTTGGGGAGGCTGGGCAGAGGATTTCATCCCCAGGGGTGTCCTAAGAGGTCCTGGTGTTGCTGGAGGTCTCTCCCCCTCCAGTGGGGAGCTCGTGTTCGTCAGAGTGTGGAAGGAATTCAGAGCTGGGCTGGGCAGGCACTGCCAGAGCTGTGATGAAAATGATTTCTTGCATTCTCAGAAGGGATTTCCTGCTCACCTCAGCCTCACCTGGTTTCTCCAGTCCTCCTCCTGCTCCATCTGCATCCACACAGTGCTTGGGCAGCACACCTGGGAGGAGCTGAGCTCCCATCTAATCCTTGATTTTAGATTTTCTGGTCATTTCAGCCAACTCCTTCCCCTGCTGGAATTCTTCTCCTGGTTGAAACATCACAGATCAAGGGCTGAATTTTCCCCCCAGCAACCTGTAGAGGAGGGGGGATTTATGCCCATGGTGTTCAGGCATCTGCAGGGGGTGCGTGTGGCCTGCACTGAGTCAGCTTTGAAAAGGAGGACGGGATATTTTAAATAGCTTGCTCTAAAATTGATTCCAATCTGTCTCTTTGTGGCAGCAGGCTGAAATAATAACGTTTCCAGGCAGGTGAGGAAAGCTGCCTGATGTGGAATTTGAGGGTGATCATGACTGACACGGATTTTGGGACTGTTCCAGGGAGGGGACACGTGTGCCAGTAAATCCTCTGGCAGCTCAGCAGCAGGGTGGCTCAGAGCCTGGGTAAAGGAGTGCAAGAGGGGACATCTCAGGAATAATAAAGCCTCAGAAAGCCTTGTTTTCACTGCCATACTAATATTGTGATCATTGATAATGAAAAGATCTTTTGTGAGATGGAGTTTGCTTGTTTGGCCTGCTCAATGCCCATTAGCACAGCATGCTGAAAGTATATATAGGAGTAAAATTAATGATATTTTTTGAGTTGAT
The DNA here is from genome assembly GCF_051311805.1 of Agelaius phoeniceus. NCBI lineage: Eukaryota > Metazoa > Chordata > Aves > Passeriformes > Icteridae > Agelaius > Agelaius phoeniceus. Next base: position 2,238,439 of record NC_135279.1, on the reverse strand, counting down.
TAAAGTTTAAATAATATCTTTTTTTTTTTTTTCAAAATTATTGTACAACTCAGAATTTTGTGAGTCTCAAAACTATTTGATATGGATGCCGTTATTTGGTAATGGATGTGGAATTAAAGACAGGCTGTAAGGCAGATTAAGCAGAACTGCAAAACATGACAGGAAAAAAAAATCCTAGCAGTCATTTCTCCATATAAGATGGTTCTGTTTAATTTAAATAACTGTGATTTATGTTGATTTTTCAGTGCAGTGGAGCAAAATAACATCATTACAATTTACACGATTGATTTCCTGATACCATTATGTTTGTCTACAAATCTTCATTCAAAAATTCAGTCTGAATTGTCCTATCACTACATATTCCTATATACAGTGGGAACTATATCAGTTCCCCCTTGTCCTACCCCTATATTTTCAGTGAAAAGTCCCTCTCTGCTCCCTCTTTAGGTCCTGAAAGGCTGTGGCAAAGGGTTCCCCAGGGTTCTGGAGCAGGGAGATGCAGCTGGGAATGCCTCAGTACCCTGAGCTGCGAGCCCAAAAATTGGAAAATACCCCCCAAAAAATGCTGCAAACCATCCCAGCAGCTTCCTGGTGCCTCCTGTGCCCCCCAGACAGGAGGGACACCCTGGCCACACTCTGCACTTAGAGGTGGAAGCATCCCTGGCAAGAGGAGGAGGAGGATGCCCAGCAGGAATGATCCATTTTGGCAGCTTGCCATGGAGCCTGTGGCCTCCCCTGCTTTCGCCCCAAAAATGATTCCAAAATCTCTGCTGGTAAATGGAGAGGCACCTGATTGCCATGGCTGATTGTCTTTTTCTGAGTGGTTTTGTTTCTGCACTGGTAGTTTTCCAGTCTAAGCAGAATAAGAATGCAAAGAGGAAATTACTGTCAAACAGACCTTTCTAAATTGCTGTCAGTGAGTGGCAGGAGATGAGCCAAAGAGATCCTGTTCTTGTCAGCCTCACTGGAGTAGCGTGCTGTCCTCATTCATGGAGAGCCCTTGTCTTTTTTAGCTGTGTGTAGGATGAAGCAAATAGTAAGTGATGTAAATGATTGATTTGCTTTGCTGCAAATGATTGAAATGTGGAGAAGTGGCAGGAAAAAGGAGTGTGCAGTGCTTGGAATGGATGAATAATGAATGGGGAGACAGTTTGCTGTGAATTGTGGCTCCTGGTTTTTGGCTGAGGCTGCCAGGGCTCCCTCACAGGGTGACACACAAGGGGAGATGAGCATGGGCACAAGGGCTGTGCCCAGGCAGGGCTGGGGACGTGTGTGTGCTGCTGGGACCTCTCTGGGACACTTTGCTGCACTGACCCTGCACTGACCCTGCTGGGAGCAGCCTTGCACAGGGACACAGCCTGCTCTGAGCACCATGGGCACGAGGCTGTGTGAGCAAAGGGTGACTCCGTGAAATTTCAGTCTGGATTTTCTCTCACACCTCATTTTGGTGTTGTTTTCCCACTGCTGATGGGCTCCTTTCCTTTTCTCCCATAACCTGGGACCTGCCCTTGCTGCACACCTGCACTGACCCTGTTTGGAGCAATGCTGGTTGTGAGCAGCCTTGCACAGGGACAGAGCCTGCTCTGAGCACCATGGCTGTGTGAGCAAAGGGTGACTCCGTGAAATTTCAGTCTGGATTTTATCTCACACCTCATTTTGGTGTTGTTTTCCCACTGCTGATGGGCTCCTTTCCTTTTCTCCCATAACCTGGAACCTGCCCTTGCTGCACACCTGCACAGACCCTGCTGGGACACAGCCTGCACCATGGGCAGGAGGCTGTGTGAGCAAAGGGTGACTTCATGCAGTTTCAATGTGGATTTTATCTCACATCTCCTTTTGGTGTTGTTTTCCCACTGCTGATGGGCTCCTTTCCTTTTCTCCCATAACCTGGGACCTGCACACCTGCACAGACCCTGCTGGGAGCAGTGCTGGGTGTGAGCAGCCTTGCACAGGGACACAGCCTGCTCTGAGCACCATGGCTGTGTGAGCAAAACGTGCCTTCATGCAGTTTCAGTCTGGATTTTCTCCCACACCACATTTTTGGTGTTATTTTCCCACTGCTGATGGGCTCCCTTTCCTTTTCTCTCTCCCTCCAAATGCTGCTCTCACTTCTTCAATTCTTGCTAAGTCCAATACAGGAATCAAACCCATACTGGGTGCTCAGGATGGTGAATGATGGCAGTTCTGGGCCTCTCATCCAGGACAGGACCACAACCAAGGCTGGGCTCTCATGCCTGAAGAGCCCTGGCCCAGATTCACATGCCCTAATTTTGTCTCTGTCTGATATTTGCTGTTGGCAGATGCTGCTGGGAGCTGGGGGTCTTCCCACAGAGCACAGGCTTGCAAATGAGGCAGGATTTAGGTCAGCTGAACCTGGGCCAAATGGTGTTGGAATCATTAATTGGTACAGCCCATCCCTTTGGGCTGCCTGACAGTGTGGCAGCTGCTTCCCGAGGGGGGAAAGGAGAAAAGGAACTTTCTGGCCACCAGATTTTCTCTGGCTGAGTGAAAGAACAGCCCCTGTCCTGCCTAGGGGACACAAATTTGGTGTAGTGAGCCAAGAGATGTGATGGACACAAAGAGAATTCAGTGAGAGGATGTATCAGCAGCCATCTCTCCTTCTTGCCAGGTGATAATCTCAGAGGCTTTCCTGCCCTCAGCTTTTTCACTGGAATTTTGTCAGAAAAACAGCCCTTAGGCATTTTCTCACACTTTAATTTGGGGAATGGAAGATGATTTTTGGAGGTGGGATCATCATCATCTCTAATTTGCAGGTGGCCCTCAACTCTTGCTGTTCAGCTGATGTGCCCCAGACCCTGTTCCCACAGGGATGGCTTTTGTACACTTTTGTACATCCACATTTCACCTTTTTGGGCTGGAAGCAGTTAAATTGCCATGCTTCTGAGGAGAAAAATACATGCCTGAGGTCTGTAAACCTCATTGGAAAAACTTGGGTTTAATTTTAGCACAATGTGCTGAAGGCAGGTCCTGAGGTTATGGTCCAGGATTTCCAGGGATTAAATGAAGTAGGGCACAAATTCTCTGGGTCATGGAAGGTCAGCTGCTGCTGTGCACTTGTTCCACAGCCCTCTGGGCTCTGCTCCCATGGGACAGAAACTCATTTCCCCAAAAGGGCTGGGAAGAGTGAAAAAAAAAATTACTTATTTTCATTGAAATGAAAGTGGAGTGAAGGGAAAGAGTGGAAGGAGAGTTTGGGAAGGACATCCATTGTGGTGCTGGCTTCTGCTGGGAGCTTCTGTATCCAGCCTGTGTGCTGAGAAGGCTGAGCAGCTTCAGGACTCATAGAACAGTTTGGGTTGGCAGTTCATCTGGGATGTTTTCAACTTGACCAGGTTGCTCAAAGCCCTGTCCAAGTTAGCCCTGAACATTTTCAGGGATGGGGCAGCTGCAGTTTTGAATTCTGCAGCCCCTGCCATGCCTGAGCCCCCTTTCCATGGGGAAATTCCTGCTGTGCCCACCCTGAGCCTGCCCTGAGCCCCCTTTCCATGGGGAAATTCCTGCTGGTGTCCACCCTGAGCCTGCCCTGAGCCCCCTTTCCATGGGGAAATTCCTGCTGTGCCCACCCTGAGCCTGCCCTGAGCCCCCTTTCCATGGGGAAATTCCTGCTGTGCCCACCCTGAGCCTGCCCTGGCCCAGCCTGAGGCCGTTCCCTCTCATCCTGGATGCCCACCTGGCTGTCCCCTCCTGTCAGGAGCTGTGCAGAGCCACAAGGGCCCCCCTGAGCCTCCTTTTCTCCAGGCTGAGCCCCTTCCCAGCTCCCTCAGCCGCTCCTGGGGCTCCAGACCCTTCCTCAGCTCCGTTCCCTTCCCTGGCTCCAGCCCCTCGAGGGCTCTCTCACCATGAGTGGCCCAGAACTGGACACAGCGCTCACGGTGTCACCTCAGCAGTGCCAGCACAGGGGACAGTCCCTGCCCTGCTCCTGCTGCCACACTATTGCTGAGACAGCCCAGGTGCCATTGGCCTCTTGCCCTCCTGGGCTCACCTGGGCTCACCTGGGCACACCTGGGCTCACCTGGGCACACCTGGGCACACCTGGGCACACCCGGGCTCACCTGGGCACACCTGGGCACAGCTGGGCTCACCTGGGCTCACCTGGGCACACCTGGGCACACCTGGGCACACCTGGTTCAGCTGCTGCTGCTGCCCAACACCCCCAGGTCCTTTTCCCCCAGGAGCTTTCCCAGCCTGGAGCTGCAGGGAGTTGCTGTGACCCAGGGGCCTTGCTGAACCTCACAGCCTTCCCTCAGTCCACCAAGCCAATTATTCAGCTTCTTGGCAGGACTCTGGGCTGGGCTACACCTGCCTGAGCTCCCCCCTTCCCAGTGCCCTCTGCAGGCTGGGCACAGCTGCCCAGGAGCTGCAGATGTGCAGCAGGGTGGCTGCATTGCTGCTGCATCCCTGCCAGGGTGGGATGAGCTGGAAGGAGCTCCCCAGACATGAAACAAATGGAGGCAGCGTGAGGCCAGAGCAGCAGAGCAGGAAGGGAGCTGGACAGGCCAGCTGGAGTGTGTGAAGGCAAATGGACTGGCTGGGAGGGAAGGGAGGCCTGGAAAGTGGCTGCCTTTGTCTAGACAGTGACTGTAATGGTTTCTTTATTATTTATTTTATTTTTATAACTGCTCTCTCTGGACAGTCCATTGCAGCCGTGTCCTGGGACAGGACTGGGCTCCTCAGAGCTGCTGCATGCCAGACACAGCAGCCCCGTGGGCAGGGTGCTGTTTGTTGAGGGGATAAAAATAATGATGCAGCTTTGCTGGGCTGTGGGATGTTTTTCCCTCTGCCTGGCTGAGCTGACACTGGGCTGTGCTGGCCTGGCAGCTGTCAGTCAGAGTGCTTGGATGTGCCAATGAGCCAGGCTCACCAGGGCTTTGGGAGTGCTTGTGAGGGCTGTGCTGGCAAAAGTCGCCCTGTGAGGCTGCCCAAGCCCCAACCTCCTCCTGTCCACGGTGGGCTGGAAGGAGCTGGGCCAGCCCCTCCACTCTCAGCAGCCTGAAATCCCCTGTGAGAGCTCCTGCTTGGCCCCTCTCCTGCAGTTCAGTGAGCCTGAGGCTCTCACTCCTGTCTGCATAATCATTTCTTGTTCTTCTGCTGCCTCTTACACTTGCAGAGAGCACAATGCAGTGCTTCTCATGAGAGGAAAAAAAAATAAAATCCCATTTTGGAGCCGTGCTGTTTCTTGACCGCCCCAGTCAGCAAAACCTCTCCAGGACTGTCCAGAGCCTTGCTGCACTCTTGTCTGGGATGGATTTCAGCTCCACAAGAGAGCATTCCTCATAATTGAATCACTTTAATGCTTAATTAGAAAAATTCTATGTTTCCTTGGGGAAGAGTGAAGCACACTGTAAGTGAGGGCAGGGAAGGCTCCTTCAGCCCAGCACAGCATCCCTGGGGGGATGCAGGGCTCTCCAAAAGTGCAGCTTCTTGCTTGCCTTCTTTTGCCCTTTCTTCTCCCAGGACAGGAAGCTTGGGGTGGGGGGAGCTGGTGCTGAATTTGGGTTTCTGTGAGGTTCTGGCTGGAGAAAATGCTGATTTCTTCTTCTGCACAGCCCTGGCAGCCTGGAGAAACCAAGGAAAGGAGGTGGTGGTGAGGTGAGGGTCGGGCTGGGCTCCCAGGGAATGGGACAGGAGGAGAGGGAACGGCCTCAGGCTGGGCCAGGGCAGCTCAGGGTGGGCACAGCAGGAATTTCCCCATGGAAAGGGGGCTCAGGGCAGGCTCAGGGTGGACACCAGCAGGAATTTCCCCATGGAAAGGGGGCTCAGGGCAGGCTCAGGGTGGGCACAGCAGGAATTTCCCCATGGAAAGGGGGCTCAGGGCAGGCTCAGGGTGGGCACTGCAGGAATTTCCCCATGGAAAGGGGGCTCAGGGCAGGCTCAGGGTGGGCACTGCAGGAATTTCCCCATGGAAAGGGGGCTCAGGGCAGGCTCAGGGTGGGATCAGCAGGAATTTCCCCATGGAAAGGGGGCTCAGGGCAGGCTCAGGGTGGGCACTGCAGGAATTTCCCCATGGAAAGGGGGCTCAGGCACTGGCACTGCCCAGGGAGGGTTGCAGTGCCCATCCCTGGAGGTGGCACTGGGGGCTCTGGGCTGGGGACAGGGTGGGGATGGGGCACAGGCTGCACTTGATGATCTGTGAGAGCTTTTCCCACTTCAGTGATGCTGGGATCCTGTGATTTTTATGATTTATGATTCTATATGCACGACTGTAATTTGTGGGCATTTCCTGCTGACTGCCAGTGACCTCCTCCACAAACCTCCTTCACCTTGGCTGCTTCCAGCCCAGCTCACACCCATCCCACCTCTTTGAAAGTCCTTGTTCCAGGAGCAGCTGCCCACGGGGACACTCTCCAGAGCTCATTCTTGCAGCTTTCCTGTTGCTAGCAGGGGGACAGGGCACAGGGGGCACAGCTCCTTCCACTGAGCGTTGATGGAGTGGCAAACATTGGATTCAGTGGGGAAAATAAAGGTGGAAATCTTGTTTCCTGCCCCAGCTGCTGCTGTGGCCATTTCCAGGCCTTTCCCTGCCCTTCCAAGCAGGATTCCATAGTGAATTTCATTTGGAGTGAGCAGAAATGAATCTGATTGAGATGAGGATGGACAAGGAATTCTTTCCATGGATGTGATCAGAATCTGGCTCACTTGATGGGTGTTTAAAACCTGGTTTAGTCTGTGGGGGCTAAACCCCACAAAAAGGGACTTGAGGTTCAATGGTAACAGAAATTGTGGGGCACCAATGGCTTTTCTTTGCATGAAAGGAACTGCATGCAAGGGAAATTGTTAATTATCACAGCACACATTTTTATGGTTAACGATTTAGGTTGTTCTGAGAGGCAATAGGAACTGTCTGTGGGTGTGTGGGTGGAGAACAGATCCTTAGGAAATGCTATAATTTGTATTCCTGCTTCTGCTTGGCCGGGTCTGTCAGGGATCCGCTCTGCTCTGTGGCTTCGGCTGTGCTGGGGCTTGGAAAACAAGAAATTCCAGGGCTTCCTCACCTGTTCACAGCCTTGGGTGATGCCTTGGGAAGGCTGAGCTAGAGCAGAGGGAGATGCTGCATTGCCCAAATGCAGGGCTGGGTGGAAATGTGGATCTGGGGTGGGATTGTGGGAGGGGAAAAGGCAGAAATGCCTCTGTGATGCCCTGGGAAGGCTGAGCTGGAGCAGAGACCAGACAGAGCTAAAGAATAAAGCAGGGATTCATTCAAAGCATCTCCTCCATGGATGCACCTTGGGCAGCACCAGAGCCCAGCCAGGGCTGCACCCAAGATGAACCAAAATGGCCCCAAAATGCACGGCCGGGCACGGGCTCTGTCCCTGGGATCAGTTCTGCTCCATTTGCATCTTGCAGTTCATTGTCCCATCCCAGCTTTAGCCCCTGCAGTCCCATCCTTGTTTTTCTCTCTCCAGCCCACGGTGTTTGTGCTCTGGGGCTGAGATTTGGATCATTTGTCCTTGGTGCCCAGCTGGAGCAGGAATTGTTTTGTCTCCCTGCTCTGTGCACAGAGCTCACCGTGCCCTGATGTGAACCCCAGACCCACACACTAAAGCAGCACAGAATCTGAAAATAGAAAAGCCAAACCCTGAGGCGTGATGGGGACTGGGACTGTGGAAGAGTTTTGCCCATTGATGGGGCTGGGCTGTGTCTGTGTGGCCCCTGTGGGTGATGTGCAGTGTCAGAGATCTCAGCTGTGCCCCCTCTCCAGGCAGCTCTGCAGGGCTCTGGGCAGTTTTTCCACCTGGTTTCAGGGTTTGGGAAGATGCTCTGCACCTTTTCTTCCATTCTGCACCCTCCTGTGCCTCAGAGCTGCCCTCAGCTCCTCCTGCCACAAATCCCTGCAGTCCCCTGAGCTCAGCCCTCCTGGGACAGCCGTCCTTGACCCCTTTTGCTGCTAAATAACAGCAAAATGAGACACATGAGGCTCCTCCCTGGTGTTCCTAGAACCCACCAAGGCTGAGAGAGCTCCAGGAGCACCATGGAAATGTCCTCTGTGGGCTGCGTGTCCCCACCGCCACTGGGCACTGCAGCCTTTGGAGGGACATCCACAAAAGAGGAACAAAAAGGAGATTTTCTGCCCAATGCCTTCACATTTGTGGGTGGGAACAGCTGGGCTGGTGTACAAGCACTGGAGCAGCTGCCAGGGTGGGTTTCTGCAGCCCCAGGAGAGGAGAGGAAAAAGCCTTGGAGAGGGTGAAACCTCCACCCCAGCTCCATGTTGGGTTGCTACCGTGGAAATGTGACTCACGCTAAAAATAATCCCGGTGTTGCTATAGAAACTTGCAGGGTTGCTACGTGTGAACCTGGAGAGGATTGTAGGATTGTACCCTCCTCTGAACATTGTTTTTCCCTTCCCCTCAGCCCTGCTCACCCCAGGCAGGGCCAGCACGGCCTTGCTGGGTTCCCACAGGTTTTTGGGGTTTTTTTTGCTGTGCCAGAGGATGGGATGGGATGTGGCTGATGAGGCAGAACCCAAAGATCTAACATGTCTTGTGGTTTTTAATGTGGCTGTTGGACTTGAGGCTTCCTTCTTCTGAAGTGATTGAAAATAGGATCTGTGCTTATGTGACCATGGTCACAAGGGGTTTCAGGATGAAGAAGAGATGAGAATGTTGACTCCATGATCAGAAGGCTTGATTTATTATTTTATGATATATGTTACATTAAGACTATACTAAAAAGAAATAGAAAGGAAAAGGTTTCTTCGGAAGCTAGCTAAGATAAGGATAGACAAGAATGAATAACAAAGATCTGTGTCTCAGACAGAGCAAGAGCCAGCTCTGCCATGAGTGGTCAGGAAATTTAAACACTTACAGGAGACCAATCACGGGTCTACCTGTTACATTCCACAGCAGCAGATAACCATTGTCTACTTTTGGTTGCTGAAACTGCAGCTTCTCACAAGGAAAAATCCTAAGAAAAGATTTTTCATGAAAGATGTTTGCAACATGCTTAGGTCAAGCAGGTTTGGATAAAGGAGGAATCAGCCCAGATGTATGAATTGGCCTTACACTGAATTTCTCAACAAAAAAAGCCCAACAAACAACATTGGCTTTTCTTGAAGTTGTTTCCATTTTCATAACCATATTTTACCTACTCCTATCTGTCCACTTCTATTCCTTCCAGCTCCTCCTGACATGGATTTTTGAGTCCATGTGTGCATCCCAGCTCCTGTCCTTTCCTTAGGTCTGGAGAGGAGCAGGTCCTCCTCCTGCTCCTCCACCTCCTCAACCCTCTGCCAGGTTTCTCCTGCTCTCCACCTGTAGCAGAGGGAAAGGATGTGTGGTGAGGTTCCCTCAGCTCTGGGGATGAAAGGTGCTTTTGTGTTCATTAACTTTATGGCAGTGCCCTCACCTGCCATGCCCACCCTCCTGTCCCTCCCAGCTTTGCCAGCTCCTGTGCAGGGAGCTGAGCTTTCCCAAGCTTTTTAGGGAGAAAAAAAAAAAAAAAAAAAAAAGCCAAATCAGGGGATCAGTTCATGTTTTTCCAGGCTGGAATGACAAATGCTGGAAGTTTGCTCTCAGTTTGGAAAAGGGGCTGAGATGAGCCTTCAGAACAGCCCCTGAAGGACAGGATGGCTCCTGCACAAATTATCCTCCAAGGCAGAGGGAAATTTCCCCTCAGTGCTGCCATGGCTTTATCCCAGCTTCATCGAGGTTGGGATTTTGGGGAAGAGCAATGACCTCCTGTCTCTGCTCCAGATTTACAGCTTGTCCCAAACATGAGGTGGAGCTGAGTCCTTGGGGTTAAATTCACTGTCATGACAATGTCTCACTGCAGGGAATGGGAATGGTGTAGAGGAAAGCAGAAAAAGAAGAATTTTTGTTTCCCAGAAGAAAAAAAAAAATCTTCTTTTAAAATCCTTTTCAACTTGGTTGCTTTGAAAGCCTCTTTGTTGCCCCGGGAATTTTAGAAGATTTTAGGATTTTTTTTTACCTCACACCTGAGGGTTTGCATTCCTCTAGCACTGATGCCAGCCCAGTCCTGGAGGTGATTCACAGCAGCAGAGGGTCTGGAGACCTTTCAGTCCTACCCCTGCTCAAAAGCAGTTGTTCCCTGGTGGCATCCACAGCCCATTTCTCCATGAACCAGGCTTTTGGGACTGGTTCACACTGGAAAAAGCATTTCAGCCCTTGCCTTTCTGATGCTGGAGAGGCAAAAAGGACCTGCTCTCTGCCAGGCTAGCAAGGGCTGCTTTTTCTGCATTATTTTCCATCTCTTCCACCAGTACCCAGACTTGAGAGGCTGCCAGAGAAGGGTTAAGAATAGAAAGACAGATGAGGCAAGCTTCTGGGAACTTCCCCTTCCAGCGAGGCACAGGAACATGTGTTATTCCCTGCCCCTTTGGCAAACAGCATGACTCTCCCCACCTACACACATTTGCCAGCTGGTCTCTCTCTCTCTCTCTCTCTCTCTGTCTGTCTTGCAGCATCTCGAGCTGGTGGAACCTGCCCTGCAGGATCCACCAAATCCTTCTCCTGGCTGGCTGCCACCTCCTTCCCCACCTCTCTGTAGGGCAGAGGGTCCCCCCTCCTCAGGGGAGGATCCCCCATGGCACAGGGACAGGTTGTGTCCTGTCCCATCCCTGTGCCAGGTCGCCCAAACCCCCCCTTTTGTTTAAAACTTGGCAGCCCAGCCCAGCCTGCAATCAGAGGAGTTTTGGACCATCAAATAGTTGGGTTAAATATCAAGCTGTGATTTGGCTTGTCCAAACATTGTTGGGGCTGGATGGGCTCTTGTTTGGGATGTGGCTGATGAGGCAGAACCCAAAGATCTAACATGTTTTGTGGTTTTTAATGTGGCTGTTGGACTTGAGGCTTCCTTCTTCTGAAGTGATTGAAAATAGGATCTGTGCTTAGGTCAGGCAGGTTTGGATAAAGGAGGAATCAGCCCAGATGTATGAATTGGCCTTAAACTGAATGTCTTGAGAAATCTCAACAAAAAAGCCCAACAAACAACAGTGGCTTTTCTTGAAGTTGTTTCCATTTTCATAACCATGTGCAATTTGTGATGTCAAGCTCCTGACAGGCACTGTCCTTGGGGAACTCCAGTCTGGCTCAAAGTAGGAGTTAAATCCCAAGGAATTTGTTCCCAAGATTTATGGCCAGTGGTATGGATGCCAAGGATTTCATTGCAGGAGGATCCAACACTTCTGTGCCTTGCTTTTTGAGGATGCACAGTAATTAATTTTATGAGGATGCCAACAGAAGTTAATTAGGGACTGAAGAGGCAAGGATGTCTCTGATCTCCTTTCCTTGGCTGAAGTTGTGATACTGAGGCCCAGCTTGGTCTTTTAACCTGGACATTTTCATCTGGGTGGAATATTGGGAACTGGAGCTGTAACTTGAGCTCTCCCTGTTCCTCCTGTGGATTTCTGGAGGAAATCCAAAAGGTACAGAGCTGGAGTTCCTTCAAAGGACTCTGGAGCAGAGTGTCCTAAAAGTGGGATGGAAAACTCCATGAGAACCAGCTCTCCTGTGCTATCCCAATGTTCGGCATTGCCATCCCATGTAAATATAAATAAACCCTTCCAGAAATCTTGATTTGAGCTCAATTCCAAAAGTGGCCCCAGGCCAATGTTTCTTTGGGACAAATCCTCCTAAAACCCTCCCAGCTTTAGGACTCACCAGCTCCCAGAGCATCAGTCTTGGACTCTGCAGTGCAGGTGATGAGTTTGGCAAGGGGACATTGCTGCTGTGACACCCAGCAGAGAGTTCCCAAGGGAGGAAGGAGTTTTGATCACCAGGAGAACTTGGTGCCCTCTCCCTCCTTCACGTGGGTAATTTATGTGCTCTCCCTGCCTCCATTTCCATTGGTAGTTTGGATGTACTCACACTCTGCTTCTATCGTGCCTCATCAGCCTCCTTTAATTAGGTGCTAAGATCATCAGGGGAAGAACATTTAGCACATAAGGCAGCTCCAGTACATTTAATGAATAATAACAAATGCGCTTTCTTAATTAATTTTTTTTCCCTTCTCTTACAAAATAACGTGTTGGTGGCTTAATCAGCAACCTGCTCCGTGCTCTGCCCCAGAGATAGGGGTCCTGAGGGGGCTTAGAGCCTGCAGTTTGTGTGGCAGGGTTGGGAATGCTCCTGTGAGGTAACTCCACTTCTCTGTGGGCATGAAGAGAATCAGAATGAGTTGGGTTGGGTTGGGTTGGGTTGGGTTGGGAGGAACCTTAAATAAATCTCATTCCAACTCATTGCCACAGCCAGGTTCACCTTCCACTAGACCAGGCTGCTCAGAGCCCTGTTCAATCTGGCTTTGGACACTTCCAGGGATGGGAACAACGTTGGGCATTCTGTGCCAGGAGCTCACCTCCCTCACAGTAATGAATTTCTTCCTAATACCCAATCTGTACCTACCCCCTGTCAGTGTGAAGCCATTCCCCCTTGTCCTATCACTCCAGTTGCTCTGTAAAAAGTCTCTCTCTGTCTTTCTTGTAGGTTCCCTTCAGCTCCCATCCCTTGTAGGTCACAGTTAGGTCCCCCCATAGCTTCTCTTCTCCAGGCTGAACATTGGAAATTCTTTTAGCTTTTCCTCACAGAAGAAGTGTTCCCTCCCTGTAACCATCTTGGTGGAATCCAACAGCTCCATGTCCCTCGTGTGCTGGGGAAAAGGGGATTTCTTCTCACATGGAAACTCAATAGTTTTCCACTGGGCTTGTGCATGTCACAATTTTGTCTCAAATCATAACGGTTTGTGCTCTAAGGAGCTGGGATTTGCAATGGCCCAGCATTGAAATGGAGTCTGTGACTGGCTGTGTTTTGATCTATTAATTTTTCGGCCTTTTGCAGCTGCCCCAAGGTGCAGCCTTGCTGCTTGTGCCACCCCAGTCTTGATCTAGGGACACCCCAAACCCACCTGTAAGCAGCTTGATGTGACAGTCACAAGTCCAGGCTGTGATATCCCAACTGGGTTTCTTCTGTCTCCTGGCATTGGGATGTTCATTTTGCTTGGGCTGCCCCATTTCCTCTTGTCTCAGTTATTATCCAGAAAAAAATAAAAAAAAAATAAAAAAAGGAGCTCAGGAATGCTCAGCTTCTCCTGCAGAACTCTCTGAGATCCGTGGAAGAAAGCTGTCATATCTTAGGAAGTCGTCACATTAAAGTGGTAATTCTTGGTGTTTAAACAGGATCTGATGACAGATGGGATTAAATGCAAAGCAGCTTGTTATGAGGTTTTAATAACTGTGACAGACCTGGGGAAAGTGGTGTGGGGGGTGTGAGTGATCCAGGGAAGGCAGAAGCACATGATGCAGATGACAGCTGATGGCATTGCCCAGGAGGGAGGAAGGGATTGTGCTGCAAGAAATTTGTGTGAGTGTTTTGGGGAGAAGGGAAGAGGAAGGGAAAAAAAAATAAAAAATCACCCAAACAGAGGAAAACTCCCCGTTCCCACTGTTCTGCCATGTAGCAGAGCTGCTCGTGACAGCACAGCACTGAGTGCCAGGTGATGTGGCCACTAAATATAGGGGGAAAATATGTCAGTGTTAGTGTCAGCTTGGGAATGAAGGGAAAAACAGAGTCTGCTTCCTGCCAGGGCTGGGGACTGCAGAATGTGCAGGCTGTAAAGCAAAGGGGACCTTCTCTCCTCGCTGTGTCCTCATCGTGCCCACTCTGTCCTGCAGGGTCCCCCTGAGGGTGAGGACAGGATGTCCCTGGGGGCTGGAGCTCCTGGCTTTGTGCTCTCCGTGGAGCAGTGCTGGGGCTGTGCCCTTGCAAAGGCTCTGCTGAGCACCAGAGAGGGATGTGGAGGGGGCACCTGCCTGGCTCTGCTGAGGAAGAGTCTCCTGGGGGTGGAGGTGTTGCTCTGCTGGCTTGGAGGGATCCCCCGAGCTCTGTGGTGTCTGATCAGAGGCAGAGAGAAACCACAGCACCCTTCACAGGATCCCAGAATAATTCAGGCTGAAAAAGCCCTCCCAGACCACTGAGTCCCCTCTGTGCCCCATCCCCTCCTTGTCCCCAGCCCAGAGCTCTGAGTGCCACCTCCAGGGATGGGGATCCAACCCTCCCTGGGCAGTGCCAGTGCCTGAGCCCCCTTTCCATGGGGAAATTCCTGCTGTGCCCACCCTGAGCCTGCCCTGAGCCCCCTTTCCATGGGGAAATTCCTGCTGATGTCCACCCTGAGCCTGCCCTGAGCCTCCTTTCCATGGGGAAATTCCTGCTGTGCCCACCCTGAGCCTGCCCTGAGCCCCCTTTCCATGGGGAAATTCCTGCTGATCCCACCCTGAGCCTGCCTGGCCCAGCCTGAGGTAATTTCCTCTTTTCCTGTCAAACTAAATCTCGTGGTGAGGATCTCAGTGTCATCAGTAACCCTTGGTTGGACACAGTGCCATTAATAACCATGGAAAAACTCAATAGTTTTCCACTGGGCTTGTGCACGTCACAGTTTTGTCTCAAATCACAACAGTTTGTGCTCTAAGGAGATGAGATTTGCAATGGCCCAGCATTGAAATGGAGTCTGTGACTGGCTGTGTTTCATCTATTAATTTTCTTTTGCAGCTGCCTCAAGGTGCAGCCTTGCTGCTGGTGCCACCCCAGTCTTGATCTAGGGACACCCCAAACCCACCTGAGGCCCTTTGCAGGCTCCTCCTGTGACACAGAGCAGAGACCATCTGCCAGTGCTCTCAATTCTGAGCTTCACCCAAGCAGCAGCTCCCATTTTGATGCCTCCATCCTCCCTGTGGATGATCCAAGATGGGCCCCACGGTGCCCAGGAGCTGCTCCCCTGTGCCAAGAGCAGAAGTGGCTCCTCAGCTGGGCCCCACTTGCATCCTGCTGCTTCAGGAAAGGGGCTGGAGCTGAAATGGAGATCTGGAGCTGCCCAATTTTAGCAATGCTGGAGTCCTGAGAGCTGGGGAGCTTCAATGGCTGAGCACAGCAGGAAGTGAGTTGGCTCCAAGCCTTAGAGGCTGTGGGGATCTGTCCTTACAGATAGGCTCCCTCTCTGGATATATCTCTGGGTGTGTATATATATATATATATATATATATATATATATTTTATATGCACATATCCTTACTTCTCTTTTTAGGTCATTGGAGATACTTCCTAGTCTATGGCAATTCCTAAAAAGAAGTTTTGCAGCCTTCAGCCTGCTGTTAAGGAGCAGATGATGTTCTGATGATCATTCCCTTTCCCAGGCAGCTTTCTTTCATCTTCTGGGTTTCTTTCATGGGGAATTTTCCCCCCCTCTCATGCTATATTCTGCTGAAGGCAGCTACATGGAACTGGAGGCTCAGTTGATCTTTTTGCTCGTTTCCACCCACAGAAGTCTGTCTTTTTTAACATCCTAAATACCTTGGTAACAAGATCATGGGTCTTGATTTGAAATCAGTCTTAAAAAGATCTTTTTTTCTCCCCTTTCCTCTCCCAGATCTGAGCACCATCACAGGGGGAAAGACATTCACCCTCCCACAAAAGACTGAGAGGGTTTCAGGCCCCAGGTTCCCTTTGGTCCCTTTCCTAACAGGGAATTTAATCAAGGTTTCTTCTTCCCCTGAGAAAAACTCTGGTAATTCAAAGCATTGGAGTGGAGGAGAAGATTTGGCTTTTTCTGCCACTCAAAGCACAGGGACACCAGTGTGAACCCTGGCATTGCCTTCATGGGATGTTGAAATCACAGAATTATGGAATGGTTTGGGTTGGAGGGGACCTTAAAGATCCTCCATGGCCAGCCCTGCCCAGGGGGGCTTGCACAGATCCATGGCTGGGCAGGTTCATCCCACTCTGGGCTCTGCTGGGGCACCTGAGAGCACCTGGTGTGTCCCAAATTCCACCTTTCGACCCAAACCTCCCCCAGAGGCAGAGCTTTGCCCCTGGTGTGTCCCAAATTCCACCTTCCAGCCCCAAACCTCCCCCATAGGCAGAGCTTTGCCCCTGGTGTGTCCCAGATTCCACCTTTCGACCCAAAACCTCCCCCAGAGGCAGAGCTTTGCCCCTGGTGTGTCCCAAATTCCACCTTCCAACCCAAACCTCCCCCAGAGGCAGAGCTTTGCCCCTGGTGTGTCCCAAATTCCACCTTCCAGCCCCAAACCTCCCCCATAGGCAGAGCTTTGCCCCTGGTGTGTCCCAAATTCCACCTTCCAGCCCCAAACCTACCCCAGAGGCAGAGCTTTGCCCCTGGTGTGTCCCAAATTCCACCTTTCAGCCCCAAACCTACCCCAGAGGCAGAGCTTTGTCCCTGGTGTGTCCCAAATTCCACCTTTTGACCCAAAACCTCCCCCAGAGGCAGAGCTTTGTCCCTGGTGTGTCCCAAATTCCACCTTTCAGCCCAAACCTCCCCCAGAGGCAGAGCTTTGTCCCTGGTGTGTCCCAAATTCCACCTTTTGACCCAAACCTCCCCCAGAGGCAGAGCTTTGTCCCTGGTGTGTCCCAAATTCCACTTTTCAGCCCCAAACCTACCCCAGAGGCAGAGCTTTGCCCCTGGTGTGTCCCAAATTCCACCTTTCAGCCCCAAACCTACCCCAGAGGCAGAGCTTTGTCCCTGGTGTGTCCCGAATTCCCCCTTCCAACCCAAACCTCCCCCAGAGGCAGAGCTTTGCCCCTGGTGTGTCCCAAATTCCACCTTTTGACCCCAAACCTCCCCCAGAGGCAGAGCTTTGCCCCTGGTGTGTCCCAAATTCCACCTTTCAGCCCCAAACCTCCCCCAGAGGCAGAGCTTTGCCCCTGGTGTGTCCCAAATTCCACCTTTCAGCCCCAAACCTCCCCCAGAGGCAGAGCTTTGCCCCTGCAGTCAGACTGGGGCCAGCACAACCTCAGTCCTTTGCTTTGTGCCACTTGTCACCATCCTCCAGTCTCCACAGCAACGCTTTCTGAAGGCCTGGCAGGGGATTAGGGATAAATATGTGAGAAAAGGGTTTTCTCCTGCTGGATGAAGGCCTCTCTTATTAGAAAGCAAGTAAAAATAACACAGAGAATGGTCTGCAAGCTGCTCTCTGGATGGAGGTCTGGATTTTTGGACTCTAAGCAGAGGGTCTGAAGTTGTGTCAGCTTTGCCTGGCTGGGGGTGGGATGAGGTGAGCTTTAAGGTCCCTTCCAACCTAAATTGTTCTGATTCTATGAATGTACAGGTGTTTGTAGGGCTGAAAGCTGAACATCACTGCTCCAGGTCCTTGATGGATGGTGATGTTGTGAGCTGGCTGATGCAATTGCAGAGTCTGAAGCAAATCTTGCCAAGTGCTTTGGTACTTTTTACTTTTGCCAAGTACAGATGTGTGAAGTGAGGCACGAATTCTTGTGAATAACTCTGGTGTTAAAGTGACACTGGGAGTGGAAGGTGGGGTCAGCAGCTCATGGGGCTCACAGCCACCCAGGCATCCCATGTGTGCAGGGGGTGAGTCAGGGAGATCAGAGCATCACACAAGGATTTGCTTCAGTGGAGACACTGGGAACGGCCTGAGGTCACCCAGCACAGCCCTGGGTGCCTTGTAAACCCCTCTGGCTCATGAGCACAGTCAGATGTGACTCAGGCCCCAAGGTGATTCCTATCTCTGCCTGCTGCCCCCAGGTCACCCTGTGCTCTTGGAAATTGTCAGCAAATTCTGCCTTTATGAGCACAAAGTCCTTCTGGATGAGGGTGTGGGGAGAACATTTCTGGCTTTTCCAGATTCTTCATTCTCTGTCACAGCAGCTGGGAGCTCTCTCAGCCTCAGTGTTTAATCACTGTGCTGTCAGACCAAGGAAGGTCTGCTCTGCTGCCCAGGGATCCAAACGGGATCCCAGACCCAGCCAGTTCTGTAAATCAGAGCTTCCCTCCCCTTCTCGCCCTGCAGACAGCATTTGGGATTGACAGGGTGTTCTTGAATCCCACATGCATGGAGTGACCTCTAACAGCATCCAGGGAAAGATGGAAATTCACTGACTTCAGTCCCACTCTTCATTTTTCATCCTGTTACCAAAACCAAAGGGAGAGAGCAGCCCTGGGGTTAATCCTGGGGAATGGGAGCAGGATGTGGGCTCCAGCTGGTTTCAGGCTCTGTCCTCAGGAACTGTGAGGCTTTGGCAGTGCAGGCTTTGGCCTTTCTGCCTGTGTTCAATTGACATCCTCATGTCCCAAAGACCTTATGTAACAGGGAGGATTTGAGCATTTTTATCACTCATGGCCACGAGGCAAACAAACTCTAGTGAAGAAGGAAAGCCATAGTAATTGATGGTTATTTTCAATATTCCTTGGAATATTTGCCAGGCTTTTTGCCTGTCCATCCATATTTGCAGCTAGCAGGCCTTGGAGCCATGGTCTGGGAAGGGCCTGGAATCAATGGGACAGTTCATTTTGCTGAATGTAAAGATGATTTCTCTTTTGGGGAAGAATATTCCCACAGGACAGCTCATGCTGGGACAAAACCCTACACAGTTCAGGGTTCTTCATTGTTTTCCCCCTAGAAGGCTGAAAGGCACTGGTAAACAAAATGTATTTTCAGTTAAGGAAGTGGAATGAGCAGTTCTCCTGAAAAATCTAAGTGCAATGAAATGAGGGGCACCTGAGAAAAGAATGAGTGACCTCACCTAGAGGAATGGGCAGTTCTCCTGAAAAATCTAACTGCAATGAAATGAGGAGCACCTGAGAAAAGAATGAGTGACCTCACCTAGAGGAATGGGCAGTTCTCCTGAAAAATCTAACTGCAATGAAATGAGGGGCACCTGAGAAAAGAATGAGTGACCTCACCTAGAGGAATGGGCAGTTCTCCTGAAAAATCTAACTGCAATAAAATGAGGGGCACCTGAGAAAAGAATGAGGGACCTCACCTGGAGGAGGTGGAGCCCCAGGGACAGGTACAGCTCACATACAGAGAACATGGATTCACCTGAGGGAGCTGAGGTGAAAATTAAAAAGGGAAAGCAAAGCTCTCTCCTAAAATATATCCCATAGATGAGGATTTTCTGGTCTGTACATCCACACTGGGCTGCCACCCCCAAAGGTGCTGAGGTCAGAATTTGGACTCTGTGTGCCTTGCTGATGTAGAAGCTGTGTTTCCAGGGTGTCCTCAGTGTGCATGGGGAGTGTTGATGCTGGTTTTGGAGGAGGAGATGAGCAGGGCAGAGCTGCTCTGGCACGTGGCCCCTGGGAAAGAGAGGAAGCTCAAGCTGATATTTTTCAAGTGGGAAGGGATGAAATCAATGGGGAAAAGAGTGATTGTTCCTAGGTTAGGAGAGCACGTTCCAGATGGTGGGGAGGAAAACCCATTTCCCCAGAGGAGTGTGGTGGGCATTTTGCAGCTGAAGGATCCTGAGAGAAGACAGAGCTGATTGTGTCCACTTGGAGGTGAAACCTACGATAACCACACTAAAGTAATGATGATGTAAAGGCTTTTTCTACTCCCAATGTTTTTTTTTTTTCCTTATCTGATCCCCACCTGCAGCTGGGAGTTGGCTTGTTTTTGATTGTGCTGAAAGATCTGGTTTGCTTGAGATCCTTCCAGTAACATTTGCAGCAAGGTTTCTTTCCAGATTGTTGTCATTAGCTCTCAGATACAGCTGGATCTGGGTGGAAATTCAGCTTTCTGCCACTGACATTCTCAGTGACCAAAATGCAGCATTGCTGGAAATTTCTGGGGATGAGACAAAGTGAAGCAAATTTTTCCCAGGCAGGAGGGTGAATATGCCCTAGTGTCCTTTGGAGAGGACATCAAAGATCATTTATTCCCCCCAGCCAGGACAGAAACTCCCAAATCATTAGATATTATTGAAAAGGAAGAGGCAGAGGATGTTGTTCAGATTTAATTTGGGGCCAGCCCAAAGGGACACCCAGGAGAGTGGTAGGGAGCAGGAAATGTCAGAGCAGAGTTTTCCAGCATTGCTGATTCCTTTGCATTTTTGGATAATGGTCAAGAGAACATTTTTATTTTCATGGTACATCAGCCATGTGCTTTGTGCCCACAGACAAAACCTAAATGCCACGTCCTTGCCCAAAGGAGTTTTGTATTGAACTGGGTCCTTTTCTTTTATAGAGACACATGTCTGCAGAGAAACAAATTGCACTTATTTTCCTTGCCTCTCACACCAGCAATTGCTGTACGTGAAATGAAATTGGGCCAGTGGCTTGCATTGCCAGGGTCTGAGATTCTTCCATCTCTGCAGATGCTGCCCAAGGGGTTGTTCCACAGCTGGACATCCCCCTGGAAATATGAACAGGCTTTAGGAGGGCAGGAGCCCTTCCCCAGTCCTGCCCTTGTGGGTGCAGGCACCACTGGTGTGGGTGGGTTTGGACTTTGGCAGCTGTGGGACCACATCAGGTGAGCTCTGGCTGTTGGTGATAGGATCTTAATTTAACATTCAGATTGTAGCCACAGGGAAATTTGAGCAAATTTATACCCAGGAGTGGGCTTATCCTAAAGACTCCAATGTCCTGATGTGAGGGAGGTCTGGAGGATGTGAAAAGAAATGAGACACCAGGTTCAGAAGCACCTGCAGGGATGCAAACTCACCTGCTTGCTTTAAGTGTAGAATATATTTTTATTCAAAATTCCTCATGATATGATGCCCTCAGTGTCTGCTTCAGGCAACTCTTTTTCTCCCAGCCTCTGAAGCAATCATGGAAAATTTGCTGCTTTGATTTGAGAGCTGTGCTGTGAAAAGGTGGCTGCACACCTGGTGTGGGAGAGTCATGCTCCCCATTGCCATTTGTTTGGTTTTTTCCCCCAAGCACAAGCTTTTGTGACCATTTAAGGCTGAGAGATTTGCTTTCCTGGTCATTATTTCCCCCAGCACTTGTTCTGCCATGCCTGGCATTTCTGTTGGCTTCCTGCTGGTTAAGTTGTGTATTTTCTATATCCAAACTGATAAGAGATTAGGTTTAGATTGGGGATTAGGAAGAAATCGTTCCCTGTGAGGGTGGTGAGGCCCTGGTGCAGAGCAGCTGTGGCTCCCCCATCCCTGGAAGTGTCCAAGGCCAGGCTGGATGGAGCTTGGAGCAGCCTGGGAGAGTGGAAGGTGTCCCTGCCCATGACAGGGGCTTGGAACTGAATTATATTTAAGGTCCTTTCCAACACAAACCAATCCATGATTCCATACTCTTCCTCAATCAAACACATTTTTCAATAGTGGCTGTTTGGCAATATCCTAATTTTGTGTTCATCTGTTTATTCCTCTGTGTGTTGGGAGCAGCCCCTGCAGTGTTTGCAGGGAGCAGGACCCCAAGCTCTGAGCTGCTCCTGGAGGTTTGGGGCACAGGTGGCTTTGTGCAGCTGCACATGGATGTTAGCACAAGGAGAGCAATAAATGTCAGGCTCTCTTGTCAATGAATTGCTGTGCAGTTTGGCCTGGGATTATGGCCCAGCCTCAACAACTGTTTGTTAATAGTTAAGAAGGGCTTGACAGATTCTTAACTGGTTAATAAATAACTCAGGGAAGAGAAGGTTCTCTTCTAAATTGCAGGTTAGTTTGCTTTATTTTTAATGATGTCCCTTGCGTGTGCCTTGTAAAATTTCTTGAGAGCATAAATGAGTGACAGGCCAGTGGCACTGAAATCTCCTCTGCTCTTTTTTCTGTGTTCACCAAGGCAACTTCATTTTAGTCTCTTCCATCCTATGAAATATGGTACAGGATTGAATATGCTGCCATAAATAAAGCTTGAAAAAGCCTGTGCAACTTGGCCCCAGAGTCTGTCCTCTTGCAAAATCCAGGATTACGAATTCCAGGTGATGTCATCCCAGGTATGAAACCCTTCCAGCCAGTAGAGATGGGGTTATTTTCCTCGTGGCATTCCTGAGAACCACTGCCTGTGAATCTGGGATCCTGCAATTGATTTTGTTTCTCCATCTGTTGGAACAGCCCTGGCAGAGAGTGCTCAGGCTCCCATCCCCCTGGATTATTTGGTGAATGTTTCTTTCATCTGAGATCACAGACAGACAAGCATCAGCTCACGAGGTGTCATGTACCAGCTACTGAATTTAGAGCTGCAAGAAGCAGAAAACACAGGCTCTGCTTCTTTAATTAGTTCCTGCATCTGCTTTGTTAGCTGATCAGAAGTCCAGGAGCAGAAGGAGTATTTGGCCCAGGACACTGATAGCCATGCAGTGAGATCATCAACCATTCTTTCCAAAAGGGAAAGTTAAGGAGTCCTCCTTCGAGGTCCCAGAATAGATTTCCTGTTGAAAACCCAGAGAGTTTCACTTTTCCAGTATCATACCACCACTTCTGGCCATGATGTGGAGGGCTGTGAACCTCAGTGCAGCTCCTACCCTCAGGCTCATGAATTCCAGAAACTCCTCAAGCTGGAGCTGAGGGATCTCTTGTACTGAACTGTCCCACAGCTGTGTCCCCCTGAGCTGCTGCTCCCTGTGCTGACAGATCTCCCAAAGGACAGGCTTGATCCCAGCATCCTGAGGTTTTGCTTGTTGGTCGATGCAAAGCCTTGAATAACACAGGGACAGGGTGAGATCAAAGCTTCTTGGTTTAGCTTTTAGTTTGGGGAAGGCACTTGGGGGTTTGTCAGCAGTGACACATAAATTCTCCTTCTGTGAGCAGAGAAGCAGCGTGAAACAAAGATTGTGGGGTGTGGGATTTTTGTAGTGAGCTGGTGGCTCTGTACAGGACAAAGCTCAGCAGGGAGCATGGGTGTTTCTGTGAGGAACCACAGGGAAAACAGATCTGTCTCATGCAGGTGAGGGAAATGCTGTTTTCTGGGAAATACCTCATTCTCTAGAACCTGGATTCTCTAGAACCACCAACTTCTGCTGCCCATGCTAATCTGTTTGTAGGGCAGGGTTACATCCACATTTACTGCTCAGAATGAGAGCAGCCTCAGCTTAGTGTTGAGTTAGGAATAGAATAATTACATCTGCTTAGTTCTCAATGTGATAAAATCAAGTTCTGGCATGGTTGCTGGCCTTGTTTTAACCCTAACATCATGCACAGATCCAGTTTAATAATACTGAGGACTAATTCTAAGCTGCATGAATGTCTCAGGTTAAGAACTGACTGATGGTTGTGGGTTATGTTCACATCCTGCCCACCACAGGATATGTTTAGGGCTCCCTTTTCCAAGTACATCCTTTCTGTCTTTTTGGGTTGAAAAGGTCTCTTTCCTGAAAGAGATATGAAATAGATTTTATAGATTTATTTATAGAAATACATATATATATATATTTATAGATGTATTTCTATACTTCATTTTTATAGACATTTCTGTATTTCATTTTTATAGAAATATAAAAATGTATATATAGAAATATATAATTTCTATAATTTATAGAAATATAGAAAATGTATTTCTATAAATATATATATTTATATATAAATACATTTTATATAATATATATTATACATATATATTATAATATATTATTATATAAATATATATTATTATAATAGATATATTTATATATAAATACATTTAATAGATATATGAAATACATTTAATATTTCAACTATTTATATATTTTAAATATTTATTTTATATTTAGATGAAATATATTTTATATATTTTTTAGAAATATATATGTTTATATATGAAATTATTTTTTAGGAGACCTCAGTTACCTGGATCACTACAGGACAGAAAATGAGTGATTTTTTAGGGGATCTCAGTTACCATGGCCTGGCTCACTGCAGGACAGAAAAGGAATGATTTGCTCTGCTTGGCTCTGCTGCTTTTCCCAGAGCAAACATTTCCTGTGGTTAACTGGGTTTAAAAGTGCTAAAACAACGGGGTCTGGCTGGGGACAAGAGGAGAACAGAGACACATGAATGGTGTGAGCCATGGGTGTGCACTCAGTGCCCTGGGCTGGGCACAAGGTGGGGGTCAGGCACAGCTGGGTCTTTCCCAGGTGATTCCCTGGCTCCCTGGTGGTGCCTCCTCCCCACCAAGCAGGTTTGAGACACCTCTGTTCTTCTCAGGTGAGGGAAAAAATGTGTGGGTAAAGCAGGAAGGATTTCATTGGTCTTTGTGGGGGTTTAAAAAGCTTCCTCCATGAAAAAGGAGGCCCCTGAGTTTAGATTTGCAGCAGTTATCCAGCTGGAGTGAACATCTGCAGCTCCCAAGGAACCTCTGGGCTCCTCACCCATGCCTGTTGTCTTTTCTGACAGTCCCAGGTGTGTTTGGGTGATTTATTCCCTCTTTTTGATTTTTAAACCAGCACATCCCAGCTTGGCCAGAATTCCCACAGATTTCTGGATAAGCAGCATGTGCTGCTCTCTGCTCTGAAAGGAGAGCAGGGCAGGGGCGCCTGGGCCAGCCCCTCATTTCCAGAATATCCACATTGGCTGTGCCCCTGCAGACCTGGCAGAGGCTGTTCCACACCTGAGGGTGCAAAACTGCAGAGGGATTTGGTGAGGAGCAGGGTGAGCTGTGTCCAGCTCCCAGAGCAGTGGATTTGGGGATGTTCACAGAGCCCCACAAACCAGAGCTGTCCAATAGAAGGAGAATTCATTGTACCCTTAAGCTGGTTTGGGCTCAGACACCTCTCAGATGATGAGGATTCTCCAATCCCACCCTGGGGCAGGCTGTGCTCTGCCCTGAGCCCTGGAAGGGGCTGTCTGGGCTGTGTTTACCCTCCCTGACCCTCCTGGTGATTTTTGTGCTGTGCTGTCATTCCCTGCAGCAGCTCTGTGGGAATGTTTGTCCACATTGAGCTGGCTGTGCCCCTGCAGACCTGGCAGAGGCTGTTCCACACCTGAGGGTGCAAAGCTGCAGAGGGATTTGGTGCTGGAGAGGAGCAGGGTGAGGCTGCCCAGCTCCCAGAGCAGTGGATTTGGGGATGTTCACAGAGCCCCACAAACCAGAGGGAGAACACTGAATTCATTGCAGCCCAGGCTGGTTTGGGCTCAGACACCTCTCAGGTGATGAGGATGCTCCAATCCCATCCTGGGGCAGGCTGTGCTCTGCCCTGAGCCCTGGAAGGGGCTGCCTGGGCTGTGTTTACCCTCCCTGACCCTCCTGGAGTTCCCTGCAGCAGCTCTGTGAGGTCTGAGCACCTCATTCTCCCCCTCTGGTGCTGTGAGCAGCCACTCCCCAGCCCCTCAGAGCTCTCCCACTCATGGAAACGGAGCCAAGAGCATCTTTCTGCCCTGTGACACCTCAGCAGGGCTGCTGTGCTTGACCTGAATCCCCTGCAGCACCAGTGGGGACCAATTCCCCCAAGGGACAAGTCCTGTCCTTCCATTTTGAGCCCATTTGTGAAAGGAGGGCTCTTTTCCATCTTTTCCCCCCCTTTTTCCTTTTGATGCCACCCTCTATTGTTTGAGGAATCTCGTGCTAGGAAACTGGGGCTGGGGAAAAGGAAGCTCAGAGGCAGAGCAGCCAAACCCTCTGCAGGAATCTGCTCTCCTCTGAAGGTTAAAGCTTGTCATTTTTCTGATTTACTGGAAATGATTGGTGTTTCCTTTGTTCTGCTTTGTGGTGGCTGCTCTGATAAGGCCTGAGGGATGCTTTCCTTGGACAGATCTGGAGCCTTTACAGAGAAAAAAAAAAAAAAAAAAAAAGGAAAGTAAACCCATGTCCTGTTTTCCCCTATTTGATTTCTTGTAAATCAGGGATTTTGCTTGTAAATCAGGGATTTTGCTGGTTTCAGTGAAGGGACTCAGGACTCTGTAGCTGTAATTTCTGGGGACTTTAAAAGGCTGCAGAGCCTGAAGCACCATCCCAGGCTGCTGTGAGGGGAGAGCTCTGAGTGCACTGTGTGGTCTGACCTCGGGTGCCTGGAGAGAGGCTCTGACACTGGCACAGCTCGGAGATGGAGAGGGTTTGGAGCCTGATGTGAGGTTTGCTGGGAGCCCAGAGCCCTTTCCAGGCAGAGTTCAAGCCTGAGACCTTTCCAGGACAGGGCAGGACAGAGCTGCAGCTCCAGGCTGAGCAGGGCTGTGTGTGGCCCAGAAATACAGAGATGCTGCAGGTCAAACCCTGCTGATGAAGGAATAAATCTGATTTTAGGAATAAACATCCTCTCCCAGGCCGGGTGAGGATGGGGACTGGAGAGGGGACTTGGCCAGCCATGATGCAGAACTTGTGCCACGTGCAGAGCTGCTGCTGTCACTCAGCCCTGCTCTTCCCTAAGGTGGCTCCTCTCCCCCCTGGCAGCTGCTTAAGGGCTGCCCTTCCCTGGCTGTGCAGCAGCAAACCCTGATTGTCTGTGCCAGGGTCTCCCCTGTGCCAGGGTCTCACCTGTGCCAGGGCCTCACCTCTGCCAGGGCCTCCCCTGTGCCAGGGTCTGCCATGTGCCAGGGTCTGCCCTGTGCCAGGGCCTCACCTGTGCCAGGAGCTCCTCTGTGCCAGGGTCTGCCCTGTGCCAGGGTCTGCCCTGTGCCAGGGGCTCCCCTGTGCCATCATCTCACCTGTGCCAGGGCCTCACCTGTGCCAGGGCCTCCCCTGTGCCATGATCTGCCCCGTGTCAGGGCCTCACCTGTGCCAGGGCCTCCCCTGTGCCAGGGACTGCCCCGTGCCAGGGTCTGCCCTGTGCCAGGAGCTCCTCTGTGCCATCATCTCACCTGTGCCATGGTCTACCCTGTGCCATCATCTCACCTGTGCCATGGTCTCACCCGTGCCAGGGTCTCACCTGTGCCATGATCTGCCCCGTGTCAGGGCCTCACCTGTGCCAGGGTCTCACCTGTGTCAGGGCCTCACCTGTGCCAGGGTCTGCCCTGTGCCAGGGTCTGCCCTGTGCCATCATCTCACCTGTGCCAGGGTCTGCCCTGTGCCAGGGTCTGCCCTGTGCCATCATCTCACCCGTGCCAGGGTCTCACCCGTGCCAGGGTCTCACCTGTGCCATGATCTGCCCCGTGTCAGGGCCTCACCTGTGCCAGGGTCTCACCTGTGTCAGGGCCTCACCTGTGCCAGGGTCTGCCCTGTGCCATGGTCTGCCCTGTGCCAGGGTCTGCCCTGTGCCATGGTCTCACCCGTGCCAGGGTCTCACCTGTGCCATCATCTCACCTGTGCCAGGGTCTCACCTGTGTCAGGGTCTGCCCTGTGCCAGGGTCTGCCCTGTGCCATCATCTCACCTGTGCCAGGGTCTGCCCTGTGCCAGGGTCTGCCCTGTGCCATGGTCTCACCCGTGCCAGGGTCTCACCTGTGCCAGGGGCTCCCCTGCCTGGGGAAGGCTGATGTCCCTCACCCACATTGCCTCTGATACAGCAGGAGATTTTCCCAGTGCCTTCAGTGGGCTGCAGCCACCTCCGTGCCACCTCCGTGCCACCCTGTGCCACCCTGTGCCACCCTGTGCCACCCCGTGCCTCAGTTTCCCCGTGCAGCCCAGCACCCATCACCTCCCTGGGGTGCTCTGGGGCTCTTGGGGTGCTCTGGAGCCCTGGGATGTGAGGGATTGAGGTGTCAGGAGTGTCCCTCTGGGCAGGCAGAGCTGGCCCTGGTGGCTGTGCCTGGAGGGTGCTGGCACCTGCTGTGGGCACAGGAAGGAGGGCAGGACCCTCTCTTGCTGTTTGGGGAGAGTTTACACCAAAATCTGGAGTGTCCAGTCCTCCTCCATCCCTCCCCATGACTTAGGGGCCTCTTCCTGGCCGTGGTGAGGTTTTTGTGCTGTGCTCTGAGGGTTTTTGGCTGTGTTCTGGCCATGGTGAGGTTTTTGTGCTGTGCTCTGAGGGTTTTTGGCTGTTTTCTGGCCATGGTGAGGTTTTTGTGCTGTGCTCTGAGGGCTTTTGGCTGTGTTCTGGCCATGGTGAGGTTTTTGTGCTGTGCTCTGAGGGTTTTTTGGCTGTGTTCTGGCCATGGTGAGGTTTTTGTGCTGGGCTCTGAGGGTTTTTGGCTGTGTTCTGACCATGGTGAGGTTTTTGGCTGTGTTCTGACCATGGTGAGGTTTTTGGCTGT
This sequence comes from Agelaius phoeniceus, assembly GCF_051311805.1. NCBI lineage: Eukaryota > Metazoa > Chordata > Aves > Passeriformes > Icteridae > Agelaius > Agelaius phoeniceus. Next base: position 2,210,668 of record NC_135279.1, on the reverse strand, counting down.
GTTCTGGCCATGGTGAGGTTTTTGTGCTGGGCTCTGAGGGTTTTTGGCTGTGTTCTGGCCATGGTGAGGTTTTTGTGCTGTGCTCTGAGGGGTTTTTGGCTGTGAGGCAGAAGCTGGGTTTGGTACCCCCCTTGTGCCTTGTCCCTCCCCAGCTGAGGTGTCACAGGGGTCAGGATGTGGTGGCACAGCTCTGCAGGGACAATCTGTGACAAAGAGGAGGTGGCATTGATGGAGAGCTGCAGCTCCCAAAGGAGCAGCTCCTGCTGCCCTGCTGGGCTCTCACTAAGGGAAATCTGGTGAGTGCCTCTCATCTGGGTTCTCTTTCATCCCATCCTGCTGAGCTGCAGGGGGGTGGCAGTGCCACCAAACCCCTCCAGGTGACCCAGAAAGCTGCCCTAGTTGGGTTAGTTTGGTTTCTTTGAGCTGCCAGCACCGTGATGGGAGCAGCTGGGAGGAGACACAGCAGCACTGTTCATAAGAGTCCAGATGAAGGATGGCAAGAGCTGCTGGCATCTGGACAGATGTTTGCTGTGGGACAATGGCAGTGCCAGCCTGTGGTGCAGGGGCTGCTCCAGGCATCATTTCCTCATCTGGGCCAGGTACAGGCAGTGATGGATGGGCTGGAGTGAGCCAGGAGCAGGCAGGGGAGAGGATCCCTTGTCAAGTGTCTGTCACTGTTGGGTTGGGTGTGACACACACACACCTGATCGGGATCTAAGAAGAGAAAGTTTTTATTCTGCATGTTCTCTGGTTTTTATACTCTTAACAAAGTGTGATTTAAGTCATTGACTACATCACAATAACTTATTATATTCATTGGTGCAAAGCCATTAACATTAATATCATTGGCAAAAGTTTTACAGAAATTTAATAAGGCACGCACACACATTTACTTATGCACGTAATCTAACTTAAAAAAAAATTCAGGTATCTTTTCTAATCTGTTCCCATGCAAACAGCCTTGTCTTCTTCCTTGTTATAAATACACTCAAAAATCATCAATTGTTATTTCTTCTACTAACTCAACTTTACTCACAAACCAGCTTCAAGCCCCTCCGTGGTGTCCTTAATACCAAGAGATACCACAAGTGTTGTGAGGTGTCTCCTCCTTTTCACTGCACACAGGTCTCTAAAAGATGCTCCTTCCTATTTTATTTAAATAAAACACTCCAGTGACAAGGTGCACTGCAAGGATGGGACCTTTCCTTCAGGGAAATGGGGCTTTTCAAAGGGAAAGGTTGAATGCCATCCCAAAATTTCACTTCTCTAGCAGCACAGAGGAAAGGCTGTAAAGTCCTCCTGAGTTTTGGAGCATCCTCATCATCTGAGAGGCCTTTGAGCCCAGAGCAGCCTGGGGGTGTAATGAATTCAGTGTTCTCCCTCTGTTGGACAGCTCTGGGGCTCTGTAAACAACATTGAGATTCAGACCTCAGCCTTGTATTTAGAAAAAAAATGGCCAGTGCAGGTGTAGGAAGATGCTGTAGCTGCAGAGATTTCCCTGCCCATGACAGTGGGGTTGGAACAAAATGATCTTTAAGGTTCCTTCCAACCCAAGCCATTCCGTGATTTATTGGAGTCTCCTTAAAACCACGTTGCATGACTCAGGGGTTGTTATCTCCAGTCTGAACTGTTGAGTCTCAAGGGTGTGCTTTGGTTTTTTTAATAAAAATATCCTGTCTTTATTTAATAGCTGAGATAGAAGGTTCAAGCCAGCATCTCTTGGGAAAACTCTAAAACTGGCAGCTAAGAAAGAAATCCCAGCAGAATTGAAGAATTACTGATGCTTTAGAGGAGAATTACTGATATTTATAGAACGTGGATGTACATTTAATTTGGAGACAATTGTGCAGATGTAGCACATCTTGGCAGTTGTTTTCTTTTGCTGATAAGGGTGCACAGGGACAGGAGTGTCATTCATTGGGATTTCTGCTTTGCTCCTTCTGCCTCTTCCCTGTGTGCTGTCCTCGCTCAGATCTGCACCTGCCTGTTCCTGCAGTGCCCCTGTGGGCACCCAGGCCTCCACACCAGTCCTTCTGCAGGGCTTTAGGATCCCTGCTTGCAGTGGTTTAAGGCCACTTGTACAGTGGTTTAGGATCCCTGGTTACAGAGTTTAGGATCCCTGGTTGCAGTGGTTTAAGGTCACTAGTACAGTGGTTTAGGATCCCTGGTTGGAGGTCACTGATTACGCTGATTTAAGGGTCAGTGGTTTAGGATCCTTGGTTACAGTGGTTTGGGATCTCTGGTTTCACTGGTTTAAGGTCTGGTTACTGTGGTTCAGGATCCCTGGTTACAGTGGTTTAGGATCACTGGTTACAGCAGTTTAGTATCACTGGTTGCAGTGGTTTAGGATCCCTGCTTACACTGGTTTAGGGCCCCTGGTTATAGTGACTTAGGATCCTTGGTTACACTAGTTGAAGGCCCCTGGTTACAATGGTTTAGGATCCCTGGTTACAGTGGTTTAGGATCCCTGGTTACACTGGTTTAAATTCCCTGGTTACAGTGGTTTAGGATCCCTGGTTACACTAGTTGAAGGCCCCTGGTTACAGTGGTTTAGGATCCCTGGTTACAGTGGTTTAGGATCCCTGTTACAGTGGTTTAAGGCCCCTGGTTACAGTGGTTTAGGATCCCTGGTTACAGTGGTTTAGGATCCCTGTTACACTGGTGTAAGGCCCCTGGTTACCGTGGTTTAGGATCCCTGTTACACTGGTGTAAGGCCCCTGGTTACAGTGATTTAGGATCCCTGTTACAGTGGTTTAGGATCCCTGGTTACAGTGGTTTAGGATCCCTGTTACACTGGTGTAAGGCCCCTGGTTACAGTGATTTAGGATCCCTGTTACAGTGGTTTAGGATCCCTGTTACAGTGGTTTAGGGCCCCTGGTTACAGTGGTTTAGGATCCCTGTTACAGTGGTTTAGGATCCCTGGTTACAGTGGTTTAGGATCCCTGTTACACTGGTGTAAGGCCCCTGGTTACAGTGATTTAGGATCCCTGGTTACAGTGGTTTAGGATCCCTGGTTACAGTGGTTAAAATTCCCTGGTTACACTGGTTTAAGGGCCCTGGTTACAGTGGTTTAGGATCCCTGTTCCACTGGACCCTCCCTTGTGCTCCCTGGTGTCCCCCCCAGCCCCTTTTCCCGCAGTGGGGACACAGAGCCAGGCCTGGCCGTGGCTCCAGAGGGCAGGGCCAGCCCGAGAGCTGCCCCGTTGTGCAGGGCAGTGGTGCCCAAAGGTCCCCTGCACCCAGCTCTGTGTCACAGCTGTGCTCCTGCTGCCGTCCCAGGCAGCTCCATCTGCTCCTACAGACAGCTCAACCCGTGCTGCCTCCAAAGGGTTTTTATTTTTATTTTTTCCGTGGTTCTTGGTGAGCCCTGGAGTGGGAAAATCCCTGCAGAGTTTGGTCTGGGCTGCAGAGAGCCCCACAGGCCCTGCCCCAGAGAGTCCCTGCCCTTTAGGTGGCTGGCAAGGAATAATTTGCTTTTTTTATTACACTTAATTATTACACAATAATTTGCTTTTTATTACACACAAGCACTTCTACAAATTCCTGAACCCAGCCTTTTGGTCAAAAGGTCCAACCTGAAACCTCTTGCAGGATTTTTTTTTTTGAATCAAAGCAGTTACTCTGATTTTTTTTTTTTTTTTTCATGGCAGAAAAGGCAGCAAATCTCTAGGCTACCTGCTAGGGAAGAAAAAGCAGGCACCATATGCAATGTAGCTCTTGCTCTAGCTCAGAAATGCCGAACTCTGGGAGAGAATTCGTCCCACCAAACGCCCACTAAGCACATTTTTTAAATCTGGTTTCTCAGCCTTTCGGGAAAGGAGAAGCAAAATCTTCTTGCCTGCTGGAACCGGGCCCCGTTTCATGAAATTAAATGGCTAAGGAGGGGAAAAAAAAATATATCCAAGGCAAAGATGCTATTCTCAACAAAGGAAACAGTATATGCAACAGCTTCTGCAGCATTCCTGCAACATGATGTCTTTCCCTGCAGAGTCTCAGTCAGGAATTGATTGTCTGAGCAGAGAATTGCTCGATTCACAAAGGCTTGGGGCACACTTCATGAAGCGTTTGCTGCAAGGATGAATAGCTGGGCATGTGTGCACATCAGTCTATAAATCATGGCTTGTTCTGCCCCAAGCAGGAGAGCTGAGCTGGGGCTCTGTCGCTGGGCTGGTGCTCTCAGGGCTGGGGATGAAGGCAGCAGTGTCCAACGTGTGTGACCAACAGTGTCACAGGGGTCTGAGCATGAGGGAAGGGATGAGGAGCTGACTCCGTGTTTCAGAAGGTTTGATTTATTATTTTATGATATATATTATATTAAAACTATACTGAAAGAATAGAAGAAAGGATTTCCTCAGAAGGCCGGCTAAGAATAGAATAGGAAAGAATGATAACAAAGATTTGTGGCTCAGACTCTCTGTCCGAGCCAGCTGGGCTGTGATTGGCCATTAATTAGAAACAACCAACATGGGCCAATCCCAGATCCACCTGTTGCATTCCACAGCAGCAGATAATCAATGTTTACATTTTGTTCCTGAAGCCTCTCAGCTTCTCAGGAGGAAAACTCCTAAAAAAGGATTTTTCATAAAAGATGTCTGTGACAAACATGGGGTCAGGATTCGGTGGCACAGCTCTGGAGGGACAATCTGTGACAAGGAGGAGGTGGCATTGATGGGAGAGCTGCAGCTCCCAAAGGGTGACAGCACTCCTGCTGCCCTGCTGGGCTCTCACTAAGGGAAATCTGGTGAGTGCCTCTCATTTGGGTTCTCTTTCATCCCAGGTTTTTTCCCAAGCCATGTGTGGATTGTGGTTTGAGCTCCTGGCGTGTTTGGTGGCACTGCTGCTGTGAGTTGTCACTGCCACCCCTTGCTGCCCTCCTGCTCAGGGGTGCTCTGCTGTTTGGGCTGATTTGGCTGGAATTTGGGTGAATTCTGCCTGCTCTGGGGGGTTCTGGAGGAGGGTGGGAGCTGGCACCAGCCTCAGAGCTGAGAGAGGCTGCAGGAGGGCCCTGCAAGGAGCTGTGCTGTGGCCAGGGGTGCTGTGGGAGGTGCTGAGCAGGGAGGGGAGGGCTCAGGTGACCTGGGGAGCTGCCACATGTGTCCCTCCTGCTCTCCAGGCAGTGCCCTCTGGGCAGCAGAGACGATGCCCTGCGTGTCCCCCTCCTTGGGGCAAGCCAGAGGAGCCCACAGCAGGGCCAGACCTGAAGCCCCCAGCCCAATCCTGTTTTCTGATTTCCCAGGAGGGAATCTCTTCTAGGAAACCCCCAGGGAAAAGCCAGGAATCCCTGCAGAGCCCAGCTGTGAGCCCACAGCCAAGGCTGAGGGACATCCTGAGCATCTCCTGCTGGGCTGGGTTCTCTCCATCAGCCCTGTGGGTGCTCAGTTCAATATCCCAGTGGCTCTGTGTCCCTGGCTCACCCCATGGGTGTTTTTCCCCAGAGATGACAGCCTGGGGACAGGCCCTGGCATGGCAGGTGCAGCTGGGCAGAGCTGCAGGGTTTTGGTGGGCTCTGCTCTGCCCCTGCCCATGAGAAGCTGTCCCCCAGCCCCTCAGGCAGTGCCTTTGTGCCTGGCAGTGGCACAGGAGCACAGGCATTGCCTGGGCACAGAGATTCTTGCTTATAAATTAACTGCAGGTCACCAAGGGTCAGCTCCTTTTTGCTCTATTGTGCATGAAAAGTTCAGGAGGGTCGGGCAAGGAGTGAAAGATGGTTTTTTCCTGGATAATTTTCTCCCTATCCAGTAGCTCTGTGTCCTCTCTTAGTGCTTTATTTCAAGAGAATACCTCCTAAGTAGAGACTTAAGAAGTTGGTCCCGTTTTTAGAAGGTGACAGGGAGTAAATGCAGGATTTGTCTTGTTTTGGTTTGGTTTGGTTTTCCCATGAGCACCTAAAATGTAAAATATTATCAAGTGCTGCATTTCCAAGTGGCCTTTCAGTCATTGCCCTGCCTGGGGAAATCAGTAACAGGTGAAAGAGCTCCAAGCAGGGGCAGATGAGCTCCTCTGTTTGTGTTTCTCACTTGTCATCTGCTCCCCAAAGAGCTCCCAGAGGTCAGGCAATTCTGTCTGCCTGCTTTGTCTGCCACTGAGAGCTGTCCTGGGAAAAGCTGGGCTTTAGGCAGCCCCAGCCCTGCTTTTCTCTCCCAGTTCTGACAGATTTGCCTTGGCTGCTTTTCACAGTGCTCAGAGAAACCCTCCTGCCAGCAAATGTAGGGGGTTTTGGTTGTTTTTTCTTTTTCATTTCTTCCTCAGAATTTTCTTCCTCCTTCTGGGGAGGATTTCTCAGTCTCCCAGAATCTGTCATGTGGTATTTGTGTCTCATGAAATGCATCCTGCTGGCTTGTGGGAATGCTGCTGCCTCTGATCCCAGAGCAGGGGCTGTGGGAATGGGGCAAGGCAGATCAGGGATTCAGGGATGGATTTGGGAATGGGGCAAAGCAGATCAGGGGTTCAGGGATGGATTTGGGAATGGGGCAGAGGCAGATCAGGGGTTCAGGGATGGATTTGGGAATGGGGCAAGGCAGATCAGGGGTTCGGGGATTCAGGGATAGGATGGGTTTGGGAATGGGGCAAGGCAGGTCAGGGGTTCAGGGATGGGTTTGGGAATGGGGCAAGGCAGATCAGGGGTTCAGGGGTTCAGGGATGGATTTGGGAATGGTGCAGAAGCAAATCAGGGATTTGGGGATTCAGTGATAGGATGGGTTTGGGAATGGTACAGAGGCAGATCAGGGATTCAGGATGGATTTGGGAATGGGGCAAGGCAGGTGTCAGGGATTCAGGGATGGGATGGGTTTGGGAATGGTGCAGAGGCAGATCAGGGATTCAGGGATGGGATGGGATTGGGAATGGGGCAAGGCAGATGTCAGGGATTCAGGGATGGGTTTGGGAATGGTGCAGAGGCAGATCAGGGATTCAGGGATGGGTTTGGGAATGGTGCAAGGCAGATGTCAGGGATTCAGGGATTCAGGGATGGATCTGGGAATGGGCACCCTCTCTCCTGCCTGCCCAGTGCCCCTTGGCTAAATATGGGTGAGTTTGCATTTCCCAGAAGCACGGGAATGGAAATCCTGGGGCTCAGGGGTAACCCTGGCAGATGTTGCACTCTGGGTTTGTTTGTTTGGATCTCCAGAGCACTCTCTGATCCCAGACTTTTCCTCTCTGGGGAAGCTGATTCCGGAATTTTGGGCCAGGCTGCAGTGGATGAGCGTCCCCAGCTCCTGGGTCACACACACTTCCACTTCCCCTGTGGAGGCTGCTCATCCCCACATGGACACTGGGAGCCTCCCCAGGGGGAAGGGGAAGGGGAGAGGAGCTTCCCCAAGCGTTTATTTATTTATTTAATCGATATTTGTCAGAAACAATGCTCGTTTTCCAAAGAGTCGCAGATTGCAAACCTCCAGGTTTCCTGTTAGGAATTCCTCCTCACCATCTGAAAATCCTTGTCCCCAGTTGGCCTGGGATTGGTACCCAGCACCCAGAGGCTGCATCCAGCCCTTCCCAAGATCAGCCTGTTGCACTGCAGAGTCCTCCTGCTTTCCTTGCCTTTCTGAAATAACAATTTGCTTTTACATAATGTTCTTAAAACCTCCTGGGTGAGCATTAGCTGACCCTGCTGAAGACTCAGGCGTGTTCCTGCTCTGCAGATGAAGGAAGGAGGGCAGGAGGAGGGTACCAAATTTGTGAAGGTCACACAGCAGAGCAGGAGCAGAGCTCGGGCTGCAATTCCCTCCTGCTCCTTCCCTCCTGCTCCAGGCTCTGGCACACAGCACTGAGAGCCCAAATTAAGAGATTATAATGCATAATCCACGCTGGTGTGCCAAGAATTCTCTAAATCATATTACACTGTCACATAAAATGATGACTCATTTGGTAACACAGCCCACAACCAGTTCCTTTATGTTAAAATTACGTGGACAAGACTGGATTTAAAAAGAAGAAGGAGAGCTTGTTGTGTGTGTAGTGAATGCTGAGTTATAGATGCTTTCATGGATGTTATTTTGGCTGATGCTGAAGGAGCATTTGTGAGCCTGTTTGTTGACAGTGGTGCTGGGGACCAGAGATGCTGACATCCCACTAACAATAATAGGAACTGCCTCTGTTTGTTTCTAAATTGGAATTTCTTCCTTCCATGGGCCCAGCCCACCCTCCACCCCCACAGGAGGAAAGGGCACTGCTCTGGGGCTGGCAAGGGAGCATCTCCCAGCAGGGCTGGAATTGAGGGCTGCAGGGATGGCCCTTGGTCCATCATGGCCAGGAGCCCTCTCCTCCCCACAGCCCTGGAGAGAAAGCAGCTTTGTTTACCTATAGCATGAAGGGTGTGGAATTAGCCCAGGCACACTTTCCCCAGGAGAAGATGCTGTCACAAGTCTCTCCCTTTGTGCCTCTGTTCTCCTTGTTCCTCCCTGCATCATCATCATCATCATCATCATCCTCGCTGCCACCCCAGCTCCTGCCCTTGCTGGCAGCCTCTGCTGCTGTTTGGGGACTGTCATTATCCTTCCAAAGCCACTTGGGACGTGGCAGCTGTGAGTGACACTGAGCTGTGCTGTGGTTTCACCATTTCCTTTTCCTCTCTCTGCCTGGGCTTTAATTCCTGCAGCTGAGGAATCCGTGGCCAAATCCCTTTCTGCCAGCAATGCCCACATGTTCCTCAGCTCAGAGCTGCTCTGGCATCTTGTCAGAGGTGGCTTCTGCATCCCCTGTGTGGCTGGCACGTGTCACAACCTGCACCCTGAGCAGAGAACCCCATCAGGGCAGGTGCTCCCTGCTCCTTTGGGCATCTGAGCACAAAATCCATCCATCCCTGCAGGCTTCCCTTCCCTGGCTGCACCACATCCTGTGGGTCAGCAGCACTCTGCCCTATACTCCACAGAGTGTGGTTTAATGTCCCAGTTTTGGGTAAATAAGCCAAGCCTCCAGCAGGCTCAGAGGGCAAGGATCAGGAAACAGCTTCAGCCTCTGCGTAGTCAAGGCCAGTTCAAGAAGCTCTTTGCAAGATTTTCCTACTGTTGTGCTGGAACCTCCTGCTTCCCTTCATTTCTTAGAGGGGAAAAAAAGAAGTCAGAACCAGTTTGGGAGAGTGACCTGTGGAGACCCTGAGCATCCTGTGCTGGTGCTGGGAGCAGGGCAGGGAGGGAATTGCTGCCAGCAGTCAGGAGGCGTGGGTGGCAGGAGGGCTTTGTGTGCTGCTGGAGGATGCTCTGTACATGCATCCCTCCTAAACAAATACCTCTTTAAGTGTGTGTGATGGGAATTCAGCTTTTTTTTTTTCTTCTTTTTTTTTTTTTTTTCCACTCATCTCCAAGTAGGAGAGAGGCTTATTAGTACTCTCCTTCCATAGGCAAGATGCGGAGGCTGGGAAGTTGTGAGACGAGTTACATTTGCTTTGATCAGGCAAATCTGCTCTCTCCTGGACCGGCCCTTCAGCCAGGAGGAGGAGGGGAGAAAGCACAAGGTGCTGGCAGGAGCTCCAGGGGGAAGCTCATAAAAGCACCCAGCACAGCCAGGGAAATGAACTGGTGTCAGGAGGAAGGAATTGCTTCCATGCTGGATAAGCACCTGTTGAAGAAAATGCGTTGAATGTCACTGATGTGCATTCAGAGGAGCTGCACTCTCTTGGCCATGGTGGTGTTTGCAAGCTGGAAGGGCATTTTAGGCTGGGACAGTCCCCTGGTGTCTTTTTTAGGGGATTTTCCATCTGCAGCCTCTGAGAATTCCCAGGGAGCTCCTGCTAAGCAGGGGAAGGAAAGGGAGGTTTCAAGGTGATGGAAGGGAAGGAGGTTTGGGCAGCCTCAGAGCTCCAGGCAGATGGAGCTGGAAAGGAAATGGATGCTCTGAGCCTCTCCTCAGATTCAGTCACAGAGAAGGGAAAGGAGCCAGGCTGAGGGTGCAGGGTGTGAAACAGGAGCAGCTGGCAGTGCCTGGGCTGTGCAGCAGGGCTGGGTGCAGGAATCTGCTCTTTGGGAAGGACAGAGAACTCTGGGAGCTCCCAGGACTGCTCTGTGAATGGGACTGACCTGGCCAGTTTGAGAGTGGAGGGGCAGAGCTGTTTGTGGAGGCAGCCAGGGGCTCTGCCAGCCAGGGAAGGTGATCCCACCCCGAACAGGGATCTGGGATGGGAGGAGGCTCCCCTGGAGGGCAGGAGGGCTCCCAGCCCCACAGACACTCGGATTTCTCAGGGTTTTGTCTGGCTGTTGCTGGAAGAGCCCAGCCTGTCATTATTTGCTGCCATCTGTTAGAGACACGAGTGGCAGCTGCTCCCAGTGGTACCTCACAGCTCACTGCGGCTTCCAGCCCCCAAAACTCGAGCCCCCGGGGGATTTACAAAGACAATGAAACCCATCCGATGCCGTAAGAAGAGTCCCTCGTTGGGCTGGTAACAATCAGTGGAAGTTTAGCTGTTCCTTGTAAGCTTTGTGCATCTTTGGGAACATTACATTTATACAAACGGGTTTATATCACTGCTAATATTTCCCTCTCTGAGAGAAAGGCCTGGCCTGTGTGGGTGCTTAGAGGAGGGTTTGTGTCAGATTCCTGTCTGCGACAAACCTCAAGTGGAATTCATCACATTTTTGATTCAGGAAGAAATTTGTCTCTCTTTTCTTTTTATTTTTTATTTTTTTTGGTCCATTTTGAAAGGCCTGGGTACACACCCCTGCACAGTGAGATTTAGAAGTGATTACACTGAGCTGGGAAGCAGCTGTCTGACATCAGTGGGATACAGAAAGCCTCCCAAAGACTTTTTCCTTTGCATAATATTATCCTGATCAGACTCCACTGATCCCACTAAGATGAATTTGTTATGGGGAGCAATAGAAAATGCAGAGGGAGGAGCAACTAAAATGTGTGCAGCTAAAAGTGTCCAGTCCTGCAAGCTGGATCCAGCTCAGTTTTGTGGCTGCTCCAGAGCTCTGCTCCCCAGGTTGCCCATGGCCAAGCTGTGACCTTGTACAAATCTCCTGGGTTCTCTGTGGCTCGGTTTCATCCCTCATGAAATGAGGATATTGTCACTCACCTTGTCTGCAAAACGCTCTGAGGTCTAGTGGTAAAAATTGCTGGGAAGGAGCTTAGGTGAGATTACAGTTTTGTGTTTGTGGGAGTGCAGATAGAGCAGAGCTGTGTGTGCAGGTCAGGCTGTGCCTGGCCAGCCAGGGCAGACAGGGAAGGAGATTTCTTCAGAGGCACACAGAGGAAATTGCTGAAGTGTGTTGTGATCAAGAGTTATCAAAACTTGCTGGAGCAGAAAGAATCTTAAAATGCTAATGAGCTTCTGTCTGTGGAGCCTTGCTTGGGGCAGTTTCTGCTTTTCTCCAGGCTGACTTTGCAGTGCTGCTCAGGCCCTGCTCAGGGTCCAGTCCTGGCTCTCTTTGACTCTCTCTTTCTGGGGAGGGTGAGAATCCTCCTGGCTGAACAACCCTTTCCCAGGAGTGTTGTTTTGCATTGTGAGAAGCAGGTTATATTAACAAACTCTCCGTTTTCACAATGCCAAGAGCAGGAATGCTGGGTGCACTCCTGCAGGCAACCTCCGTGTCCCAAGGATGTGCATTCCCATTTCATTGTCTTCTATTTTTACGCCGTTTTGGGGAGGAGGAAGGGCTGGGACACCCTTGGGGCGGGCAGTGTGCGGGCTGGTGTGGCCGGGGTGTGGCAGGAGGGACAGGGACAGGGACAGGGACAGGGAGGTGACACCCAGCCCGCACACGGCACACACATGAGCAGCCCCCGGCTGCTGCCGCCGGCTTTTGAAGGCGAATTGAAGCCCTAAAATAACAACTGCCACTCCCTGCCGAGGGAAAGCAGCCGCGATTCGCGGAGCCTCCCGCTGTCTGGTGACACAAGGACTTTCCCCTCCGTGACAAGAGGGTGACATTGCCGCCCTCCCCTTGTCCCCCTGGAGGAGCACTGGGCTCCTGCTGCCCTCTGACAGCTCCTGCAGCAAAGGGAGTGGGAGACATGTGCTAACCCAAGGAGACAGCAGATGGGTGCAGGCGCTTTTAAGAACAGCTGCTGGTGTCTCACTCAATAATCCCATTTTTAACAAATCCCTATGATAGCGAAAAAATGCTGGAAATTGGGTTTTTCTGTCCTCTCTCATCTCTCGAGCCACACTTGACCTGTTCAACATGATCTAGGGATTAAAGGCTTGTTATTTTAGCTTCTCTATAATAGATCAGAGGCTGATCTCCGTCAGGCTATTGAGCTACTATTCCTTGGCTCTCCCCCTTTTCCCACTTTTCCTTTTGTGTCCCAGATTCTGTGACAGCCCAGAGATGTGACTCCTGCCAGGGGACACTTTTCCCCAGCACTGTGCACCGTGTCATCAGCCCAAGGTGCTGGCTGCAGAACATTTTGGAGCTCTGAGGCTCCCAGTTCTAAAGTCTTAAAACTCTGGAAGCTGGGCAGGGAGGGAGGGCTTGGCGCCCTCCCTTGTCAGCATCGTCACCCCTCGGGCCAGGAGGAGGGAGGGGTGGGGAGGGAGCCTTGTTCTTCTCCAGGGGGGCTCCAAAGGTGTTTTTCCGTCTGAGATCCGAAGGAGGGAAGCTGTGGAGCCGATTCTGTCGGTGCTGAGCTCTCGGCTGTGGGCTGAGGTGTCCTTGGTCACCGCCGTGCTTCGAACTAATCACGCCTTTGCCGACACAACGCTGCTGCTAATTCCCTCGGTGCCCAGGTGGGGAAGCCGTGTCACCGAGATGCAAAGTGGCTTAGCCAAGGTCACCCGCAAGGAAATGGCACAGAGAGGGAGAGGGCTCAGCTCTGTCGGCTCCCAGTGCTCCCCAGTGCAGCTGTGCCCTTCGGGAAGGTGTTGCCGATGGAGAGGTGTGCTTGTGCCACGGGAGAAAGAGGATTCTTTTTTTTACCCTAGGAGGGTGAGGCCAAACGTCTGTCGGAGTCTCTGGGGGCTTCGGGGGAGATCCGGGCCCGTGTTGGCCCAAATCCCCGGCTGGCAGCTCCTCCGACAGGTGCCAGTGGGTGCAACCCGGAGAGGCACCGGGACAGGGACAGGGAGCAGAGCGGCACATCCAGGAGAGACACCGGGACAGGGACAGGGATGGGAAGGAGAGAGACTCATTCTGGAGAGGCACTGGTGGAGGGATGGGGGCACAGCGGCACATCCCGGCGAGGCACCGGGACAGGAACAGGGGGCACAGGGGCACATCCCAGCGAGGCACAGGGGCAGGATTGGGGGCAGAGCAGCAGCACATCCCGGAGAGGGACAGGGACAGGGATGGGGGTACAGGGGCACATCCCGGCGAGGCACCGGGACAGGATTGGGGCACAGCAGCGGCACATCCCGGAGAGGGACAGGGACAGGGATGGGGGTACAGGGGCACATCCCGGCGAGGCACCGGGACAGGATTGGGGCACAGCAGCGGCACATCCCAGCGAGGTACCGGGACAGGAATGGGGCACAGCAGCGGCACATCCCGGCGAGGCACAGGGGCAGGATTGGGGCACATCCCAGCGAGGCACAGGGGCAGGATTGGGGCAGAGCAGCGGCACATCCCGGCGAGGCACCGGGACAGGGATGGGGGCAGAGCAGCGGCACATCCCGGAGAGGGACAGGGACAGGGATGGGGGCACAGGGGCACATCCCAGCGAGGCACAGGGGCACGATTGGGGCACAGCAGCGGCACCCGCGGCTCGGGCGGGGCGGCTCCGCGGGGCGGGGCGGGGGCGGGCGCGGAGCGGCGGCGGGAGGCGGGCGCTGTCCATGGCCCTGCGGAGCTCCGGGCGGCCCCGGGCTCCGCCGCGCCGCCGAGCGAGCGAGCGATGGGCAACACGGTGCACAAGACGCTGGCAGGTACCGCCGGGGCCGCGGGGCTGCGGGCGGGGGGCGCCTCCTGCCCCGGGGATGCTGCGGGCGAGCGGCGGCGGCCGTGCCGCCCCTCCGCGGTCCGAGGCTCCCCGGGAGAAGCCGAGCGTGTGGGCGATGCCCGGGGAAGCCGAGCGTGTCGGCGATGCCCGGAGGAGCCGGGCGTTCGGGCGTTTCAGGGGTTTTTCCGAGCCGCTCGCTGCCGGCGATGCGCGGCGGGCGGGGATGCTGAGCGCGGGGTGAAGCGGGGCTGATCCCGCAGCTGGAGCGGCGCTTCCCAGCCCTCGCAACCACTCCTCGGAGGGGCTCTCTGCTTCATTTCCCCTTCTCGCTATATTATTTTAATACAACTTTTTAATGGGGAGAGACGTCAGTTGTGCGGAGTGGCCGGGTGAAATGGTCGGTGGGCTGCCCTGCCTTTAAAATTGCCTTTTTAGCCAATTCTGCACTCAGACAAGAGACGTTCAGATTCTTTTCCTTTGCAAGTTCGTAACTGTGGGGCTCTCTCCCCCCTCGGAGAATCTGTGCATAATAAAAGCAGTTGGTCTCTATAGAATCAACAGTGTTGAATTACTGAGCCCTTGCCAGGCTGTATCTTCAGCTACTTTGCTTTTCTTCTCTTTTCTGCTCTTGCAGAGCTCCTGCATTGCATCCTTTGTACTTCAGGCTCCCATAAATAAAAAGGGTATTATTAAACTTATTTAAAGAAGCAGGAGGACCTATTGAACACATACACGTCTGCCTGTAATCAGCCAGGGAGCTGAATATAGAAATAAAGAGAGGAATAGATTAGCATTTGGATGTGCCATATATTGTCTTTGCAAAGAGAGGGTGCCTGGGACCTTCAGGGCACAAAAGAAAGCTGCTAAGCTCGTGGTTTAGCTATGAAGCAGTGATTAGATTTCTAGTTGCATCTCCTCTCGTTCTCTATTACATTTAAATGGGACATTAGCTCCTCTCACAATACGGAAGTCTTCATTTTTTTCAATACTTCGCCAACTGGCAAATAAAGACATCGTGAGGAGTGCATGACCTTGGAGGAAATTTATTTCGCTTTTTGGCTTTTCAGCTGGGGGCACATGCAAAAAACCTGGGAGGGGAAAAAAAAAAAAAACCAGGGAAACATCTTTGGGTCAGCAGAGGTTACCCCGGTCAGGCTGGAACTTCCCGAAGGAAAAATATCTGTACCTGCTGGGCCGTGGTGGGATCTTGCTGAGAGCTCCGTTCCAGAAGGCTGGGAGTTGTACCAGCCCTTCTGCCTGGTGCTAGAACAGTCTCTCCTGAGCAGCCTCCACATGCTCAGCCCTCCACACGTGAATTTAAAAAAAGGGATGACATCAGCTTCACGGCAGCTCCGCCATTCAGGACTTCCTCGCGGTGCTTTCAAAAGGAGTTGTTCAAGAGGAAAAGTTTGATGGAGGGAGGGGGGGGGGGGAGAAAAATGAAGGTTTGATTTGTGGAGACCTCCCAGCTCAAACGTTTGCTCTGGTGGCCTAGAAAATCTCGGTGGTGTCCCTCCAGGTGGAGGCTGTCTGGGAGGATCGCAGCGCTGGGGATGGTCCATTTGCAAACATTTGTCAAATTGCGCAAGGCAAAGCTATGCAGGACACTTGAATGCCTCTGCTGAGGGCTGGATGATGCTGGGAATGTCTTTTCCCCAAATTTAGTTTGCTTTTTACAAGAGTAATGACCGCCCAAAGGAGCTGTTAACCTGTGGCTGCAGAGGAGCCTTTGGATGTTTGCACTTTGGAAGTTTATGAATTTCTTTTGTCGGGTTGGACCCCATTCAGCAATTTTTCATATGAAATTGAATTTTGGATGGATTGTTTGTCTTTCATTATCCAAATGGCATTGCGGAGGGAAGCAGGTTTAGAGCTGTTCTTGGAACAGTCCTTTTGAAAATTAGAAAGTTTTTTCCGGGAGACTGAATGGTTGGATGAAGTCCCATTTATAAATGTGAGGGCTGTTTAGAATTACTCAAAGATAATCAGTCAGAATTAAGTCTTTCCTCTTCTTGGTCCAGAATGCACCTCTTTCTTCACCCTGCAGACTGAGCAAGGCACTTTCACTCTCATTTTGACAAACAGAGGAATTGTTCTCTGTCCCACGGACTGAAGAGACTTCTTAATAAAACCCAAAGAATCAAACAGAACGTCTTCAAACTGAAATTTGCTTACTTAAATTGATTCAGTGCAGAATCACTTTGGTCGTTTTATTCACCATAAATAGCTAAAGGTAGAAAAAGCTTTTTCAATGCAATCAGACGTAGAGGGAATGTGGAGGGACCTGGCTCCTGGAAGAGCCAAACAAGCAGCAATTCAGGTTTTACACAGAAATGGCAATGCTTTTCTCGAACAGCAGAATTCAATTTTAAATCCTATTGAAGACAACTCATTTTTATACCCGACTTTGTCCGAATGTGCTTGAGCAAACCGTTCCTGTTGCATCTTCAAACCCTCGCCCAGCCCCATCCGTCCCTCCACGCGTTTCCGCGGAGCGATGCAAGAGCACACGCTATCGGTGCCGGAGGAATTCGTGCCGGGAGCTTGGGAAACTCGTGTTTGCCAAGCATCCGATGGTCAGCACACAATGGGCCCGGGCTTTGTCAGATTAACAGCGAGGTTCCGAGCGGAGCGGCACCCACGCGAGTAATGAGGCTGCGCCTAATGAGACGCAGCTCCTGGGGAGGCATTGAAGGGAAAGGAGCTGGGATGTGTCAGATGCGCTTAACAACAGGCCTGAGGTGCTGCTGGAAGCCGCTGTTCTCTGGGGGACAGCGAAACGACACCCGACACACGCGGCTGCTGCCCCGCAGCGCTCGGGATGCTCCGGCAGGAGCGGCTCCACACAGGCTGGGCATGGATGTCGCTGTTTCCCTGCTCCCCTCGCCTCCCTGCCCACGGCCCGAGGTGATCCGCGGGCAGCTGGGTTAGGGGGTTGTTGGTTTTTGAGGCACGGGGTTGTCCTGGCTCCTGCAGGTGATGGGCAGCACCTGGGCTGGGCTGCAGAGCGGGCCAGGAGCTGCTGCATCTGTGGGATTTGTGGGATTTGTGGGATTTGTGGGATTTGTGGGATTTGTGGCTCTGTGCCTGTTTTGCTGCAGGGAATCGCTCTGGAGCTGGGGTGAGAGAGGCAGGGAGCAGCACACAGCACCCTGGTGTCGTGGATGGGGCTCCTTCCTCCACGGGGCTCCTTCCTGCAGGCACACACAGGGCTCAGGAAAGGGTTAAAAACCAGTGGGAGCCGGGACCTCGGCAGGGCAGGCTTGGGAGAGGGGAAAATTCCTCTGATCCAGGGAAAGGCTTGAAGGAGCAGCGTCTGTGAGCCCTGGTGACAGGGGAAGGTGGCAGCTGCTGGACACAGCAGGCACTTGCCAGCCCAGGCACAAGGGAAGGACTTGGGGATCCAGCTGTTGGTCCTGACCCAAATAGGGGCATTGGTATTTAACAAAGCAGCCAAATTCCCTTTTTAGAATCTGGCTGGGATCTGATTGCTGTGCTTCTCCCACAGCCTTCCTCACAACTGTGAGGAATACCAAGTATGAGTGGCATTTGTGTCTGGTAAACACAAGGGAGAATGGGGCTTGTTCTGGCACAAGTCACTTCGGTGCAAGAAATTATTTTGTATTCTTAAGGAAAAGGCTTCTAATCATTAACCCACCCTCAACAAGGCAGAAATCCCAAGTTTAGGCCTTCACCAGGCTGGTGCTCCCATCTGCCAGGCCAAACAGGGATGGTTGGAGGGTGCTGGATAAGGCAGAGCAGCAGGAATTCGCAGCATGTGGGTTAAAAAAGACATTTCTGTGTATGCCTTTTGAAAATACTGATTCAGTTCTCCTCTAAGAAATGAGGAGCAAAGTCCATGCAGTGGGAAAAGATCTCTCTGCCTTTTCCAGGGGCTGAAATCTCACTTGAAGGAGCACTTTTGTTTAGATTTGTTACTGGTCCCTCCTCCTTCAGCTGCTAGTGATGCACTGTGGGAGGAGTTCTTGTCGTTGTCAGGAGTTCAGTAAATTGTTTGATTTGGCTCCAGTCTGACTTCAATAAAACTACAAATAACCACTTCAGGTTGGTCTGGTTTGAGTGAAAAAAGTTCCTGTCCAGACCAGTTTTTGGTTTGGGTTTGGTTCAGTGCTGATCATCAAGGACTGCAGGTGTTAATCCAGCCTGATTTTGCCTGTTTTTCTGCATCTTTTAGGCTGGGAGTTGAGGTTCTGAGAGTCTGTCACTGATTTTGATGACTCCCTGTGAGACCTTTGAGCAAGTGGCTTTATCACAGGATTGCTTTGAATGTAAGGGAGGCAGGAAACCCTGGCTCACATGGGGGTATAAGAGTTAATTAATTATGAAGCATCTCCTGGAAGAAGGTCACAGAAGCAGGAAAAAAAAAAAGAAAAAAAAAAGATTAATTCACTGCTTTCTTAGCAGCCTTCTGCTTTCCCACTCTTCAAAAGGAAATCTGTGAGGCTGCTGAGCCTTCTGTGGGATTTAGAGCTGGAGCAGGTTGATTGTGCACTGAGGGCTCTCTTTAACCACTGTACATGCCCCAAACTGTGCTGCAGCCAACTGGCACGATTAATTCAGCCTTTGGCACCTCGGCTCTGGAGGCTGGAGGAGCAATCCAGGCAGGCATCGCCTCCCAGGCTGGTGTTAAATGGAGCTGTGTCATGCCCCGTGGCCCACGGGCTGTCACACACACCCAGCACTGTGCCAAGTGTGTCATTAAAGCCAGAGCTTTCCCTGCTCTCCACTGGCTAGTGCTGGGCAGGTGCCCTCTCTCTGTTTTTGTGTTTTTGTTTTTTTTTTTTTAATTTTAATGATTTTAATAATTTAAATTTATTTTAAATTTTGATAATTTTTAAATTTTATAATATATTATAATATAATATAAATATATAAATATAAATATAAATATAAATATATAATATAAATATAAATATAATATAATTATATATTTATAATTATATATATATTATAATATATTTTTATAACAAATAAAATAAATTTTATTTATTTTAAATTTTAATAATTTTTAAATTTTAATGATTTATGCTCCAGAGGGAAATTGCTTTGCTGGGAATTCTGGCAAGCAGCACTTTCCCCACAGGGAATTTCTTTGCTGGGAATTCTGTCAAGCAGCGCTTTTCCCACTTTTATTTCTTTTAATTTCTTTGGGTAATTTTATTTCTTTGGATAATTTGGGTAATTTTGTGTGTCAGCACCTCACCCTCCTGCAGAGGCTGAAAATCCCACCCCAGGCTCTGTCTGTGTAGGCAGAACCCTTGGATTTCCTCCCTGCAGGCAGAGGAAATCGCAGCTCCCCAGCAGGTTATCATCTGACAAGCCATGGAAATGCTTCCATGGGATATTTGAGGTGTTTAACTCCAGGCAGGCAGGTTTGGATGTGCGGGCATGGATGTTTATTTGACAGCAGGATGAGTCACTGCCAGCCCTGCGCCGGGTTCCTCTCCCGGTCCTGCCGAGGATCCTCCTCCCGTGTCACATTCGCTGCCTTTTCCATCAGGAATGCAAACCAGCGCCTCTGAGCTCCGGGGGATTTCACCTCTGAGCTCCTTGGGTGGAGGAGCTGCTCTCGGGGCAGCCGCGTCCTGCCACAGCAGGGTTTGCCTTGAAAGGAAACATTTTCCTGCCCGGCAGCATCCCTGTGTTTACAGAGCCTATCTGAGAGCCTCGGCAGCTAAATTAGGAGCAGCCTTGCCTAAGGTGGAGCGCGCACGTCGCCGCCATGGATGTGGTGGGCTCGGCAGAGGAGCAGGGAGGAGAATTGGCGCAGGGAGAGCCCTCTGGGGAGCTGCTGCTGGGCTGGCTTCGTGTGCTGCACCACGAGATTCCCCGGACACACCCCAGAGCCCACCTGGACATCCCCACGCACCCGGGGAAGGTGTGTCAGGTGCTCCAGCTCCTCTCCTTGCGTTTCTGTGGGGAATGGGTCTGTGTGATGGCGTGAGTTAGAACATCTGCCTTGCCTCAGCCTTCTCATGAGACTGAAAATGGAATAAAAGTTTTTAAAATGCCTCTCCGTTACCCCATCTCCGAGTCAAAAAAGGGTATAATTGACACATTTCCATGTCATTGTGCTGTGTTTATCTCCCTTCCCCTGCCCAGGGCAGTTTTTGGGAGCAGTCTGGAGTCCTGCACAGCAGCCAAGCCACGGGGCTGACCCATGACCTGCGCCTTCCCCGCTCCTCAGGATCTCCTTTTGGCCGCTTTTGGGACTCCCTGGCACCCAGATTCTGCAGACTTATCCAGAGGGCAGAGGTGCCAAGGAGTGGGGAAGGGCTGTGGGGAAGGGCCTGGCTCCGTGGCGCATCTCAGGGGAGCTCCTCTGCCTGCAGCAGCTGCAGGAAGTTTTGCTGGAGGAGGATTTCCATACTTTGTTCTGTCCTCTCGTTCAGGCAGCTTCTCCAGCCTTGTTTGGTGTCAATGATCTGTGTCCGTGAGGGGACAGAGGCTTTTGGTGCCCTCAGAGAGGTTCTACCCCTTCTCCTTCCCAGCCCAGCTCCTTCCCCAGAGGCATCAGCAGGGACAGGCCCTCCCCAGGCTCCCTCTGATGAGATCTGTGCCCATGGGAGGACGTTTTTGGTGGGAAGGAGATGCTGTTTACTCTGTGTTCTTCCCTGTCTTGGTGATGGCTGTGCTTCTTTTCCCCGTGTCTGATACAAAGAATGAATCACTGGCACTGAGAGAGCTTTATTTCAGCTTACCTGTGCCAGCTTTTCCCTTCAGACCTGGATGCCCTGTTGTCTCAATTACTGAGGGCTGGAACATGAATTCCTGGTGTCTGAGCAGTTGGACTGGGCCTTTGGGGAGGAGGGAGGGAGGAGAAAGTGATTTCTTGCTTGTTAATTTGTTTTCCCCTCTGTGTCCAGGGAGATCTCCTCCTCTGCTTTGTGTAAGCAGGGCTTGCTTTCCACCCAGGAGGTTTTTTTCTCCCTGGGTTCTTTCAGACCTCTGGCAATGGAGCAGCTCAGGAATCTCCTGCTGAGAGGATCTGACCCCAATCCTTCCCCCTTTCCAACAAAACCATGTCTTTTTTCCCTTTCTGCACCCTTCTGCTGTTAGGAAACCGAATCAGAAGATAAAAAATGATTTATTGCTTCAATTGCACAGGAAGATTCCTTAAAGACAAAACCATCTAACTGCACTTCAAAGCTTTCTCAGTGCAGCTGGGAAATCACATTTAGGATTTTTTTAAGAGCTGCTGATGCTTTGAGGGGGGAAGGATGGATGGAGTTGTTTGTGGTTGTTGGCTGGATAATTGCATGTAACAGGTTTTGGTTTTGAACTTTGCTGGTTTTGCTGTGGATTTTTACATAATAATGAGAATTCTGTACTTTAGGAATTCTCCTATTTTAGCCATTTTCCTGTGATTGCACTCCTGATAGGAAAATGTCTAATGGTTATGTGGGAGAAATAAATAGACACATAAAAGTAAAGCTCTGGTTTTTGTTGGCTGTGTGGCAATACAGGGAAAACAATCAGTCAAGAAAGAATTCCCTGGAGCAAAAGTTTTCTATCAGGTTTCCAAATGCTAGGGAATAAAGATTTTTGATTTTTGCCCTCCTCCATAAGTCAAACATTGAATCCTCCAGGCCCTGCCTGGAGAAGGCAAAGATAAAAGATAGAATATCCCATTTGGCAGCACAAATGAAATAATTTCATTCAGGTTTATCTTGCTCTGCTCAGAGATAACTGGCACTGTGGCACAGCTTTCCTGAGCCTGTTATCTCCTCTGCTCTCACTGGGACACCAGCTGCTCAGCTTGATGTCTCCTGGAATTTATGGAGTGCAGTTCAAAAGTTATCTCCTCAGCTTGAAAGCATAATTCCTAATGAGGGAAAATTGCTGTTTCTTGGGGTCTTAAACTTGACACAGTTGGATGGAGTTGGTTTTTTTTTTTTTTCTTTCCCTGGGAACACAAAACTCCACTCGGGAGCTGCCTGGTGTGGTGTCCTGGGGGTGGCTAAAACTCTGTTAACAGGAGCAGCTCAGAGGATGCAGTGAATTTTGGGGGGAAGACAGGACCAGGAATTTTGAGCGTGTGCTCTCCAGAATGCAGCCAGGCAAGTTAGAATACAGGTGGAATACAATAAATAAGAACGGTTCTATCACTGGAGATCTCAAAGAACAAGTTATTTTTATTTTCTTATTCATCAGCGAGGAATGGAATGAGTAGAACTGCACTACCAGGGCTAAGGGTGGCTTTGATAATCCCTGTAGCTCCTGGCAGAAAGCTGTGTCCCCTTGTGACCTCTTTGGGGGCTGCTCTGTGGTGCTCCTTTCCTCAGGACACCTGCAAAAACTCTCGATTATTTTGTCCTGCCAAGTGAAAGGGTTTCCAGGAATGAGAGCAGAAATCATTTTCTAAGTGGCTGTTGCTCGTAGACATCAAGAGCCTCTTCCCCTGGCGGGTGTTTCAGAATTCCAGGTGTTTTGGTGCTCCCTCCTGGAGTGGAGGCGTCCTCTGCAGGGTGCAAGGCACATCCCCACCGGGGCACGGGATTTGTGGGGTTTGAACAGCAATTACCGGGCACCTGATTTGTTTAAACGGGTTCAAACAGCAATTTGTGGGCTTTAAACAGCAATTACTGGGTGATTCGGCAGCACAGAGCAGCTCAAGCTGCCGATGCCATCAAAGGCGCAGGGTGAGAAGGACAGAGGCTCCACAAGACTCAATTTCAAGGAATTCTAAGTTTATACAAAGTGATTTCAGCCTCTGTAGCGTGGCTTTAAACACCTGAGCCTGCAGCAGGGTTTGTGCCTGAGGATTGTAATCCTGGGTTTTGTAATGCCTGTTATCCTGGGGATTGTAATCCTGGGGATTGTAATCCCTGTAATCCTGGGGATTGTAATCCCTGCTATCCTGGGTTTTGTAATCCTGGGGATTGTAATCCCTGCTATCCTGGGTTTTGTAATCCCTGCTATCCTGGGGTTTATAATGCCTGTTATCCTGGGGATTGTAATCCCTGTAATCCTGGGGATTGTATTCCCTGCTATCCTGGGGATTGTAATCTCTGTTATCCTGGGTTTTGTAATCCCTGTTATCCTGTGGTTTTGGAAGGGATGGGAGGAGCCCACACAGCCCCATGCACATCCCCATACACACAAACCCAAACTCTGTTCAATGACCAAAATCAACCTCCTGAGCCCCAGGGCTGCCCCCAGGGATGTCAGAGTGGCTCAGGGCAGGCTCTGTCTGACCCCAGGATGCTTTTCCCACCCTGTGCTGGGCTGGGGGCCTCGGATGGAAGCAGGAAAACTTCTCCCTGCCTTCCTCAATAATCTTAAGAGATCTTCTCCAGCCTAAACTGTGCCTCGTGCCTTCAGACATCTGACAAGTGCTTTATGTAAGGCCTCTCAGATCCGTGGAATTGTGCAGGAAGGGGGATTTTTTTTTATTTTATTTTATGTTTTCTGGAATAAGAATTGCCTTCTTCCAAATTAGCTTAGTCTGCTGCTGACGTCACCCGCTGTGCCAGGGCCTGTGAGCCTGCCAGATCCCAGAATCTGCTCTGTGACAAGCAGGGATCTGCTGGCCCTGGGCACCCTGCCTGCTGCCAGAACTTCCATGTCTAGACAAAGGATGCAGCTCACCTGCAGGGCTCAGCCATCCCCTCTGTTTGTTTGGATAGAGCACAGTCATTAAGAGATGAATTTATATTAAAGGCTTCCAAGAAATGCCTCTGCAACCCCAATGTTTATGTAAGAGAGACCGAGAAATTCATAATTTATTGAATTTGTGTGTGTTCTGCTTGGGATTATTCATTGGAGGAACATACTAAGTGATTTTTTGTATCCTAGTAACCAACTGCGGTTGCTTTTCCATGAATAATCTTTCTAGTTTAACTTGACCAGTCAAATCTAGAAGGGAAAACTCAAATTAAATTTTCAAGGCTCAGATAGCTTTTGCAGGTGAGAGAGAACACATTTTTTCTCCCTCATTTAACCACATAATGATCAGATTGACAGATGCTGTCTGGAGAGTTGGATTTTCCCGAGCAGAACAAAAGTGGAAGTTTGACTCCTTATGAACTGAGCTTCAAAGCTTGATTTCTTTAATATTCATAATTAATGAATTGGTTAAAATAGTCCTTTCCTCCCTCAATCTGATGGTTTCCAGGGCAGATTTTTAATTGCAATGCAGATTATTTCCCTTTTGTGGGGAGCCCAGCGTGGGGGGTCTCCCATCAGCTCATGAGGACACTCTGATGGTTAATTAATAAAATGATTTGTGAATTATTTCTCTCTGCCTTGCCAGCCCTGTGTGGAACAGCTGGAGTTTTTCACTTAATAAGAGTATGTTCACATTTTTCTTCTTCAAAATTTATTTTGATTCAAAAGGAGCCCCTTTTCGAAGTTGTGTTTTGAGGAGCTGTGTTTCTTTCAAAATGCCTTTTGCTCTCAGAAACATTAAAAGCTACTTCGAGAAGAAAAACAAAAATAAGAATTTACTTCCCATCTCCCTGGGCGAGCTCCTTGTTTCTCCCACCCTCGTGGAGCGCTCAGCTGACCATCTCCACTGCAGCAGGACATTCCTCCCTGAGAGGTCAACACCACTTCTCATCTTGAACCAAGCTCTTTTCAAAGCCTCTTTTTGTATGCATTCCTATTTAGTCAATGTTTACAGCCCCGTGGAAATTCACTGCACTCCTGTAAATGCCAGAGCCTATGGGCAGGCTGGAGGAATCCTCTCCAAACCACGGCAAGCAGCTCTCAACCACCGCCTCAGATTTTCCTTGGGGATGAGATTAATGGTGTCAGCAGGTCCCACAAGGAGGGAGAGGCTTTCCTTGTGTGCCTCTGGATTGGGACCACGTTTTCCCCCTCCCTGATTTGCCCCCTGCCTCCTTATTCTGCATTTCCCTTTCTATGTTCATATTCCCGCATTTCCCTTTTCTGTGCCCATAATCCTGCATTTCCCCTTTCTGTGCCCATAATCCTGCATTTCCCTTTTCTGTGCCCATATTCCTGCATTTCCCCTTTCTATGTTCATATTCCTGCATTTCCCCTTTCTCTGCCCATTCCTGCATTTCCCTTTCTGTGCCCATATTCCTGCATTTCCCTTTCTATGTTCATATTCCTGCATTTCCCTTTCTGTGTCCATATTCCTGCATTTCCCCTTTCTGTGCCCATATTCCTTCATTTCCCTTTTCTGTGCCCATTCCTGCATTTCCCCTTTCTGTGCCCAAATTCCTGAATTTCCCCTTTCTGTGCTCATTCCTGCATTTCCTCTTTCTCTGCCCATATTCCTGCATTTCCCTTTCTATGTTCATATTCCTTCATTTCCCTTTTCTGTGCCCATCTTCCTGCATTTCCCCTTTCTGTGCCCATATTCCATATTTCAGTGTCTGGTGGATTTGGGACCAGGGAAATCCCTGCTGTGGCTCTGTTTTGGTAACTTCAGGCTCCCTGGAATCCCTTTTCCAGCTCAGATTCCCAGGAAGATGATGCAAATGGGAGCTCCTGGGTGTCCTGAATTTCGAAGAACTGGAGGGACAGTGTGCAGTTGTGTTTTATTGTGGCCAGAACCACAGAGGCTGTGAGCTGTCAACACATAATTGTGCATTTTGTGTTGGGTAGCAGAAGTTTGTTCTACCAAAAAAAGAACAAAAAGAACTGCCCAAAGAGGCACAAATTCTTTCTCTCTTTGCAGCTTTTCAGACGTGATTTATAGGTGTGTTTTTCCAAGTGAGTCCAAACAAGTGAATGGCTCTGAATTAGTTTGGTTCTGTTAATTGAAACAAGAGACATCTGGGTGGAAATGGGAGGGTTTAGGCAGCTGCTTTTTTTTGTTTCATGTGGGATTTTTAATATTCCCAATTCCACAGTTACCAAGGAGTGCTGCTGGACTGTGCACTGGGGTTTGGAGGTGGAAATGATCAGTGAAAAATACAAAAAAACCCCAAAATTCAGCTGTAACAATAACAACAACGGGCAGCTCTGCACTGAACTGTTTGGAAGGTATTGACCAAAGGAGTTCTGCTGAACAATAGCCCAAGCTCCACATTAACAAAGTGAGAAAACAGGGTGTAAATTCAGGTACTGCCTGGACCTGGCCATTGCAGTGCTGTTTGCTCCATAATTCACACCTTCACCCCAAGGATTCTTTCTTCTGGGGCAGGGAGCAAAAAAAAAAAATTGTTTTCATCATTTTCTGGCTTTTCAACAACGCAAGGAATTGTGTCTCATCTCCAGATTGTTTTTGGTTCACCTGCCTCTATCATATTTTGGCTGTGATACCACAAAGACAGAAAGAATAAAGGGAGAAAAATGCTGATGTTGATTTAGGTGTGCTGGGTTCAAACCCCACTGGAATTAAGGTTGACACAGAGGCTTAAAAATAAACCTCTCTTGCTCAAATCCTTCTTGTGTTGAAATAATTGAAGACATTTGAGATGAAGGAAAGGGGCTGAGGTCATGGTGTGTCCAGTAATGGTATGACTGTATTTATTTATTTTTTTTTGTTTGGACAGTTTAATGTCTTGAAGTGGGTCTTGTTTCCTCTTATTAATTCCTGCAAATATCATGGAAAAGGATCTCAGAGCTGAGCCATGCAGCAGCCAAGAGTTGCACAACCACCTGCCTCTCAGATTGCCTTCACAGCTTAGCAGAGAAATCTGCATTTTTAAAAACCTCAGCTAAGGAAAAGAGGGACGCATCTTTTTTTAGTGGGATGTTTTCCTGTGTTTCTGGACCAGAATGCTACTCTTTTTTCTTTTTCCTTGTTTTCTTCTTTTTCCCTTTAAATTTTTTTTGGATTTGTTTCTGAAGTATTTAGGAAAAAAAACCCAAAACTTGTTTGTCTGAATATTTACTAAAACAGCCAATAAAATATGTGATGTTATTGTACAGGTTGGACTGTACACGAGTTGAATGAGGTCATCAGAAAGAGAGTTTGGCCAGATTAATTTTCCTTGAAATCTCCCTGCTGGGACAGTGCTGGATTGAGGCAGCAGCTCACCAGTACAGCCCCAGAGAGCTCCCAGTGCCACCAGTGCCACCAGTGCCACCAGGGAAAGGAGCCTGGCAGAGGAGCAGAGCTGTGCTGTGCCCCTGATGTCATTATAACCAGTTATTACCATTGTTTTGCCCTGTTTTGGATTCTTTACATATTGTTTTGGAAAAGCTTAGTGGGATCACAGCCTTTGTATATATAAAATATAGGATGATTGAGGAGCTGGCCACTGCTTTATTTAGCTTCCTCAGCCATGCATTCCTCCCCAAGTATTCTCCCCTCCTGCTGCCAGATCACTGTTTAAATTGTGTGTAAATAGAAAAGGAACTGTGGACACAGTTAAAAAATGCTGGAAGAGGGATTTACTGGGAAGAACACCTTCCCCCCTTTTCCTGGGGTTTTTGGTTCTTAGGGCAGATCTAAAGCCCTCTCTGGGTGGCACTGTTAAATCTGATGGCTCTTTGGTTATCCATCCCTGTTTGGACTGGAAGAGCTCCACTGGTTTTTTTTCTTTTCAACTGAATTCTTTGGAGTGTAGAGAAGTTGTAATTAGGAGAAAAAAAAGGGACTCTTAGAACCACTGTGAAGAGAGATAAAGACAAAAGAAACTTCTGTAAAAGTGAGGAAGCAAAGAAAAAGAGCAGGTTTGTTCATTTTATCTTGAGGGGTTTTTGGGGAAAAGTTGAAGGTGGAATGGATGGCTGGGCTCTCCTTCCTCCACCTGCAGCATCTCTCCAAGTGCTGATCTCACCCTTCACAGAATCCCAGAACGGTTTGGGTTGGAAGAGACCTGAAGATCACCTCATTCCACCCCCCTGCCACGAAAGGGACACCCTCACCAGGCCAGGGGCTCATCATCACCTGCAGCTTTTCTTCCTCCCCAGCCCTGCAGGATTCCTGTGCTCAGGGGGAAGCTTTTGGTGTTTTCAGGGAGTGTGGAAATCACAGCTCCTGGCTGGAGCCTCACACACCCACCTGAGTCATGCACTGAGCCTACCAGCACAGCTCATGGCCTGGCCTTGCTCCAAACATGCTTTTGGGAGGTGGGGAAGGCATGTGGATTGTGTACAGCCCAAACCCAGAGGGATGAAGATAAGGTAAACACAGCTTTTTGGGGATTTTCAGAGAACAATGCATGGAAAGTGAAGCTCAATTGCCACTATCGCTCTTCAAATCTTTTTTGTTAAATTTTCCCCGTGTCACAAGCTGCCCTCGTGGTGCAGTGCCTGTCTGTAGGGGATGGGTGGGTTTCCTGCATCAAGGAGACAACAAAATGATTTCCCTCTTTGTGTTCCTGTCCAGAGGAACACATGGATGGGCTGTGGGAAGGATGTGCTGAGTCCCAGAGCTCTTTCCACGAGCGCTGCATTGAAACCATGGCATGGAGTGGAATTGCAGCTCTGAGGATGTTCAAAGGCAATGCATGCCATCCTTCAATTTCATTAAAAGCCATTAGCATTGGAATGACATGGTCACTATTTATAAAGCCCTGGAGCAGATGACTCGGTGCAGCTGGCCAGGAGAAAAGGCTCAATGGAAACAGGGAGTTTATTTGCATTAATGGTCCTGCCGTGCTGCTCTGGCAGCAGGAGGAGGCCGAGGGCATGGACCATTTCAATGTCAGTGATGATGGCAGGCACAAGATCTTGTAACTCTTCAACAAATCCCAGTCCTGACTGGAGAAGGAGAGCACCAGAATGAAGTTTTTGAACCAATGTGTTGCTCTGAAAACCTGAGCTGTTCATGCTCTCTGTGGGGCGGGAGTTGTCTTGGAAGTGAGAAATGCATGGGGAAGAATTGGGGGCAAGGAGACCAAGGCAGGTTTTTTGACCTGTGAGGAATATTCTGTGATCTTTGCTGTGCAGAGGGACCAGGCAGGGGCAGGGGATGGGTCTCAGAGGGAGAGGGGCCAGCAGCACTCCATGACACAGGAGGTTTTTGGGGTCTCTTGGGTTGCTCTTAGGCTGGGTCTGTACTCTCACCTTGGACCCTATTTCTGTATGAAATTAGTAAATCTAAGCAGAGCCCAGCCACCCCAGAGAACATGAGGGTTTTGTTCACATCTCTGCTCTTCTCTTCCCATCTTGGGGTCTCCAGCTGTGATCATTCCTCCCAGATCAGCCTTTCCAGCCTCAAGTGTTGCATATTTTAACTCTCTCTCTGCTTTCTGGTGCACACTGCCTGTTTCTAGAAAACAAGGAAAACAATAAATCACAGAAATAAATGTTTCAATCCCCAGCTGACAATCACCAAGCATTTAGATTTGGAAAATATTCAGTCTGCCAACCAAGTGATGATTATTTCCAACCTAGCATTCCTCAGAAACCGTTTGTGGAGTTGCTTTAAGAGCCATCAGCTGCTCACTGCTCCTTGCTTTTGGTCACCTCCCAAAACTCCGTGATGGACTCAGAGAAGATAAAGTGAGCTGAGCAGACCTCTGCTCTCCTCGAGCTAAGCTCCACTTTCTAAAGAAGGTAACAATTCTTCAGACCCATAATACATCAAGTCAGGGGCAGGGGTTTGCTTTGCTGGTGTAGCAACTCGCGTGTGTTGCACATGCAGCTGATTAGCGAGAGCACAGCCCAGAAATCCCCACTCAGAGCTGCAGTGAGAGTGGCTGACTGATCATTTCTGACAGGATGTTTTTATCTCGAGCCAGTAGCCAAGAGTTCCAGCGAGTTTTGCAGGATGTCTCTCAAAGCCCTGCCGTGTCTGGGCGCTGTCTGGCTCGGGAGTGTGGCTTTGGGACACCAGACCTGGGTGTCGAGCCCTGGAGCAGCCCAGGAGGAGCTGTGCCCTTTCCAGGGCTCCTCATCCATCAGGCAGCTGCTTTCATCGCTTGCACTGCAGGACTTAGGCAGGGATTATGGCATGAACCCTGCCTCTGCTCCATCCCGCTCGCTCTGTCTCTCATTAAGCAGCTCTAAGAATTTCTTACTCGAGTTGCAGACTCATTGACCCAGATTCCCTAATAATACAGGGAAGAGGAGATTTTTTTTTTTTTCCCTGTGCTTAATCGCTGGCTTCTGTGTATACTGAGTGCTATTTATATGCAGGAGGACTAAAAGCCTGTAATAAAGATGGGGCCAACTTTGCAGCAAAATTCCTGCGTGCCCAGAGAGAGAGGCACAACAGGAGAGAGGCAGAGGTGAGTGTGGGTGGATGTTCCCATCCTTGCAGACCCAGCAGGAGTTTAATTTTGGGGAGCAGCCCTTGCTTTTACAGCCTGATCCATCAATATTGGTTTAGCTCAGGGCTCCCCAGTTTGCTCTGGAAATGCTTCTCCATCCAGGTCATGCACTGGCTTTCCTTGTGGCATATTTGATTTCTTCTACCACCAAAAGCAAAGCCAAGCAGGAGAATATGATGTTATATATATATATATAAAATCATTATATTATTATATTATATTACATTATATTATATATAGAATTATAAATTTATATAATTATATAAATTATATAATTTATATATAAGAAATTAATATGATTATTAATATGATGTAACATAATATAATATAATAGTATTATTATATTATATTACATCATATTATATAATATTAATGCATATAATAAATACTAGAATATTATATTATATTATATTATATTATATTTATATTATATTTATATTATATTATATAATAATATAATATAATATATTAAAGTATTTAACATTTAATAATATATTAAATACATCTAAAAATATAATTATATATTATATATATAATATAATATTATATTATATTGTATTGTATTATATTATATATGTATAAAAATATAAAAATTTAAAAATTTAAAATATTATATATATATATATATATATATGGGAGAATATTCCTGCCAGGCTCTCCTCAGCTTCTGGGGCTCTTCTAGGTTGTGGAGGATTTGCCATCAGCACTTTCCATCCTCAGAGCAGAGCTTCTGTCATGGTTTATTTTCTGCCCTGAGCCAGCTGGTGGTTCCTGGGAGGAACATGTCAGAGTTTCAGCTGCACTCCCCATCTTCTGGCTTCAGTGCTGCTGCCATGAGGAGATTTTGGGATAACCAGGAGAGTTAAGGCTTGGTCTTGGCTTTCTTTTCAGGCCACCTATTTTTTATAGGATGTGACTGAGCTTTGGTGCAAGCTCCTCACTGCAAGAAAAGGGTTCAAGTTGAAAGGAGCAGCAATGCAGGAGCTCTTTTCCTGAGGACACACAGGAGGTGGAGCAGCCTGGAAAATACAGTGGAAGGCAGAAGGTGGAACAAGCTGGAAATTACTGCAAGGTCCTGCTGGAGTTGCCTTTGCTGGTTTGAGAAAAAGGATCAGAACTGAAGGATTTTGCCTAATGCTGTTGGCAAATACCTCCCTGTTTTCATGGAGGTACACCTAGAAGTCCAGAATAAATACATCATTAGCCCCTGCCTGTAAAAAAAATGGATTTTAGTATTTAAAAAAAAAAATCCCCCATAAAATGTTTGATTTGAAGCATTAGAGGGTTTTCTCGTGGAGACAAGCACAACTTGATTTTGTGAGCTAAAGTCAATCCCTATTCTCTGCCAGGGATTTTTCTGAACTGTTCTGCAATGAGAAATGATGTACGTCCATGAGATATGTGCATTGAGAGTTACCTCAGTGCCACAACACAGCTTCTTTTAATGAAAAAGTGACTTTTGTATGTCTTTTCTCCTCCCCTCCTTCACAAGCACTTCTTCAAAAATTCCACATTTCCTGTAATTCATCACAGGCTCTTCAGTGTCCTCTTAACACCTCAATTTCTGTGTCACTCTCTTGCAAATGAACCTTTTTTGAATTCTCTGGAAGTTTCTTTCAGGTTAGAAGACATTACATCAGAACAGGCCTCCAGACTGGTTGTGCAAACCATAGGAATTTACACAGGGGGGTTTATTAATTGAATTTTCCAGTGTTTGAGCCAGCAGGACATTCAGAAATAAGGCAGATTTTTTTTTTTTTGTTGGGTTTGGTAGCCCAGCTTTCCAAATCCACACTGCTGAGCATGGAATAGGCCACCCTAGTGCTTCCCACAGAGCTCCCTGACACATTTTCTGTATTAAAAAAAAAAAAAAAAGAAATGTCTAGACAGCTCACTAAATTTATATGTGAGCAGATTTGTATCTCTTGTCCTCAGAAGATAAGATCGTGTCGGAGCAGAATCCTGCTTGGTGCTGCTGGGGATGTTTGGTGTCTGCAGGAACAGCCTCCCCTGCCTCTTCCACAATCCCAGTGGCTCCAGCAGTGGAGATGCTGTGCTCATGCCTCAGGTTTTAGCTTTTATGTGTTTCACATTCTGTGCTGCTTTAGTGTGTGGGTCTGGGCTTCACATCAGGGCATGGTGAGCTCTGTGCACAGAGCAGGGAGACAAAACAATTCCTGCTCCAGCTGGGCACCAAGGACAAATGATCCAAATCTCAGCCCAAGAGCACAAACCCCGTGGGCTGGAGAGAGAAAAACAAGGATGGGACTGCAGGGGCTAAAGCTGGAATGGGACAATGAACTGCAAGGTGCAAATGGAGCAGAACTGATCCCAGGGACAGAGCCCGTGCCCGGCCGTGCATTTTGGGGCCATTTTGGTTCATCTTGGGTGCAGCCCTGTCTGGGCTCTTGTGCTGCCCAAGGTGGGTCCATGGAGGAGATGCTTTGAATAAATCCCTGCTTTATTCTTTAGCTCTGTCTGGTCTCTGCTCTGGCTCAGCCTTCCCAAGGCATCAGTGGGATGAGGACTTTGAGATGTGCTTTGACTGGAGCACACTGGGATTGACTGGGATTGTTCCCACCACTCACTGTCACGCTGTGAACTCGCCCTTCTTGTCCCCCCGTTGGGGTTTTTCTGTCACAAAGCAAAAGCCACCTGCCCCTGTCTGCAGGCACCTTCTACAATGTGCAGCAGCAGCAGCAGCAGCAGCCACCTGAGTATCTGCTGGGATAGGAAGAAGTTCAGATAAAGCAGAGCCCATAAAGATAAGCTGTGGGTGTGTTTGGTGGATTCCCTTTCACCGGGCACGAGGCTCCTGAGATGGATTTCAGGCTGCAGGCTGCTGCCTCTCAGGAGGTTTTTAGCCTCTCCTCTGAACCCTTCAGCCTTTCTCTGAACCCTTCAGCCTCTCCCAAACCTCTCAGCCTTTCTCTGAATCTCTCAGCCTTTCTCTGAAGCTCTCAGCCTTTCTCTGATCAAGGGCAGACCCTGCTCCCGCAGCCTGAGCCGTGTCTGCTGCCAGCTGTGGATGGTCCCAGTAATTTTCCCCTCTCTGTGCCCACTGCACAGGCCTGTTTGGCACCAAACTGCTCCCTGGGATCCTGTGGGTCTTTTGTCATGGATTTACTTGGGAAAGGCCCTCAGGAACAGGCTGTGGCAGCCAGGGAATGTCTCTGGTGCAGACCATGGATTTACCGGTGACGCATGAGGACGCAGCGCTCTCCTCCTCCTCCTCCTCCTGCTGTCAGGCTGCTCTCGCTGTAGCTCTGCTCTCCTTCAGCATTATTCCCTTCTCCCCCATTTTAGGGGTATCATTCCTGCCTGGCTTGTCAGGGCAAGTGAAGACAGGATGGATCTGGCTCCAGGTCACTCCCCAGCTCAGAGCCTCCTTCATCCCACGCCCCAGGGAGAGCAGCAGCCTCAGACAGGGCTCTGGAGCTGAATTCTGTCTGCTGCTGTCAGTGGGATTACAGTGCCACTGCAAACAAATGGGTGAAAAAAATGTTTATTTTTAGAACTGGAACCATGATAAATATGTGGAATTTGTCCAGGGTCTGCCTGCTGTACCTTTT
The DNA here is from genome assembly GCF_051311805.1 of Agelaius phoeniceus. Classification (NCBI taxonomy): domain Eukaryota; kingdom Metazoa; phylum Chordata; class Aves; order Passeriformes; family Icteridae; genus Agelaius; species Agelaius phoeniceus. The sequence continues at coordinate 2,177,121 of NC_135279.1, read as the reverse complement.
TGAAATGCAAAGTGCATGTCTGTTAAAATACCTCTCCAAAGGTCAGCATAACCTCTGGAATGAGTGTGCTGGCCTTTTAGAAAGCAGGTGAAGCTTCAGATGAGAGCACGGCCCCCAGAACCCAAATCTGCCTCAGTGTCATCTGACACCACAAGGATGGAAATGCTGCCTTGCCAAAAGGGTTTATCCTTCAGTGAGGAGCCTCAGACCATTCCTCTCCCTTCACTTCAGCTTTTCCTTCCATTTTCCTGCCTTTTATATTTGCTGGTGTGTTTGAGGGACGTGCTGTGAGTGTCATGTTTGAAACTGGTGAGAGTGGGGATGAAAAATGGAAAACTGGAATAAAAAGAGGGATGGAAGCTCAAGGCATCCCTCAGTGGGTTTGTGTCCTCTGTGGTGATGCAGCCAGGCTCGCAGGGCTCAGGGGTTGAAGTGTTAGAGAATCTCACATTTTTTCCATCCTTTTAGCTGCCCATGAGGTGGAGGAAATGGTGTTACTCTCTTTTAGACAGGGAAGTGAGGCAGAAAGAGAAGAAATGACTTGCTCCCAAGAGTTGTAGGAATCTCACAGCTGAAGGAAAAAAGAAAAAGAGTTGGCGTCGCTCTTCACTGCCTGTCAGGCACCCTGGGCAGGGTGGCACCTGTGCCATGAGCTCGGCTGCCGTCATCCCACTTTGGGGTGGGGATGCACAGCCGGGAGAGGAGAGGCTCTGGAGCAATAGCAGAGGGAATAAACCGAGCCAAACTGTGGAAGCCGAGCTGCAAATGAGGGCAATTCAAAGACACAATTGAAAGGCACAAACATCCTGTTGAGCTTGGAGTCCCCGTCAGCACCTAATGAGTAAAGCACATGCCCCAGCTCAACCCCAGGCGTGTTTCAGTGGGAAAACTCTGCTTCCCTGCCTCGGGTGGTGGCAGGCTTTATTCCACAGGCAGGTGTTCATGTGAAGGAGGGAGCAGCATTATAAATAAATTGTCCCTTCATTTCCGTCCCAGCGTTTCCTATTGTTTAGCCACAATATGCTTTCCTGTTTTTTTAAAAACAAAACAAACAAAACAAAAAGTGCCAGATCCCGACCCCGAATCCCCCTCTGGTGGGGTGGACCCAAAGCTGTGTTTGAAGCGGGTGCCGGTGTTCTCGCTGTCCTGTCACTCGTGCTGGTGGCACTGGCACTGCCACCTTGGTCCTCTGTGCCTTCTGAAAGGGGCAGGAGAAGAACCTGCATGGGAGAAGTGCCAGGGGCATCACATCCCTGGCAGGAGCCTCTTCTCCATCAGGGGGCTGTGGGAGGAAGGCTGGTGCTGCACTGGCACTGGGAACAAGGGCATTTTGGGGATAGCAGAGAGGAGAATAAAATCTGTCTTCCCTCCTTCCTGCTGCTGGCCAATGTGGGGCATTGAGGCCATGGCACTTGCAGCAACAGGGGGGTTGTTTTTAACCATTTTACAAACAAAAAGCAGCTCAGTGGGTTATAAAGTGAGGGTTTGTCTGCCCAGCCAGGCAGGGTGTGAGGTGGCACAGAGCCCACCCGGTCCCTCAGGAGCCCCTTGGGATCCATCCCAGCTCTGCTGGACCAAGGTCCCAGCTGAAGGGCACAAAGGCTGTGTGAATGCTGATGGAAACAGGGGTGCAGTGTGGGGAGGCAAGGCCAGGAGAGGCTTCACCCTGCCCTGTGCTGGCTGGGTCCCTGCCTGGAGCCCCCAAACCCTGCTCCCTTGGCAGCAGCTCTGTTTGTCAGGAGTGCTGACAGGCACACATGGAGCAGCACCCACATGAGCACGGGTGGGCTGTGCTGGGAGCAGCCATTTCTGCATTTTAGCTCTTCAGCAGGCAAGGAATGAGATTTCTCCTGGAAATACAGAAAGAAATGTCCCTTTCTGGGGAGCCCTGCCGTGCTGGGGCCTGGCCTGCAGTGCTGCTGGGGCAGAGGTGCTGTGATGGGCAGGGGGACTGAGCCTGGGGAGGATTTTCCCTTCCCCATCTGCTCCAGGGCTCTTTTCCACAGCCCCAGCATGGAACTGGCACCCTCCCCTCACTGCCTGAGAGCAAGGATGCATTAATTTCCACTGGTGTTTGACAGTATTAACCACTGCACAGCAACTGTCACGTGCAGGACAAAGCAAGAGACACAACACCTTTGGATTGTTATTTATATCTTACTGCAAACAGGAGCTTTTTGCCTTCATAGCCCTTTGACTCCTGTTGCAGGTGCCTGATTTGAAGGGCTAATCCTGTGCTCAGATCTTGCTGCAACCTCTCTTCTCTCTGCTCAGTGCCTCAGTGCAGGTCCCAGCCTCTCACTGCCCTGTCTGCTCTGGTTTAGCTTCCAAAACAAAGCTGCCACCACTGCAGCCCTCCTGCCAGCTTACCCAGCTGAGCTCCCAGGATCTTCTGGTGGTTTTTTTCCAACGGAGAGAAACGACAGAAAAATCCTTCCCTTGTCACAAAGCAAAGCCTGGGGTTGCACACAGGGAGGGAGCAGCTTGAGGGAAGGGCCTGGCAGGTGGCTGCTAAAGCTTCAAGCATGGCAAAAGTGTTCAGAATAATTGTGAGCATGTGAGGGGGGTTTATATTTAACAGGATGGCTTTGGGCATTCAGAACGTGTTCCATTTTTGTTTTAAACATCTACAAAGCCAGGTGCAGAGACAGGAGGAGAGGTGGAGTGGGTGGGGAATGGGGAGACCAAATTCCCTGGAACACCATGGTGGTGGTGGGAGCCCAGGACCTGGAGCAAGTCCCCATGTACTCAGGGATATGCAAAAGACGTTGTCTCCACCTCAGGGAGCTTCTAGCTAAGGCTTAAGATTCAACGTTGAGCTTTTTTTCATTTCAGCTTCATGCCTGTGTGAAGCTCACTTTAGGTCCCAAATCTGCTTTTCTTGAAGTCAGTCTCAGAATTGCTATTGACTTTAAATGCTGCAAGATCTCACCCATCAATTCTCCCATCTGTAAAAGGAGGATGGCAGGATTTCTGTGCCATCTGCGGTGCTGTGAAGCTGAAAACAATCATCATTTATAAAGTGCTTTGAGCTCAAATGGGAACTTCTGGGTAAAGGCAAGGATGAAATGTTCCTGAATGTGCCAGTTGCATCTGATATCTGAGCCAGGGGCTGGGTTGAAGGTTTAGGAGGAACAGTCTGGTGTTGCAGAGGTGTTCCAGCTGCTGAATGTCTGGGATTATTTGTGCTGGTCAAAAGTTCCTGTTCATCATTACAAAATCAGGGCACAGAGGAGCTGGTGGCTGCATGTCCCACAAAAATCTCCTAAAACCCATGCTCCCCTTTAGCATCTGTGATTTTTTAACAACCAGAATTCTCAGAGCTCCTGTCTCTGGCCACCATGTGAGTTAACAGCACGTGCACTGCAAGGAGGAAACTTGGAGCTACAGATGTTGGGCTTTTCTGAGGGCAATAGGAAGCGTCTGATGGGAACAAAGGACGTTCCTTCCTCTCCAGCTTTGCAGGGAAGCTGCCTAACCTTGCTTGACACATTTTTGCAGAAGGCTGAGAGCCAAACTGGGACGGCAAAGAGCAGGTTGTGGTTAAGCATGCTGTGTGAAGGTGAAATATTGAGAGGCTTGGAACACAAGCCCTGTGAGGAACAACTGAGGGAGCTATGGGGGTGTTTAGTTTGGAGAAAAGGAGACTCAGAGGTGATGTTATCACTCTACAGCTCCCTGAAAGGTGCCTGTGCTCAGGTGGGGCTGGGCTCTTTCTCCAGGCAGCACTGACAGAATGAGAGGACACAGCCTGAAGCTGCACCAAGGGAAATTTAGGTTGGATATTAGGAAAAAGTGTTTTCCAGAAAGGGTGATAAAGTTCTGGAATGGCTGCCCAGGGAGGTGGTGGAGTCACCATCCCTGGGTGTGTTTAACAAAGCCTGGGTGTGGCACTGGGTGCCAGGGTTCAGTTGAGGGGTTGGGGCTGGGTTGGACTGGATGATCTTGAAGATCTCTTCCAACCCAGTGATTCTGTGAATTCTATGGGATTCTGTGAGATTCTATGTGTGATTCTGTGAGATTCTGATTCTGTGATTCTGTGAATTCTGTGTGATTCTGTGTGAATTCTGTGTGATCCCGTGAGATCCTGTGACACTCCACCTCTTGCCAGAGCGCTGCAAATCCCACCCAGCCGAGCCGAGCCCTGCTGACATCTGTCCTTTGTCCCTTTGCAGACACGAGCCACCAGGCACGCTCGGTGTCCAGCCGTCCCTACTACAGCCTGCCCAACAGCAGCAGCCATGAGCGGCGCTCGGTGCTGGCTCTGGCGGAGCCGCCGCGCTTCCACTCGCAGGCCAAGGGCAAGAACGTGCGGCTGGACGCGCACTCGCGCCGGGCCACACGCAGGAACAGCTTCTGCAACGGCGTCACCTTCACCAACCGGCCCATCCACCTCTACGAGAAGGTGCGCCTCAAGCTGGTGGCCGTGCACCACGGCTGGAGCGGGGCCCTGCGCTTCGGCTTCACCATCCACGACCCCTCGCAGATGAGCTCCGAGGAGATACCAAAGTACGCCTGCCCCGACCTCGTCACCCGCCCCGGCTACTGGGCCAAGGCCCTGCCCGAGAGGTTTGCGGTCAGGGACAATATCTTGGCCTTCTGGGTGGACCGGCACGGCAGAGTTTTCTACAGTATTAACGATGAGGAGCCCATCTTGTTTCACTGTGGTATTAAAGTTTCCGGGCCTCTTTGGGCGCTCATAGACGTCTATGGAATTACCCATGAAGTGCAAATTTTAGGTAAGTGTGTCTTTGTGGCCTGTGGGCTGCTCTTCTGCTTGCTCTTTCTGATGCATGATCTGTGTGAGCTTTTCTATGGGACACTTAAGAAAATTAATTTGCTGTTGGTTTTGTACCGCCAATTAATCATTTTTCCTCTGCCAGCAGTAGCAATATATTCCAGAGATGGCAGTGATGAAAAGTCCTAAGGCTGCACATTATGGGAAGGGATAAATGGAAATCTTTACCTGTAATTCCACTCAGCTTTCCCTGAGCTGGATGTGCTGCTTTGGCATGGAAAAACATGGAGCAAGGTCCCAGGGACTGAGGAGACAAAAAGGACCAGTTGTGACTTTGTCTATTCTTTCCCAGCTACCAGTTACTGCCAGTCCATTGGAAAACTTTGAGTAATTGCCCAAGAGTTTCCTGGAGCCCTTCCTCAGCCCCTCTCTCTGCTCTTGGCCATGGTCCCCCCCAGGCTGGCACTTTGAGGGGCTGTGTTGGCACTGTGACCCTTCCTTGGCACAGGGACATCACTCAGAGCCCTGGAATCAGGTGGAGTCTGGCTGGTTTACAGCCTCATCCATAGGGAGGGCTGCAAGAGGGGATGAATCTGTTCCCATTAGCAAACCCAGCTGATGGCCATGGAATGATTTTCCTTTAGTGGCTTTTACAGCATTGAAATTTCTAATTAATTCAGCGTTAGATGGAGTGTTTGAACTGGGCTGCACCACAGGGAACACTTTTAAAATCCAAGAGAGTTGCCCTTTGCCGGAGACTCCTTGGAGCTGATGGAGTTTGAACAGCCCAAGGCAGCTGCACCTGCCCCAGGGGATGGTGCTGCCAGCCTGGCACAGAGCAGGCACCAGGGCTGAGCTGTGGAATGGTGAGTCCAGAGGGCAGGCAGCTCCATCACACATCCTTCTCAGCAGTGCCAATTATTTTACAGGCGAGAAGGCCACACATAAACAATGCTTTTCCCTGTCTGCTGTGCCTCAAATGTGTAATTAAACTGCACCAGCAGCTTGTCCTGTAATTGCAGTTGTGACACACTCCAGCCTCTGGTGCTCATCACAGAGGAGAAGGAATGTTTGCTGTATTGGCTAAGGCAGCTGCTTTACCAGAGCTCTTCTTTCTCCTCATTAAATTGGAGCCTGAAAAATAAAATGCAGCTTCTTTCTGCTCCCCACCACCACTCCTGCCTGCAGCATCCAAGAGTTCCCAGTGAAAAGCTCAGGCTGAGAGCACCTGTACTCTGCTGGGAGGTTTTTTTAAATTAAAACACCAAACCCCCCACACTGCCCCAGGAATCAGGGCCATACTCAGCCACCTGGGGCACCAGGGGACCTGAATTCCTTGCTTAAGGATCTTCTTGTCTCTGCCTCATCCTCCCAAAATGTTCCGAGTTGAGAAAATTGTGAAATCCAGTTCTGAGGCATAAAATGTGTCTTTCAGCATCACGAGTCACAGAATGGTTTGGGCTGGAAGGAATCTTAGAGATCATCTCATTCCAGCCCCCTACCATGGGCAGGGGCACCTTCCACTATCCCAGGCTGTTCCAAGCCCTGTCCAACATGGCCTTGGACACTTCCAGGGATGAGACACCCGTCATGAAGTTTGGATGTGTCTGACTCCTCTGTGGGAGCATTTCTTGCCACACAAGCTGTGCTGGCTGAGAAGGAGCTGCTCCAGCCATCAGCCCACCCCAGTGGCCTCTCCTTCCTGGGTTTCTGAGTGAGGCAGGTTCTGCTTTGCAGCTGCTGGGTGGATTTGGGTGTTTTTCCTTTTTTGCCAAAAGCCTGGGGATTCTCTCCTCCAGGGAGCAGGCAGTGTTGGTGCTGGGCTGCTTCACCCCTCTCCATCTCTGGGAAGACCAGGAGTCATTCACACAGACTCTTAAATTCCACATGCTCTGACTTTGCTCAGTGCATTAAACCCTTCAGAGTGAAGTGTCCAGCTGCCCCTGCAGGGCTGGAGGTAGAAGGGTGAACAGTCCCAAACTTTCCCACACCTTTATATCACCCCCAAGCCTGGCATGGCTCAAGTGGAAATCTGGGAAATTAATTAAGGATCAACATCCTGACTTTCCCTTTGCTGTGAAAAGGGAAAACAACCTTCTGCTGTAAAAGCTTTCTAACACCTGCAGGAAGTAGCTTTTGTGACAAGCTCTCCATTCAAAACCTCTGCAGGGCTGTGAACACCCCTGAGATATGAGGCTTGAAATGACCTCTCTGGGACACACCTGTGCCTGGACACAGGTGTAAGGCATTGACAAGGAGTGTGGAAAGAATATCCATTCATCCTTGAGTCCATCACTTGTGGACCTGTCTTGCACAAGACCTTGGGACAACAAAATATTGAGTTTTTTTTTTTTTTTAATAATATAACCTCAGAGCTATCAGATCCTTCTGTCAGAAAGCTGTAGGAGCACACTGGTTTCCAGCTTTTCCCCATTTCCCAGTGCAAGGAGCTCCCAGATCACACAGGTACTTTGGAACACTTGGTTTTCCTTGGCTGGTGCCAGATGCAGCCACTCTCTGTCTGCTCCACGCGTGACTCTGCACCAGGAGCTGGTCATTAGTCGTTGACCCGTGGCTGCTTTTTCCTCATGGAGTCTGTAGGCTGCAATAACAACTGTAAGCATAAAAGCAGGCGGTTTTCTCTTGACTAAAGCCTCTGTGCCTGGGTTTCTCTCACAGACAGCATGTTTGCAGAGACCATGACCACGGCCCGGCTCAGCACCGCCCGGCTCAGCACCTGCCTTCCCCAGAGCAACCACGACTCGGCCAACTTCAACAACAACGAGCTCGAGAACAACCAAGTGGTGGCCAAAATTGCAAACCTGAACCTAAGCCGGGTACCAGGGCTTGGGACTGACAACCACATCATCCCCTGCTGCCCCAGCCGGCGGCAGCACGCCCAGGGAGTCCCGGCCTTCCTGGACACCGACCTGCGCTTCCACCCCACCCGCGGCCCCGACATCACCTTCTCCCAGGACAGGATGGTGGCCTGCACCAACTGGCAGGAGAGCAATAGGACCTTGGTGTTTTCTGACCGGCCTTTGCACATCGGGGAGAGCCTCTTTGTGGAAGTAGGACACCTGGGGCTGCCCTACTACGGGGCCCTCTCGTTCGGCATCACCTCCTGTGATCCGAGCACTTTGCGGACAAACGAGCTCCCAGCGGATCCGGATTTTCTCCTGGACCGTAAGGAGTACTGGGTGGTTTACAGGGCCTTCCCAGTGCTCAACAGTGGTGACATCCTCAGCTTCATGGTCTTGCCCAACGGAGAGGTGCACCACGGGGTCAACGGGGCCAGCCGGGGCATGCTCATGTGCGTGGACACCTCACAGTCCCTCTGGGTGTTTTTTACCATCCACGGTGTGATCAACCAGCTCAAAATCCTGGGTAAGTGCAGCACATGGAGCACCTGGCTGGAGTAGGTTCCTGGGCCAGAAGCAGAGCTCTGGGTTTGCACTCAGAGTGTTCACTGATGGGAGGATGCAGCTCGTTGTGTTTGCAAACAAGAGTGACAAAGCATGGTGCCTGTCACAGAGATGTGTGCAGCCTCTAGGATTGCCCCAGGAAAGAATGAGGCTTGGGAGATAAAACAAGCACCAGGCAGAGAGGCAGAGATGGCTGTGGGGGGCAGCTTTTTTTCAGTGGGTTTGTTTATAGAAGGGAGTTTTTACAAACAGGGATGGTTGTGGGGGGCAGCCACTTTTCAGTGGGTTTGTTTATAGAAGGGAGTCTTTACAAACAGGGATGGTTGTGGGGGGCAGCTGTTTTTCAGTAGGCTTGTTTATAGAAGGGATTCTTTATAAACTCCCTATTCCAGCCCACAGGTATTAAACGTCTGCCTTGCTAAGGATGGTGATTTTTATGGGCACAGCTCTGGTTTAAGCATGGGCAGTAATTGCTCCTGAAGCACTGCCACAGCTCAGGGATCAGCTGGCACTTCTGATCCATTGCTGGTGACCAGTTCCAGCCTTTCTCATTTCCTTCTGTTAAGGATTCAATCAGAAAAGCAGATGTTAATGACTTTGTAAAGCAGGTTTTCTTCATCCAAAGCAATGGCTTTTCCCAGCTGACAGTGTGACAGCCACAGCTGGAGCCCACTGCTGCTGGGGAGAGTGGGACCGTGGGGAAGAGGAAAGGCAAATATTGCATAACCTGGTGCTTGCTTCTCTGAAGCTGAACAGGCATCATACAAAGGCATAACAAGGTCCAGACCCTGGGCTCACATCCAGAATCTTGCCCTACGTTGTTTCCAAGGGGCAGCATTAACTCAGGACTTGCCCTGAAGTCGCTGTGTGGGGGGGTGGGAGCAGCTCAGCAGGCTGAGGGGTTTGGCCAGGTTTGGGGTGTCCCTCTGTGGGCTCAGCTCTCTCCTGTGTTCCCAGGCACGGTGCAGTCCAGCCCAGGGACGGTGTCTCCCTCAGGATCTCCTGGTGGCTCCCAGTATGACAGTGACTCAGACATGGCCTTCAGCGTCAACAGGTCCTCATCAGCCTCCGAGTCCTCGCTGGGTAAGGACAGCCAGCCTCAGCCCCAGGGAGGGGGGTTACCTCTCCTGCCAGGCCAACAGAAGGAATGGGAAGAAAACACAGTGCTGGAAAGGTTTTCATGGCCTGGAGAAGGGCTGTGCATTGGTTGTATCAGCCCCAGTGTGGCCAGCAGGAGCAGGGCAGGGACTGTCCCCTGTGCTGGGCACTGCTGAAGCTGCACCTCGAATCTTGTGTTCCAATTCTGTGCCACTTGAGATGAGAAAGACATGGAGGGGCTGGAGCATGTCCAGGGAAGGGAATGGAGCTGGGAAAGGGGCTCAGCCTGGAGAAAAGGAGGCTCAGGGAGGACCCTCTGGCTCTGAACAACTCCCAGACAGGAGGGGACAGCCGGGGGAGTTGGGCTGTGCTGCCAGGGAACAGGAACAGGATGGGAGGAAACAGCATCTAGTTACACCAGGAGTGGTTTAATTCAAATATAAGGAATAATCTCTTTATGGAAAGGGTGGTCATGTATTGAACAAGCAGCCCAGGGAAGTGATGGAATCACCATCCCTATGTGTTCAGAAAATGTGTGGATGTGGCACCTGCCCCATGTGTAGAAAAGGGCTAACAGGCTCTGACTGCTGCACGTTGGAATACACTGGGATTCACTTGGCCAAAGAACCAAGCAATGACTAAGGACAGCCTTAAAACCTGCCTTAAGTGTGTCACACAGTGTCAGCTTTGCTCCATCCCAGTTGACCAGCTTCATTCTCCCTTTTCTTTTGCAGTGACCGCCCCCAGCTCCCCTTTGAGCCCCCCCATCTCTCCTGTCTTCTCCCCTCCGGAGCCATCGAGCAGCAAGAACGGGGAGTGCACCGTGTGCTTTGACAGCGAGGTGGACACGGTGATCTACACCTGCGGACACATGTGCCTCTGCAACACCTGTGGTCTTAAGCTGAAGAAGCAGCTCAACGCCTGCTGCCCCATTTGCCGACGGGTCATCAAAGATGTGATAAAGATTTACCGTCCGTAGGGGCTGCAGGAAGGGGGAACGCCGCTAGCAACCCACGCCTTTCCGTCCCTGCTTCTGGGTTATCGTGCTGGTCAGTCGTTATCCAGTGGCTCGTTATCTGTGTTTCCTTATTTGACTGCTAGGGCACAATTCAGGGAGCAAAGCTGAGGATCGTGTGGGGCCCGGGACCTGAGCCAGCTGCAAATGAGAAATTTCCCCTGCAAAGGCTCTTTTTTCTCTCCTCCTGCTGAGGGGGAGGCTCGCTGTGCTGTGGGTTCAGATGGGGAGGTTGTCACTTGGGCAGTGCCAGATGCCACTGGGCAGTGCCAGGTGCCACTGGGCTGCCCGACCCTAAAACCCCACAGCTCTGGGCTGCTGCCAGGGGCTTGTGCTGTGGTGGAGTAAAAATGGGATAAAGCCCAGCAGGAGGGTTCAAAGTGGACAGAAATGATCTGGAAATGTCATGTAAGGAGAACCAGCTCAAGCCAAATAGTGACACAGCCAGACTGTCACTTATTGGGGTTCTGTCCCCATGAACAGACTCATGGGGACATGGAGGAGCTGGTCTGGGCTTAGATAATGCAGATTTTTCTTTCTGAGGCAGAACAGGGACTTCTGACCACGGAGGCTGAGAGCCAGGGAGCTGCCCTGGGGTAGCAGTGAGGAGCAGGAGCCCACACAGAGCCCCTGTAGTGATGGAGCTGCAGGAGCTGTGAGGGGCACCTTGGGCACTGCCCTGCTGCCTTCTGAAGCCATAAACACAGCCTGTGGGTGACAGGGGTGTGTGGATGGGACACTGCAGTGGTGGCTTTGCCACCTGCAGGCACACACCTCTGCACTTTGCTCTGCCCTCCTGGAGGTGGCACAGCTGCTGTGTCACCTGTCCTGACTGTCACCTGTGCTAGACCTTCCCCTGCAGCCAGTGCCATGGCAGGGCTCAGCCTTCCTCCCGCCCCACCACGGGGATTTTTGGAGGCTTTGGTGAGAAATTCATTTCTGACCCAGTCCCATCAGGCTCACCTTTATTTCTGGGGACTGTATGTGCTGATTTTACTTGTTCTTTCTTTCCCAGCACAGCTCCCAGCTGCCTGCACGCTGGGTCTCAAGTGTACCTGAGACCTTGCTGAGAAAAAACAGGGACTATCTCACTTGGCTTTACTGAGGAGGAAAGAAAAAGGCTCTGAGGCTGAATTAGATGGTGGGAATTTAAAGGTAAATGGGTTTTGGGTGTAATGTCAGCTGCAGGCAGCACCTGATTGTTCAGTACCAGGGCTGGTGTGAGGAGCTCAGCATCCTCCTCCCTGCTGCTCCAGTCTCTGTCCTTTGCCCATTGCACAGCCCCTATCCTGTCCTTCAGCCCCAGCCTGGCCAGTTTCCAGCTGCTTCAGGCTCAGAAAGAGGGAAAAAAGATGGAAATGGGAGGATGAGAGGAGCTGTGTCCCTGCAGCTCGGTGACCATGTGCTACCAAGTGCACAAGAACAGCTTTTCAGAAAGGTGCAATTACCACATTTTAGCCTGGAAAAGGGAAAAAATGGAATGATAACTCCTGTACATTTCAGAGCTTCTGAGCACAGAGGGAGCCTGAGGGATGTCTGCCTATTCCCTCTCTCCTCCAAGGCTGTGGGTGTGTGGTGCTGCTGCCCAGGTGGGGGCTTGGCTGTGCCAGGAGAGCTGGGTTTGGCTACTGGCCTGTGCCAGCCCTGTGCCAGCCCTGTGCCAGCCCTGTGCCACGCTGCCATCAGGGAGGGCACAGCCAGGGAGCAGCTCATCCTCCTCCTGCAGCGGGCTGTGCTCACAGGGCACCCAGAAACCTTTTGTTTTTTCCTTGGAGTGCTGATGAACATTTTTATTGAGTGTGGAAGGAGAGGCTGCTGTGACCTCTCAGCCATGGCCCTGCACGAGGGCCCAACAGCTTTGCAGAGCCCTTTTTGAAGACCTTTTTGGTGCCACTGGCTGTGCCACCACCCTGAGCAGAGCCACTGCACCTTTCAGTCCCACCTGTCCCCGAGGAGGAGCCAGGGCACATTCCCTGCATCTGGAGCTTTTCTGGACCTCCCAGCTGTCCTGCACCCCAGGGAGCACAGGCTCTGCTTTGCCAGGGATGTCCCAGCCTCACGCTGGCAGAGCCAGGCCCAGCTGTGGGCAGTGCCAGGGTGTGTCAGCACCTGCCTGGGCACTGCCAGCCGTGGGAAGCCTTTCCCTGGGGAGGAATCCAAGGAGAGCTGTTGGAATGCCCAGCCTGGATCAGGTCTGGGCCGTGCCCAGGGTGCTGTCCCAGCTCCAGGGGTGCCCTTGGGTCACTGCTCCCAGTGACACCAGCGGGGCAGAGCCCCCCTTGCTCGGTGCCACCTCAGGGCCTCCATCAGCAGGGTGGGTGCAGCCTGGCTGGGGTTTTTTTGGTGTAGCTCTGTTTTGTATTTTTAAGCCAGCAAGGAGAAACACCAAATCCACCCCAGGAGCTGTTCAGGACACTTTGCAGAGGCTGAATTTTTGCTGTAGCAGCCAAAACCAGTTTGCAAGGAGGGGCAGCACCCAGTGAGGCCAGCAAGGAACCAAGAGGGATGGGAGAGCAGTGGACCTGTGGCCCTGCCTATCCAAGAGCAACAGGAATTTTCCAAAATAGGCCTCAAAAAAAAAGAAAAAAAAAAGAAAAAAAAAAAAAGATTTCCAGGAAAAGGTAGCCTCTTACAGATTTCATTGTTAGTATTCGTATTGCTATTTTTTTTAAACAGTCCAATGATATATGATTTGTACAGAAGATCTGTTTGTGCCTTATAAGGGTGTCTGTGCACTTTTTATCCTTTTTAAAGCAACTTTTAAAAAGAAAAAAAAAAAAAAGATGGGGGGAGAAAACCAACACAGATCAATGGTAGTTTTATAGAATTTTGTGTTCACTGAGAATCCTGCTTTATACATATATATATATATGTATATACACACACACATATATATATATATATATTTAGGAGTGAAAAAGTGTTTATTTCCATGGATTTTCCCCTCCTCTCCTCCTTAACCATTGTTTGAAAATTTAAAGAAAAAAGGAAGAAAGGAAAGAGATGGGGGAACTCTTTTACCTCTCCCCCTTTCTGAGGCAGTTCCTCTCTTGTCGTTACCTTTATGATTCAATACTGTGACCTGTATTATCTTGTTGAAGCTGAATCAGCTTTTGGACCTCTGTATTAGGCTTTTCCAGCAAAATTTTGGGGGGCCTGGGGAGGGAGGGCATCGCACGAGGGAGGGAGCTGCACCTCTACATGTCAGTGCTCTATAGTGTTCAGTGCTGTGTGTTTTCCTTTTGTCCATTTACCTGTTTTCCATGAATATAATTTTGACTTGTTTATGAAACAAATAAACCTTTGGCTTGTACAGAGTGCTCCAGAGTGCTTCAAAGAGTTTGAGCTGGGGGGGTGAGACAGCCTTGATTTGCAAAGTGAGGAAAGACTAATCCAGAGGGGCAGAGACTTCCAAAATAATAAAAACAACTTTACAAACCTTTCCTGAGCTTTGCTTTGCTCCTGGGAGTCACTGCCCGGTGGCTGCTCACTCCCTCCGTGGGCTGGGAGGCTTTGCTGGCTCATTTAACCCTGCAAATCCTTGGAAGTTTGGGGGACAAGGGTGCATTGCAGGGCTACAGAGGTGGAAGGCTTTGGTGGCCTTCACAAAGAGCCCCAAATTTCTTATGCACTCACCAGCCTGGCCCCTTCCTGTTCCCTGCTGAGGCTGAGGCAGCCAGGGGTGATGGAGACACAGCAGGAGGCTGATTTTAATTTTAGTTTTTTTCCTTTTCTCCTTTTTCCTTCCCCTTTTCCTTTTACCCTTCCCTTTTCCCTTTCTTCTTTCCTTTTCCTGTTTCCTTTCCCCTTTTCTTTCCCCTTTTCCTCTTTCCTCTTCCCTTTTCCTGTTTCCTTTTCCCTTTTCTTTTTCTCTTCATGTGGAGTGGAAAAATTCATCCACAACTCTGCCCTGCCAGAGCTGAGTGTTCACACAAACCCCTCGCTCACTCTGGGTGCTGAAGGAGCTGACAATTTATGTCAAAATGCCTTTTTAGACACTCTGCTGCCTCAGTTTACCCCCAGAATCGATCCCTGGCCACCCAGAACCCCCAAAGCCCCTCAGCACTGGCAGTGCCTCCTTCTCTCTCTGCATCTTCCCAAAATCACTGAACTCTGCTGGTTTGAGCCCAAAGTAAAAACTTCCACACTCCACTGCCCCATTTGGTGGGATATAAATGAGATATAAATCTGGGCACCAAGGAAGACACAAGGAGCTGTCAGGGTCCCCATGAGCCTCCCTGCCACAGCTGACAGGACGGACAGACAGACAGACCCCAAACCAGCCCTGGATACAGGAGCAGCACCCCAGAATTCCACCAGCCATACACACAGGTTCACCAGGGTGCTTGAAACCAGTCAAGCAGTTTATTTTTGTTTCTTAAAAAAAAAAAAAGAAAAGAAAAAAAAAAAACCAACCCCAAACCCAGCAAATAAAAAAAAAATCCATCCCTTAAAGGTGAAGGTATAGACAGGGCATGGACACAGCTACATCTACCTTCTGCTGCCCCCCACCCACCCACAGTAATGGAGATTTATACACATTACATAATATAGAGACACACGGACAGACAAATGGGCTTTGGGAGCCTGGCAGGAGCTGGGCACTGCAGGGCTGATGCCCACCCAGGATGTGCCCAGCCTGCTCTGTCCCCAGATCCCAGCTCCTGGGCCCCAAGCCATGGCACAGCCCCTGCTCTCAAAGGCTGGGCTCTGCCTGGTGGGGGGCTGCCCCCGAGTCTGGGCTGCTTCTGGCCACCCTCCTCCTCCTCACGAGGTAGGCAGGGAGGTCCAGGGAGGAGAGGCAGCCTGGCCTGGGGCACAGGTGGCTGCAGGAGCAGGGGCACAAAGCAGAGCGGGGACAAAGCCCTGCCAGCCCAGCAGCTCCTGGCACCTTCCCCACAGGAACCTGGGCAGGCAGGAGAGTGGAAAAGGGGTAAGGCTGCAGGTGTGGGCACCTCCTGAGGGGGATCCCACCAGGGCACTCCCTCCTGGAAGCTCTTTGGGAAGAAGGGAGCGCTCCTGCCCCATGCTCAGCGAGCCAATACAGTACTTGTGTCAGGAAAATGGAGCACGACCAGTTCTGAGGCTCAGGCTGGGAGGGGAGAGGGAACAGCCCTCCTTCAGAGGCCAGACCACACAAATAGCACAGCCCTCTCTGAGGAGAGCCAGGGCACAGAGGTCTCTGAGACAGAGCTGAGATGAAAAGGCCATTCAGCAAAGGCAGAGCAAGGACACGGTGCCTGGGAAAAGGACACACGGCCCTTCCACCCTGTGTCAAGAGGAGGGATACAGGTCCAGCCCTTCCCACATACTGTGGGAGCTGGATTTGGCTGTGGAACAGCTCTGCTTTAACTCATCCTGTCCCCACTCCTTTCCAAAGCAGAAGGGATCGAGTGGAGCCAGGCAGAGCCAAGGCAGAGCTGTCCCAACCCACCCAGGAGCACATCAACACCTCCCGATGTGCCAGCAAGGAGCTTTGTTATTGCACTGCCTTGCAAATGTGGTTTTGCAAAATGCTTTTTGCCAGCTCAGGTGAGTCAGCCCCATCAGGGGCTGATGTGCCACCGGAGGAAACCGCAGGTGGGAGGGAGAGGAATCAGCCACACACCGGGGTGAGTGAATTCCCATGGCTAAAAATCAATTTTGGGGCTTCTGGATATGAGGATGGTCAGGATTTCTCTATTGGATCAAACTGCCCCACTGCCCTCCCAGAATGATCCTGGGACTACTGTTTTTTCTGTATGCAAACAGAAGGATCTTCACATTCCCAGGGTGGAAAATATGGACAGAGAAGGAAGTGAGCATCTGGGGGAGTGGAGAACGCTCCTTCAATTCAGCCAGCCTCAAATTAGAGGGAAAACTGTCATTATTTTCAGCAGCAAAACAATGTGGCTGCATTGCTCACACTTGCAATTAGACCAGAGAGGGCAACAGGGCTTGGTCAACACCAAACCTGACCCTGCCTTGGCACGGATGCTGGACTGGATGATCTCCAGAGGTCCCTTCCAGCCCCAACAATTCTGTGACTCTGTGAAACCCACAGACATCTGGGTTTAAAGCTCTTCTGGAGAGAAATGTGGCCCTGAAGCTGCAAATAGCCAAGGACAGAAAGGAAGAAAGCAGCACTGGGGAGCAACAGCTCATCCTCCTGCTGGGATAAGCAGCACTGAGGGCAAGGCAGGAATGTCAGCATGGAAAAAGCCCAGGCTCTGCTTGCCCAGAAGCCCCTCCAAGCCAACCTGGCCCACAGGGTGAAATGCAAGAACCTGGAGGACAGGTAGGAGGGGTGACAAACAAGGCAGGCAGCCCCTGAGCACCAGACACACCTCAGAACTGGTGGTGATGAGGAGCTGAGCTCCCACATTCTGGATTGCACTTGATAAATCAGCACCGAGGGAAGGACCCAGCTCCCGGCTGCTGCCCGCCAGCCCGGGGAGCTCAGTGGGTCCTGGAAGGGGTGGTCCCCTCCGAGTCCAACAGGCAGGGCAGTCTGTGTGGGGAGGAGAGCAAAGCATTCCCTTTTCCAGGGGTTTTGGGGTTGTTCTGGTCCTCTGTGCCTTGCATAGAATTCCTCAGCTCCGGAAGCAAAACCCCTCTGATGTTTGGTTGCAGTACTGCAGGGGAGAAGCCTGAGAGCTGTCCTGGAGCAGCACAGCAGGACCTGGTAAATGAGGGTGTATTTTTCCCTATTTTTTTCCATCAGGAGGATGTTGAAGTTAACACTTGTCATCGTAGAGCAGGGAAGGACCAAGGGATGATCCCCGTGCAGGGGGAGCATGGCACAGCCCTCAACCAAAGACAGAGCTACAGGAACCTGTTCTCAGCAATCATTTCCTCCTTTTTGCCACATTCCTCGTGGCTCTGCTACACCCCTGGACTAAGCAACATGACCTGCAACTCTTGGCTGCGACCCTGAGCTTCAGGGAAAGGCAAATCCTTCTGTCATTTCCTGCATTGGTACCATTCCACCTGGCTGCTGCTGGATCTCTCTCCAGTTCACCACAGAGGTGGCAGAACGTCACTCAAGGTCCATCTCCCCAGCACAGAGAACCACGGAAGCCAAGTCCTTTGGGGAATGTGAGGAGGAGGATGGGTACAGGGAGCACAGGGGTGAGGAGGGGAGGCCGAGCTGCTTCCTCCAGCTGCTGCCAAGGGGCTCCAGCTGGGAAGCGTGGGATCTCAAATTATTATCTTCTCTTTTAAAGCCAGCCTTACAGAAAACTATAAATTAATCTGCTCATTAAATACTCAGGTGAGAGACCAGGGAGCCTCCAGCCATGGAGCAGCTACGGCTTCTTCCGCAGGTAATTGGAAGGGATCCAGCCCTCCCAGCAGGGCCCCCCAGCCAGGACCCTGCAGAACCACCAGCCACTGCTGTTCTTCTCACGAACTTCAAACAAAGTCCCTTCTCTGAAGCTGTTGGTCTCCTCGTCACCTTCAAAATCCGCCACTGCCACGTACAGAGCTTCCCTGGAGACGTCAGGCCCAGAGATGGCAGCTGAGGGCCTCTCCTTGGCCTCCCCTCTTTCCACGGGCTTGGAGATGACCTTTGGGTTTATTCTGGCTTTGGCTTCGTCCGGCATGCAGGCAGCGAGGAAGGGCTTGGCTTTGGGAGGGACCAGCATGGGCCTGCCTGGCACTGCTGAGGGCCTGGCCTCGGGGGCTTCCCGCACCGGGGCCCTGGGCTCGGCGGCCATGGCAGCAGGAGCCCCCATCTTCTTGGGAGGGGGTGGCCTGCGAGGGGGCACCACGGGGCGCTGAGGGGCATCCCGGGCACAGGGGGGGCTCGCTGGGCCCAGGGGAGATTTGGGCAGTGCCTCTTTGGGGGCAATGTCCAGCTTGGGAAGGGCTTTGCTCTCCGTGCCCGGCCGCTCCGGAAAGCGCCCGCAAGGCTCTGAGGAGAGCGCGGCATTGCTGAAGGAGCTTTCCCCAGCAGCGGGGTCCTGCTCCGAGGGCTTCTCTGGGCACTTGGCAGGTCTCAGCTTGCTCCGCAGGCTGCAAATGTCCAGTCTGTCATCGGCTGGGGGTGCCTCAGGCCGGGGGGACGCAGCGGGTTTCGGCCTGATCTGAGGTCTTGACTTCAAGAAGGGGTTCTGGGTGATGGGCTCAGGTTTGTCTTCCATGGGCTCAGCTTTTGGCTTGGTTGGCTTGACAATGGGCCGGAGGTTTGGCTTCTTCACCTCCTTGGCCGACACCTTGTGTCCACACTCCAGCCCCATTTCGTTCTTCAGCTGGAAGAGTTTGCCCTTCTCCGCTTTGAGCTCCGGCTTCTTGCTGTCCTTCGGGGCTGCCGACTGCTTGGGTGGGATCATGGGCAAAATCATGCCTGGGGGCTTGGGGGGAGGCCTCTGCCTCTCTAGTAACTCTCCTTCTGATTTGATGATGGACTCCTTCCTGGGTGGGAGGCTGGGCTTCTCCTCTGTGTCACGGTCTGAGATCTCCTCATAGCCCCCGGCGAAGGACAGGTCCCCGCTGTCCTCCTTCCCCTTCCAGTCCTTGCCCCACCTCCCAGTGCAGTCCATGCCGTTGGGAGGAGCCTCTGGCAGGGGTCGGCAGGGCCCTGTCACCTCCTCGCTGGCGCTGCCGCCATCGGTGTCACCGAGCCGCAGCTGCGCCATCTCGTTGGGGAGGGGAGCCAGGAAATTGGGCCTGGAGGCGTTGCTGGTTTTCTTGTACTTGTCAATGAAGGTGGCAGGGGCCCAGCCCTCCTTCTCCTCGATCTGGATGTACCACCAGCCACTCAGGTTCTTCTCAATAACCTGCCAGGGGGAAAGGAGACCTCAGACAGCCACTCTGCGCTCAGGGGTTGCAGAAATGATGGCAGGGTGACACATGGCCTTGTGCTGCTCCAGCCAAAAGCCTTGGAATCCCAGCAGTGGCATCCTAAGGGGAGGGACGCCTGGTCCTGGCTGCCAGGGAAGGAAGAGGGCTGAGGAAGAGCTGCTGAGCTGTCTCTGTCCCTCATCCATCCCGGAGAGGGATGCTGGGTGCTGGCCACAGCGTGGCACTGTTGGAGCAATGAAGCAGCAGCAGCAGCAGCGATCCCGTGTGGATCCCACCCTGCCCAGCCTGTCTGCAGCTCCAGGAGTGGGGCTGGGACCTGGCAGGGGCTGAGTGGGGCAGCCCTGAAGAAAAAATCCTCTTAGAGAGGCGTAAATCACATCCGGACACGGAGAAAGCAAAATCCCATCTGCAGGAGGGGTTCTGCCAGCAAAGAGGGTGTGCCAGGAATTTGGAAGGGCTTTTAACTTTACACCTGGCTTAACTAAGAGGATAAACTCCATCTCCAATGCCGTTTGTGGTGTGGGTTTATTTTCCATTTGCTCAAACAGAGCACTCACACTTGGGGGACAGGAGGCCACCAAGAACGGTGTGGGGCCAGAGTCCCTTGAGCTCCTACAGGCTTTTATGTCACTCTCAGAGTCTGGAATGCTAACAGAGACAAAACCATGCCTGGTTTGCACCCAGAGCACCATGGGGAGCAGCTCTCCCTGGCCTGGAAGGGGAGCCCTGCCCAAAAGGTGCCAGGGCAATGGCAGCCAGGAGCACTGCCCTGAAGTGACAGTGACAGTGTGTGAAGGGAAGGTGACAGTCTCACCTCTACTTTCATCCCTGCCTGGAAGCTGATGCCATCAGGGATGGTGGTCTGGAAGTCAGCAATGGTGTAATATTCCTCTTCCACTTGAGGGGGGACAGGAGGCTTAGGCAGGTTCAGACCACGGGGCTGGGACAGGAAAACAGAAAAGTCATCAGTGTGTTTGTACAGCAGGTGTGACACCACATCCAGGCACGGGAACAAGATCCCAACCAGCCACTAGAGCTCCTTGCAGTGCTCCCCTGTGCCACTGCTGCCCTCCCACACCAGCTGGCACTTACTATGGTGAGGTCTCGGCGAGGAGGTGGCCTCTGCCTCATCTTTGGTGACTCTGTGGAGGAAGAATTCCAGATGCTGATGAGTTTCTGGTTTTTAAGCACGTGTTCATGAAAGACAAGTGAGAGACAGAACAGAAAGGCAAGGACTAAACCTGTCCTAGGGAAAGGAACCTGAAGGAGGAACCCATCAGCCCAGAACCCATCAGCCCAGAACCCTGAGTGGCACAGGTCCCCCAGGTCTCAAGGGTATCCCAGCTTTCAGGTTCTCCTGGGAAATGCAGCTGAGGTGGCCATGTGAAATTACTTTTGCATTGCAGGACTGACCTAGAGGACCTGGCCTGCAGAGGGGTTAAGATCACAGAATCCCAGAATCATGGAATTGCCTGGGTTTGAAAAGACCTCCAAGCCCATCCCATTCCACCTCCTGTCATGGGCAGGGACACCTTTCATTATCCCTGTCCAGCCTGGCCTTGGGCACTGCCAGGGATCAGAGGCAGCCACAGCTGCTCTGGGCACCCTGTGCCAGACCCTCACCACCCTGACAGGGAAGGATTTCTTCCCAATATCCCATCTAAACCTGCTCTCTGCCAGTTTGAAGACATTCTCCCTTGTCCTGTAAAACATCCTCTCAATTTTCCTGGCAGGCTCCCTTTAGGTGCCCCAGTTTCTGAGAGGAGAACATCTCCAGCTGATCCTGGAGCCTGGGAGAGGATCCCCAGCCTGGGAGGGAAGAGCTGTTTGGAGCCCACCTGAGGCCATGTTTGGAATCCACTCAAGGCCATGTTTGGAGCCCACTCAAGGCCGCGTTGGAGCCCACCTGAGGCTCTGTTTGAGCCCACTCAAGGCCATGTTTGAGCCCACTTGAGGCCATGTTTGGTACCCACTCAAGGCCGTGTTTGGAGCCCACCCGAGGCCATGTTTGGAGTCCACCTGAAGCTGTGTTTCAAGCCCACCTAAGGCCGTGTTTGAGCCCACCTGAGGCCGTGTTTGGAGCCCACCTGAGGCCATGTTTGGTACCCACTCAAGGCCATGTTTGGAGCCCACTCAAGGCCATGTTTGGAGCCCACCTGAGGCCATGTTTGAGCCCACTCAAGGCTGTGTTTGGAGCCCACTTAAGGCCATGTTTGAGCCCACTCAAGGCCATGTTTGGAGCCCACCTTAGGCCGTGTTGGAGCCCACCTGAGGCCATGTTTGAGCCCACCTGAGGCCGTGTTGGAGCCCACCTGAGGCCGTGTTTGGAGCCCACCTGAGGCCATGTTTGAGCCCACTCAAGGCCGTGTTGGAGCCCACCTGAGGCCATGTTTGGTACCCACTCAAGGCCATGTTTGGAGCCCACCTGAGGCCATGTTTGGTACCCACTCAAGGCCATGTTTGAGCCCACTCAAGGCCATGTTTGAGCCCACTCAAGGCCGTGTTGGAGCCCACCTGAGGCCATGTTTGAGCCCACTCAAGGCCGTGTTGGAGCCCACCTGAGGCCGTGTTGGCCCCACCTGCCCTGCCCAGCACTCACTGCGGCGGATGTCGGCGCTGGGCAGGGCCCGGCTCTCCAGCCTGCTGTCCCTCTGGCCCCCCAGCCCGTCCTTGTCCCTGCTGGCCAGCAGCTGCTGCCTGGAGATGCCATCCAGATCCAGGGCACCAGAGTGAGCCGGGGAGCCCGAGCCCAGCTTGGGTGGGAACCCATCTCCATTGCCCTTCCTGAGGTAGGAGGCAGGGGCCCAGCCCTCCTGGCCCTGGTACCTGTGGGGACAAGGACAGCAGGGTCACTGCACAGAGCCCCTGGGACACGCCGAGGACGTGAGCCCAGAGCTCAGCACACACCTTGGCAGCTCTGGGCAACAGGAGCTTGCCAGGCTCTCCATGGCACCAGCAGAGCTCCCTCATGGCTAATGCTCCCACACAAGCTGGCCCCAGCCAGGGCCAAGCAATGGGAGTGCTGTGAAGCCCAGTTTTCACCTCAGCAATGGCACCGGTTCAGGAGTGAAGAGCTCTGGCAGGGAAAGCAGAGGGAAAAACACGAGGGCTGCTGCTAGGATTGATGTACCTGGTCTTTGGAGAGAGCACAAGCCCTCTCCCTGCTGGCAGCCTGGATCCCTTCCCTGCTCTAAATCTGTTTAGGAGAGAAACCAGCCCTGTGACCTGACTGCAAACCACATGCACAGTGCCCCAGCCATGCCAGACCCTCCCTGCTGGCTGGGCTGCAGCCACCTCGTTCAGATGGCACCAACTACCGAGTCTGTAATTGCCTTTCGAGCTCCTGTGGCAGCTCTCCTGTGCCTCACACGTCAGTGGATGTGTTTCTGGGGCTGTGCTGCTGCCAGGAGCACAGGTTCAATGTGAGGTTATGAAAATTGCAGTGTGTCCTCCCACCCTGAGCAAGCCTGGCCGTTTGCTCCACCACAGAGAAGAGAAAATGAGCTTCCAGCAGAAAACAAACCTCAGCTGGGGATGGGCTGGAGCCTCTGGCACACAGCAGAGCTGGCCCAGGCCTGGCCATTCCCTGCAGGAGCCTCCAACAGAGCCAGGGGATGCAGCCAGCCCTGGGACATCCCTGGGTTTCCCCATCAGCAGGATGTGACACCCACTAAAGCTCTGCTGGGGGACACAGCCACCTCCCAGCACAGGAAATCTGGGCAGCTCAAAGATTTTCAGCCAAAGCTGTGCTTGAACATCAAATCTGTCAGGATGGAGAGAAACGAGTTCTGGAACTCTGCCCTCCCCAGCTCACAGACTTGCCTTGGCAATGGACATCCCACAGCCCCAGCTGCAGTGCCTGGGACAGTACCTGATTTTCCACCAGCCCTCCAGGTTCTTCTGGGTCACCACCACCACGGCCCCTTTGTCCAGGTTCATCTCATCCTGGTCTCTTGCAGTGTAGGGGTAAATCACTGTGTACTTCTCCTCTGGTGGAAAGAAAGAGCAGCTTCACTGAGGAGCTGTTTGATGGGAACCTGGCCTCAGCTGACAAATGACTATGAAGTGCTTTATAAAATGATAATTGTTGTAATTTAGGTGCAAACATACAGAGATACACGACCACTCAAAGGGAAATGACAGTGAAATGTATTTGGAAATGTAAACCTTGGTGAGCTGCTCTGGCCCAAGAAGTTCTCTGAAACAGTTTCTCCTCTCCCTTAGGACTAAAGACTTTTCACAACTCATCACAGAAGATCTTCCATGCATTCATTTCAGCTCAAATTTCATTCTCAGAGTCTTTAAAGAGAAAACATCCTCTGAAAGGGGAGAGAAATCCCACAGGCATGAGGAGACAACCCCATTGACACAGAGGTGCCCTCAAAGTGCTCCAGAGCAGCAGATCTGCAGGAACGTCACCATTTAACCCCCAGGACATTGGTCAAAGCCATGTGGGGAGCCTGGAGAAGAACCTGAAGTCATGTCCACCAGAACAAGGGATGTTAAGCAGGAATGTGAATGTTCTTCCCTTCAGGAGGAAGGAGAAACATCCTAAAAGCCATGCAGCCATGTCAGACAAATGGGTCCATCCATCCTCCCCCCTCCCTCAGCTTCCTCTCTGGAAGAAACACAGGGAAACAATTCCCTGTGCTTACACAGTGCCTTCACAACAGGGTGAACACCATAGGGGAAAAATCTGCCTCCAAAATTCACCCCTCTGACATCCCTACATCCCCACCATGCAGGTTTCCTGGATTTGTCTTCTGGGAGTGGCACAGCTCTGGAAGGGCCTGATTTTCCACCCCCTTCATGCAGAGGAGACCAAGCAGAGCATGTCCTGTCATATCCAGCAGGACCTTCTCCTCCTGACCCCACCCTGAGGCACCAACCCAGGTTACTGCAGGAACTGAGGCAGCAGCTGGGAGAATTCTGCACGTGTGCTGGGGGAAAGCAGGAACTTCAATTTCTGAGCCCAAAACATGAGAGGGAAGAGCTGAGAGAGGAGAGGGACATGCACAAGGGAAGGGAGGAGCAGGGGTGGGCATGCACAGCAAACCAACATGCACACAAGGCTCCAAGCACAACACAGGGGCAGCCAAGAAAGTCTCTGTGTGCTCCACCTTGAGCCCATCCAGGGGTGTACAAGTCCCCGAGGGTCCGGCGGCGGCCAAGGTGCCTGGGCAGAGACCAGTACCTCCATGGCACTGGGAGCAGCACGGGGAGAGCAGGAGAAGGACAAGAGAGGACGTGAGAAGGTGGCACTTCATGTCCAGGAGGAGACAGGGCTGCCACAGAGACTCTGCTGGCCTGGAGCCCTCCCCAGGCTGAGCCCCCCAGACGAGGGGCTGGGCCAGCTCTGCTCTGCCCTGGGCACACAGAGGCACTGGCAAGGATCTGTTATCCAGGGACACCTGGGATTTGCTCCAAGGACAGGCTGGAGCCTTGCCTTTCCCACACTGTGTGCTCTTTGTCCTGCACATGCACTGTCCAAGGACCTGGGCTTTGCTCCTCCTCCAGGGCAGGTAAAATAGCCCCCTGAATAAATGGAGACACTGGGGTGAGCATTGGCACCTCTGTGGAGGAGCAGAGAGGCCAGTGGATGCAGCACCAGTGTCCAGCTGCCCCAGCCCTGCTGCAGGACCATTCCTGGGGTTTTGTCCCTTTTCCCAGGTTTCGTTCCTGGGTTTTGCCTCCCCCAGGCTCAGGGAGGGTGAGGCAGTGCCTCCAGCAGAGGAAGCTGGGGCAGATGCCTCCAGCATCTTCTTACCTTCATCAGGCTGCATTGAGAACTCATCCTGGACTCCATCCTGGGCCTCCAGGCAGGTGGCTGGCACCCAGCCTTGCTCCTCCAGCGTGCTCACAAACCACCAGCCTGAGGAGAAAACAGCAGGAGGCTCAGCCAAGGGCTCACACCAGCCAAAAACTCCCTCCCTCCCTCCCTCCCTCCAAACCACGTGCCTGGGGGGCTGTGACCCCTTTCTTGCATCTCCATGGGAAGCTGGGGTGACCCAAAAGCAACAGAGCCAAGCACAGGAGAACTGCAGCTGAGTGACATCTAAAAGTACAATTCCCTCCCCAGGAAAACCAGGAGAGGCTCTGAGAGCTGAATGGCTCCAGCCACTGCATTTGCTTTTGGTTTTTTCTGCCCCTTCATGGTTCATTCTCCCTCAGTGTGGGTCAGCAAGCCTGGGCTAATTAGCAGAGATGAATACCCTGTGTGTGAATCGATGGCTGAGCCCTGCTGCGCTCGCCTTCTCTACATTTGTGGGAACAGCAGAACTGAAAAGCCACGAGCAAATGCAGGATTTAAAACATCAGCTCTCCCAGTGGAAGCCCAGCCAGCTCCAGAGAGACCACAAGCAATTCTGGGCCCCCCTGTGTGTCCAATCAAAACCAATGCTTGCTGCTCGTTATTAAAAGCACAATTTGTGTCTTTAGGGGGGGAAAATAAAGACTGAGTGTCACCCTCAGAACCCCCCCAGAGAGTCATTTAGAAAGACAACCACATTGTCAGGGAGGGAATCAGCTACCTGCATGGGAGGGAAAAGCAGGGCTGACCTTTGATAAATAAATGATTTTCCACAGCTTTTGAGCTGGCTGTGCTAATCGTTTCATTTGCTTCAGGGTTGCTTTTATTTCTCTCGTTCTCAAACAGAGCTGCTGGTGCAACTGATCCTCTGGCAAGCAGCTCTCCAGAGCTGCTAAAATCTATTTTCATTTAACTCCCCCCAACGGGCAACATCTGTAAGCTTCAGGGAATAAATTCTCCATGCCATGGCTCAGGCCCTTTGCAGGGAATAAATTCTCCATGCCATGGCTCAGTCCCTGTGCAGAGGTTAAGAGCGAGTTGAAGTTTGGAAGCAAGCGAAGAGCTCGGCTGCTGCCCACAGGAATTGTGAATACACCAAGGGGCCTTTCATGGCCACCACGAGAGCATCCTCCTCTGTCACTCACTAAACCCAGCCTGCCAAGCCCAGGCATGGCTTCTGTCCTCAGCACACTTCAGCCAAGTTTTCCAGCTCCAAGAAGCACCAAGACTGAGGAAGGGGGACGGCACCGGGGAAATCAGCCCTGAGAGAGAGCCCTGCAGGCTCATCCACACTGACAGAGCAGAGCTGCTTCCTGCACACCCCACCTCAGCATGCCTGGGGGCTGTTCTGCTTCAGGAGAACACTGACAGCCCAGGACTGCTCCTGTGCAGCCCCAGCAGCCTGTGCAGAGCCCAGCTCCCTGTACCTGATTCATTCTTCTCAATGATATCCACCACCTGGCCCACGCACAGGCTGATCTCCGAGCTCTCCTGCTTCTGGTAGTCGGCCACCACGACATACTGCTCCAGCACCAGGGGCTCGGCCGAGGCACAGTCAGCTCCTGCACAGGGAAGGGGACAAAACCGACCCGTGTGCCAGGTCAGCACTGTCCCCAGGGCACGGCCACCGCCACCCAGCAGCTCCAGGACACCCTGGGGACCCGGCGTGAGAGGGGGGAGCCAGAGCTTTGGGCAGAGTGAGGGGGACAGAGATCAAACCAGCAGCCAGGTGAGGTGGGGACAGCCAGGTGAGACCTGCTGCAGCCCACCAGAGCCACCCAAGCAACCTCCACCAGCACAGGAGCTCGCGGCAGCCTGGATCTCCCTGGGGTTTTGGTGACTCCCCTGAGCACATTGGCTGCCCCAGAACACAGAGCCTGCAGCGGGTTCTGCTGGGCTGAGGAGCCCCAGAGCCCCACATGGGAACGGTTTGTAGGATGGAGGTGTTTGTAGGACAGGGCACATCCCCTGTCCTCCCAGCCCCGCTGTGCTCAGCCCCTCGGTCTGCTCTGCTCCCTGCCCAGCTGCACATCCCGGTGTCCTGGCAAAAAAATGGGGGAAAATACCCCGAGGAGGAGCAGAGGGGGCAGAACACGGCGGGAACAAAGCGATGCTGTGGCGAGCAAGAGGAGAGCCGGGGAACGGAGCTGGACCGGCGGCAGGGGGCACTGCGGGATAAGCCGGGATAACGTGGGATAACCGGGACAGCGGGAGAACTGTGGGACAGCCGGGACAGCGGGATAACCATGGGATAACCATGGGATAACCGGGACAGCGGGAGAACTGTGGGACAGCCGGGACACCGGGATAACCATGGGATAACCATGGGATAACCGGGACAGCGGGAGAACTGTGGGACCACTGGGACACCGGGATAACCATGGGATCACCCGGACACCGGGATAACCATGGGACCACCAGGCAGCCATGGGATCACCGGGACACCGGGATAACCATGGGACCACCGGGACACCGGGAGCAGAGCAGGATCACCGGGACAACTGTGGGATAAGCCGGGATAACCGTGGAATAACTGAAACACTGGGAGAACTGTGGGATAAACCAGCATAACTGGGGGATAACCAGAACACTGGGACAACTGTGGGATAAAACTGGGATAATGGGAGAACTGCAGGACAACCGGGACGCCGGGATAATAACATGGGATAACCGGAACACCGGGAGCACTGGAGGATCACCAGGAGCACTGTGGGATCACCGGGAGCACTGTGGGATCACTGGGACACTGGGAGCACTGTGGGATCACTGGGAGCACTGTGGGATCACTGGGAGCACTGTGGGATCACTGGGACACCAGGAGCACCGTGGGATCACTGGGACACCAGGAGCACCGTGGGATCACTGGGAGCACTGCGGGATCACCAGGAGCACTGTGGGATCACTGGGACACTGGGAGCACTGTGGGATCACTGGGAGCACTGTGGGATCACTGGGACACTGGGAGCACCGTGGAATCACTGGGAACACAGTGGGATAACTGGGACACTGGGAGCACTGTGGGATCACTGGGACACCAGGAGCACTGTGGGATCACCAGGAGCACTGTGGGATCACTGGGAGCACTGTGGGATCACCACAAGCACTGTGGGATCACCAGGAGCACTGTAGGATAGGGCAGGACACCGGGATGTCCCACACACGTCCCAGACACTGAGGTCACACGGAGCACTGCCAGCCCTGCTGTCACCAGAGGGGAGCGAGGCCAGCCTGGTGCCCAGTTTGTGCTTTCAGCACCATTTCATTTAGGGCAGAGTCTGGATATGGATCCCCCCAGCCTGGCACAACTCCCCACTCACACCTGCCACCACCCCACAAACATGAGTGTCCCCCACACTGAGCACAGCTGCCCTTTGCCCATGGAGCACCAGGGCTTGGCAGGAGACTGCCAGTGCCCAGTGTCCAGCCGGGCATTCCCGCACCTACATCCCCCATGAAACAGGCACGGGGCACTCAGGTACCCAGAGCACCACAGCACTTCCGTGTCTGCCTCCAAAAACCTCCAAAAAGCACAAAAGTCTCAACAAAAGCTCGTCCAGGACTCCCCTGCACCGGGATAAGAAAAGGTAAAGGTACAGGCAAGGATCATGGCACAGTTTTACAGCCCCTGATGGGATGAAGAGAAGGGAACCCCAGGAGCAAAGGGAAGGGGGAGGCCACCAGGACAGTGACAGGGAAGGAATGATTGTGCCATTTGTGAAAAAGACCTTTAGAAAGGGATTGTTAGGGGTGTTAGGATCTGCTGTTGTACCTGGAGCTCCTGCTGGACCCAGAATTGTGTTTCCCAGCAGACACTTCTCTGTCTGATTTGAATTTTATGCCAAGGGGAGAACAGTTGCTCAAATGCTCTTTTGCTAAGGGGGAAAGATGAGCAGGTGCATTTTATTCAACCACTATTGGTCAATGTTGTGTGAGGTCATTGGAAGCCCTGGTGTGGGTTCCTTGAGGTCATTTGGGATTACTAGCGGTCATTGGAGTCCCTGGTAGGCATTGTTTTAGTTCAGCTGGGGTTACTGGAGGTCATTAGAGTATTTTTTAATTGACCTGGGGGTTACTTGAGGTCACAGGGGTTACTTGAGGTCATTGGAGTATTTTTTAATTGATCTTTTGAACTGATCTCTAATGTCCCAGAGATCTGGACTTCCCAATGGAAGAGAAGGATGGGAGACCTTGGCTATCAGGATCCATCTACAAAGATTACTGGGCTAATATGAACTCTCCTTGTCTACTTTATTCTCTGTTTTTACCTGCCACACCTGGTGCAGAGACCTGGAAAAGTCAGGAGGGGGTGTTTCAAATGTTCCAGGTGGTTAAAAAGTAGAGTTTGTAAAGACAAATTGAGAGGTATGAGGAGGGGTTGAGAGGAAAGATGTGTGCTAAGGTGCCATCCTCATCCTGAAGGACAGGATCTAGCAGGTCCTCAGGACTGCCAGGATGTTCTGCTGCCTCCTGGAGAAGTTCTCCTGTTCACAACCTCTCCCAGCTGCTCCTGAGAATGCCAGACCACAGCCAAGGCTGCAATGAAGCACGTGTCTGCAGGGCAGTGTTATTTCAAGGAAAAGGAAGGAAATGGTCTGTGCCCATAAACAGCACCCTGCAGAGCTCCAGGTGAGCTGGCCAGTGCAGAGGATCTGTTCCTGCCCAGGAAAGCTTCCTCCACACCAAAACCCAAAGGTGGGGCAGCAGACAGAGCTCAAAATAGCCCTTGAAGTGAATGGGGGATGCTGGGACTATCTCTTCTAGCAGCTCAATTAAAGTTTGTGCTTGAAGGGATCTGAGGATCTACCCAGCCCCTGAGAGAAAAATAACAACTGCAGGAAGAGATAAGTACTCCCCTTTCTGCCTCCCTCCTGTAATTACACCCGTGCCTCCGAGGCTATTTGCAGTTTCAGCAGCCAATTCTGGATCCTCCAACGTGCCCATTAAACCAGAAGAGAAGTGGTAAACCGAGCTTGGAGGAAGAGGTAGGCGTTAATTTCGGGAGCATTTCACCTGCCCTAATCATCCTCAACCACAAAAACACACCCTGGAGGGAGCAAAGCATCCTGAGCACAGCCAGACCTGGCTTCCTCAGAATAGCACCAGTGTAAAGCTGCCCAGGGAGCTGGGAGACAGCACCAAAGCTCTGAGCTGGGGAGGGGAGGAGGAACCCCCAGAGAGGGGTGTGCAGGCAGCTCAGGCAGGAGCTGGGCATCCTCAGCTGGGACAGTGACATAAATGTGGCCTAGAGAAGGGGAATCCACTGAGCCAAGGGACCACTGAGGCCTTGGGCTGGGCTGGCAGAAGTGATGCTCACCCTGGAGGCAGGAGGGGCTCTCAGCACATCCCAGAGCTGACCCAGGGCTGCCCACAGCAGGGACCTCACCCTCAGCCAGCACAAAAATCCTTGCAGGTTTTGTTTGGCCAGAAACTTGGCCTTTCACCCAAGGGTTGAGATGTACCAACCCAGCAGGAAATCTCACAGATATGGGGGTGCTTGTGATTCCTTTTCCTGTCCTTTTCCTTTCCTTTCCTTCCCTTTCCTTCCCTTTCCTTTCCTTTCCTTTTTCCTTTCCTTTCCTTTTTCCTTTCCTTTTTCCTTTCCTTTCCCTCGTGCCAAAAGTGAGGAACTCCTGACAGAGCTTGGCCATTGGCGCTCCCAGAGGGAAACAAAGAGCTCAGCACTGAATTAGGGGCACAGGTATTTGGGTTTGAAGGCTGTTGTACACTCCAGCCTTGGCCTAATGCATCTCCCAACAATGTCATTGTTTGGATGAAGTCCCTTCCTCCCCTGCCTGTGTGGGTCAGATCAGAGCAGCCCCTCTTCTCCCAGCCCTGAGGGGTTTGGGATGATCAGCACTGCAAAGGGGATGGGCCTTCCTCCTGCTCTCACTGAAATGGGCCCTGAAGGCTCTGCTGAATTCTTTGCAAACCCTCTCATCTCCCCAGGGATTCTTCCAGAATGTGGAAAACAATCACATGGAAATACCATCCAGCAGTGGGGCTTCGGGCAGCTCCCCTGAGGCTCCTTCCCTGCCTCTCCTCAGCCCAAACACTGCAGGGACATTCCCCAGCACAGCAAAAGGGACGTGGGCACAAAAAAAGCAGCGAAAACCGAACTGGCAAAGGGGCATTTGAGGTCTCTGCCAGCCTCCTTGGGCAGCTCCAGCCAAATATAAACTCTGGAGGCAGTTTCAGGCTCGCCTGCACCAAGCCATGCTCTCCATCTGTGCTTTCTGCGAGAGGCAGAGAGAACAGAAACGCTCCAACAATCAGGGGACTGATGGCATGGCTGCTTTTAGACAAACCTAAATCAGGGGCCAAGGCAGAGCCCCAAAGTCTGGGATAATCCACCCCCTGCAAGCTGTGCAGAGCCCACGCCTCAGGCTCAGCCAGGCGGGATTCCAAGTGCTGTACAAAAAGCTGAGCAAAGAAAGCAGATTTGATTTCCAGTGCTCACACACACCAGGCCCTCCTCGAAACTCCAAGTGTCCTCTGAGTCTCGTGGTCACCACAGGAGCAGCACTTTAACCCACTCTGCATCCCAGTGTTTGCTCAAATCCCATTTCCAAACCCAGCCTGCAGTGCCAGCACCTCAGAGCTCTTCCCAGCTCTACTCAAGAGCAGCTCACCCCCCCTCAGGCAATTGGGAAATTGTTCTTTGGACAATCCTCGTGATTGTTGTTTGTTAGCAGCTGTTGGATGACCCCTCCTCAGGGACACCCTGGATTGAAGGAGTGTTTTTTGTGCCTTGCTGCACATTTGCTACCTCAAAGCAGGCCTGGCCTGAAGACCCAATGAGCCACCAGGGATTTCCTCAAGGTGTAGAAGGAGTTGGGGTGACAGCAGCTGAACCAAATTCTGTTTCTGCTGCCAGGAAATGCAAGGCAGTGAGATGAATCTGAACATGTCTGGCAGGAGGCATCAACCCCGTGTAAGGTTACTGAGAGCAAACACCTTTCCCTGCTGGCTGCTGCCAGGGCCAGAACAGCACATCCTGCCCTGCCAGAGCTTGGATGTTATCCAAACTCTTCCTTCTCAGTGCAGAACTCCTGCTCCTCTAACAGGCAGCGCCCTTAAATTGAATTCTGCCCTCATTGAACTGAGTTATGCAGCAGAAATGTTCTTCCTCTTCTCAACCCTAGAGAGGCCTCTCCTTCTCTTGTCCCCAGCACTCCAGAACAGAGCCAGGCTGTGCTGGCAAATGGCTCATGAGGGTTTAAAATGTCCATCCCAATGTCTTGCTTGGACAGAGAGCAGTCAGAGATTGAGCAGAAAATGCTGTCAAAGGTTTGAACAGGTTAAAACCCTGTGAGCCCCACAGGAGAGCATTCAGCCCATGAGAACAGATCAAACCAAGGAGCCCCAACCACACCAGAGCTTCCCACCTGCATCCTACTGTCACAGACATCTTCTATGAAAAATCCTTTTGCTAGGATTTTTTTCCTGAGAAGCTGAGAGGCCTCAGAAATGAAATGTAAACAATAATTACCTGCTGCTGTGGAATGCAACAGGTGCATCTGTGATTGGGCTCATGTGGTTGTTTCTAATTAATGGCCAATCACAGCCCAGCTGGCTCAGACTCTCTGGTCAGTCACAAGATTTTATTATCATTCCTTTCTATTCCTTGCTAGCCTTCTGATGAATCCTTTCTTCTATTCTTTTACTACAGTTTTAATCTATCATTTTCTTTTAATATATATGATAAAATAATAAATCAGCCTCCTGAAACATGGAGTCAAGATTCTCATCTCTTCCCTTGTCCTGGCACCCCTGCAAACACCACCACATGCTACCCCCAGCCTCAGTGAAAACATCAGCTCCTGAAAGAGCTCCACTGGAAAGGGGAATGGAATCTTTGAGCCCCTCCTGTGCCTGTCCCCCCTCCTGCAAGAGGATCCCACTCACCCACAAGGGGGTTTGCTCACACAGGCGATGGCAGTGCCAGTTCTCTGGCCAAAATCCTTCCCACCACTGATTTCAGCAGGATCTCCACGCAGCCAAAGCTCAGACCTTCCTTCCCAAAGAATTTCACATTATTTTTATACCTTCTGCAGCTCCAGGAGCTGAAAGCTGCCTCCTTAACCCACGGACCAAAGGCTCTTCCACTCCTGTCTCCTGCTCTTTTTGGGAAGCTCAAATAACCCTAAACCCCACCAGCAAGGGGGTGTTTCAGAGATGTCCCCCTCCCCTGAGGAGCAAGGGCAGAGCATCCCAGGCCCCAGCACCTTCCCAAGGCTCCCAGCTGGTGCCATGGTGAAGGAGAACATCCAGCTGCACCAGGAGACTCCCAGCCCCACACTGCCCCCAGGCAGCTCAGACATTCCCCTGAACTCCTGAAATATTTCACCCCCAACCCTGCAGACCCTCAGCAGGCCCTGGGGCACGTCCCCTGCCCGTGGAGCTGCACCAAGAGCCAAGCCCAGCCCCTGTGCCACCACCCCGTGTCCAGCAGCCACCACAGAAAGGCACAGGGGATGGATGTGACAGCTTCTGGCAAGGGTGAGAAGCTTCCTGCCCCCCCAGCTGAGCAGGTGTCCCCCGAGAAAGGCAGAGCAGAGCAGGGCAGGAGCAGCTGTTAGTACCTCTGTGCAGGAAAGAGGCCGTTCTCTGGATAATCCCTGATGAGGAACAAAAGGATGGGAGACAAGGCATGAGGCAGGGAGGGGGTGGACTGGGGTCCAGCAGTGCTCACAGCACCTCCAGGGCAGTGCTGGGAGCTGTGGGCATCTGACCCACCCAGGGTCAGGGGAGATGGGATGGGGGCCATGGGGCTGGGAGCCCCACAGAGCCCCAGGGATATGGGATGGGGGCCATGGGGTGGGACCTTGCCCCATAGCAGGAGAGCTGGCCTGTGGGTGGGAGCAGGAGGTGGTGTAAGCAGCAGCAGAGAGGAAAGGAGTCCTTACCAGACCTCTTCTTCCCAATGGGCTCCCTGAAAGAGAGAAGGAAGAGTGTCAGCAGAGTGAGGGGACAGTTGGGGGCTGGCTGAGTGACAAACCCACCCAGGAGGGCACACAGCGCTGGCCTGGTGGGGCCACTGACCCTCCTCACCCAGCACTGTCTCCATGGGCATCACCCACCTGCAAACAGCCCCTGCCCCGCTCCTTTCACTTCATAATTCAATGTTTTGTCCTTCCCAGGCTGAGCTTGGCTGCTGGCCTGGCCTTGCAACTTCCACCGAGGCACTTGGTACCCCCTTGGGCACTCATCCATGCAAGTGTCAATAGAATGAAATAAAATGCAGCCAAGATGGAGTGGAAACAAAGAGGACATTGCTACAGAAACTGGAGCCTGTTGAGTTCAGAGACCACAGACTGTGCAGAGACCTGAGCACCACATCCCAGGTGCAGAGCCCAACAGGGGAATCTGGGACAGAGCATCCCAAAGATTTCCCAACAGAGGCAGCACTGCAGAGCTAAATCAGAGTTAATTAATAATCCCCATTAAATCTGCCCCAGTTCAGAGGTTCCACAGGGAACAGGGAAGGGAGGCAAAGCAAGGCAAGATGAGCAGGCTGGAGACCAGCAGGTGGTGATGGGAATAACTGGAGTTTCTGCCCTGCCTTCTGCTAAACCCATCACTGTAACTCATCCCCTGCTTCCCTTCCCTGGCTGCTCTCTCTGAGTGAGGGGGCAAGGGAGAGGCTGCAATTCCACTCTGCTGCTGGGATGTTCCTGGCAGGGACACAAAGAGCTGCAGGTCTGAAGAGCAGCAGCCCTGGCCCGAGCACCTCAGAGGGGACAGGAGCTCAGACAAGACAGGAAACAGCAATAAACTCCTGGCAGCATCTCCTCCTCCTCCTCCTCAGATCCCCGTGGAGCAGAGCAGGGCAGAGCAGAGCTCACATGCAAAGAGCTCCCTGGAAACTGATGGCTCCAGCAGGAGGGGAGGAAAAACCCCTCTGCCTTCCACTGTAAATCCCATTCAGCCCCAGCCCCCAGCAGCCATGGCACAGTTACAAAGCACCAATGCCCAGCTGGGACAGGGGGACACAAACCAGCGCCACAGAGGTGGAAAAAGCCAGGAATGCTTCTCCAGCTGCTTCCCAGAATGCTGAAGGCAAAGGCTGCTGTGTGACTGGAGCCTCACTTAAAGCTCTGAGCCAACACCACAGCCTCAGTGGGCTCAGCTCAGTGTCCTTCAAGAACCTCACAATCCCCTGAAAGGAAACTCTGACACATGGAGAACTCAGCACACTCAATAACCCACATGCCACGATTTTTTTAGGAAAAGAGAGTCAAGTTTCTCAAGCATCTTCTCTAGGCAGCATCCCTGAGGATCCAGGGGTGGGAAGGAGTGAGATGGGGAGCACAGAGGTTGAGCAAAGTGAGCAGACTTTAAAAATAAATTAAAAGCAAATACAAAGAGGCTGCTTTTCAACAACCTGTAAGACAACTGTTAAACTACTCAGTGCAGGATGCTGGGGACACTGAAATTCTTCATGGACTTACAGGGTCGTAATTCAGGCAAGAAATGTTAATTAAGAGTCATTAATTCTAAAGCCAGGTCTAAAGAAGAGTTGTTACAGGCTGGCTTGAGTTTATAAACTCTTTCCTAAGGCACATTTGGTGGCTGCTGGGCCAGGCAGGTCCCAGAGCTGCAGGGAGGTGGCCCTGAGGTTGTCACACAGAAAAAGCCACCTTGCAGTGGGACTCACAGGAGAAAAGTGCCCCCAGATGTGCCTTTGGGGACCTCAGCACTGGCCCTGCTGGTGCAATAGGTGAAGGACTGGAGCACCAAGAGAAGGAAAACAACTGCAGCTGCTGCAAACCCACACAGGAGCCACATCAAACAGGACGGATCTGAGGTCAGCATTCCAAGAAAACATCTCCCTCACATAAAAAACAACCTCTCTTGTAACAAAAAAAATCCTGCTGTAACACAGTAATGGCACCAAAATAGCTGTCAGGAGGGGCTTCATCTCCTGAGCATTCAGCCAGCTTGGAGATGTTTGCAAGATTTATGGAGGCAAGGAGCAGGGGACAAGAGAGCCCTTGTTTGGGAGAAGTGATGTTTAGCAAATGCTCCAGCAGCCCTGAAAGGAGCCCCTGTGCCCACACTCCAGGGCCACTGCAGAGCTGGCCAAGCTGAGCCCTCGGGCTCAGGACCTGCCCTGGGAGCTCAGAAAAGCCAGAGCCTGTGCAGGGAGCTGGCACACTGCAGGGCTCTGCAGAAATTGGTGTTTGCTGCTGTCAGCCAGCTCCCAGCAGAAAGGGAACGAGGAGGCTGTTGTGGAGCTGGGATCCAGCCTGAGCTCCTGCTGAATGTGCACGTGGGGATCGGCAGAAATGCAGAGCAAACAACTCTGTGCACAAGCTGTGATCTGTCTGCAGAGCAGGACACCACCCCAAAGCCACAAGCCAGCAAGAATCCTTATCCAGAGCAACATCCAGCACCTCATGGGTCTCTGCTCCACCAGCAGAAGCTCCTGGAGTGGCTTCCTGCAGCCCCTGCATCCCAGAGCAGGGACCGAGTTCAGAGCAACAACTTTTGTAAGTGTTTTATGCATGAGGGCCTGCTCAGCTCCCCAAAAAACCCAGAGAAAGAAGCTTTTAACTGAAGAGGTTTCTCACGGCCAGGGGTGGGAACAGCACCACGACAGCCCCAACCCCAGCACACCCCACTTGTAACTGTGGGCAGTGAATAAGTAACTGCTTGGTAATACTAATAACTAGTTAGTCATTAATGTTAATAATTTATTAATTACTATTAGGGCCTTGCTTCTCTACAGAGTTAACCACTTGTAACTATGGGCAGTGAATAAATAACTGCTTGGTAATACTAGTAACTAGTTAGTCATTAATGTTAATAATTTATTAATTACTATTAGGGCCTTGCTTCTCTACAGAGTTAACCTGGGCTCCCTGATAGCTGAAAGTGAGCTGAGGAGGGAGCAGCTGAATGCCTTGACTCAGCAGTGGCTCCATGCCCAGCCCCTCAGACCTCCCCAGCCTTATTCCAGCACCTCTGCTGTGGTTAAAAGCTGCAAAGGGCAGGGGGGAGCTGAGGGGGGCACACAGCACCCTCCCACCTCAGCATCCTGTGCTGCTCAGACCTGCTGAGAGACGTGGGGAGCAGGAATTTGATGACTTCTGTTCTTTGAAGCTGCAGGGCATCCATCCAACACCGAGGAGAAAAATCCCACATCCCCCGGATTGCTAAGTTTCCAGAGGTTTCTTTTTCCATAAGCATTTCTCTTCTCCTCCTTCCCTCACCGCTCTTCACAAATTCCTCTGGATTCAGCCTCATTCTGCCCCACGCTGGGCAGCCCTGTGAGCTGGAAGCACTGGGGTAATCCCAGTCAGGGATCCACATCACAAAGGCACCAGTTGTCACTGCCAGTAGAAGCCCTGCCACCTCCCCCTGCTCTCCTGTTTGATGTTGTCTCTCCAGGACACAGGAAAATTTGGGGCAAAGAGGGGATGGAGGGAGGGCTTCACCTCCCTCTTCCCCCCACCAAATGCTGAGGTTCCTGTCTCACTCCCCTCCTGGCTGTGACATCCTGCCCAGCTGGGAGCAGTGGTGGAAGGAGGAGGAATAAAGTCAGAGTTTGAGCCTTTTCCTCTCCTTGGAGAGCAGGGGGAGGTCGGGAAGGGCTGAGCACCGCTCGTGTTGTGCAGCACAGGAGCTGCTGAAGGGAGCAGGAAAAGCAGGAGAGCCCTGGCTCAGCCCAGAGGGAGCTCCAGCTCTGGGGAAAGCAGCACCACAGGGGCCTGGAGAGAAAGGCTTGGGCTGTCCAACCTCCTCTTTCCATTCCCAAACACTGCCAGAACCAAGGACTGAGTTCACCCTTTGCAGTTAAACCAGAGCTCCATAAACTGCAGTTAAATCAGAATTCCACGAACTGCAGTTAAATCAGAATTCCATGACTTACAGTTAAACCAGAGCTCCAAGAACTGCAGTTAAACCAGAGCTCCATGAACCTCAGTTAAACCAGAGCTCCATGAACCTCAGTTAAACCAGAGCTCCAAGAACTGCAGTTAAACCAGAGCTCCATGAACCTCAGTTAAATCAGAATTCCACAAACTGCAGTTAAAACCAGAATTCCAAGGACTGCAGTTAAACCAGGATTCCATGAACTGCAGTTAAACCAAAGCTCCACAAACTGCAATTAAATCAGAGCTCCACAAACTACAGTTAAATCAGAATTCCATGACTTACAGTTAAACTAGAGCTCCAAGAACTGCAGTTAAACCAGAGCTCCACGAACTGCAGTTAAATCAGAATTTCACAAACTGCAGTTAAGACCAAAATTCCAAG
Source organism: Agelaius phoeniceus (assembly GCF_051311805.1). Taxonomy (NCBI): domain Eukaryota; kingdom Metazoa; phylum Chordata; class Aves; order Passeriformes; family Icteridae; genus Agelaius; species Agelaius phoeniceus. The sequence continues at coordinate 2,138,992 of NC_135279.1, read as the reverse complement.
GACTGACTGCAGTTGAACCAGAATTCCAAGGACTGCACTTAAATCATAATTCCAAGGGCTGCAGTTCAAGCAGAGCTCCAAGGGCTGCAGCCAGCTGTGGCCCTGGCAGGGTCTGACATCCTGGGGTGCAGAGAGTTGGGTGAAGCCTCACCTGCACCCAGAGAGAACAAGCACAGGGTGGATCCAACACCACTCACAGGCACGTGCCCTCCACTGCCAGCAGCTGCCACCCTCGTGGGCAGGGGTGAGCAGAGGTGTCAGCCAGGGATGCCCAGGGAAGGGACAGGGAGCAGGAGGGCTCCATGAGAGTGGCTGACCACTCCTTTTCCTCTCCCTCATCCCCACCTTTCAGCCACCCAGCAGAAAAATCTTTTCCTTTTATTTTTTCCTTTTTTTTTTTCTCCTTTCCCCCACTCTGTTTGTGGCCTGGCTCCCTTTCAGATTCCCAGAGCAGAATGTTTCTGTGCTGGATGAGGGATGACATCCGGGCCAGCCCCAGACACGCCGTCACGTCTGATCCAGCCCTGCCGTCTATCACAGCTCCCATCTCCTTAGTGCTGAGCTGGCAGCACTCCAGGCCTTGGGAATGGGCTCCCAGTGCCTCCAGAGGACAGAGTCAAGGACTTGGATTAATTAGCATTTTGAATTGTAGCTAATAAATACCCCTCTGGCATTCGGAATGGGATGGGGACACAATGGGGATGTCCTTGAGATGCTGCAGGGTTTGGCTGATGGAGGCCAAGGGACAAGGGGCACCCACTGGGTCCCTCTGTGTGCTGCAAGCTTGGATCTCCTCCTGGAGAGGGAGAGAAAGGGAAGGAGCACATTCCCCATGGAGAGAGGGAGAAGGGAAGGAGCACATTCCCCATGGAGAGAGGGAGAAAGGGAAGGAGCACATTCCCCATGGAGAGAGGGAGAGAAAGGGAAGGAGCACAACCACCACTGGATTCAGCATCACCTGCTTGCCCTGCAGTGGCCAAAACTCACAAACTCACAGAATTCTGCACCCAGGACGCTGTGGATTGTCCCACCATAAAAACATGTTTGGGATTTCTGGGCTCCAGGCAGTCCCTTGTGTCTCAGACCCAAAGCAGGGAGGTGGCAGGGGACTGGCACTGATGGCTGCAAGGACAGAGGGCTGGGAGCACAAGCAGCTCCCAGGGCTGCCCCAAAGGAGTCTCCCCACACCTGAATGCTCTGGCCACAGTGCCCACCCTGCCTCATTTCTGGCTCAGCCTAAAAAACAAAATAAAGGTGAGGAGAGAGGGTACAAGGCTAAAGCTGCCCTTCCATCCCCTGTGGCTGAAAATCCCTCACTGCAGGTGGGTCCAAGACCTGACTGCTACTGCAGAGCAGCTCCTCCTCCTCATGCAGGGCTCAAAGATCCCTGCACAGACATCCCAAAACAGCCCCACACTCTGATACCCCCCCTCTGATGTCCTTGCAAGCTCATCTTGTCCTGGTGTCCCTTGCTTGTCCTTGTCCATCCATCCAGGGCTGGATGACCCTCCCTGAGGGCTGGATGACCCTCCCTGAGGGGTGGATGACCCTCTCTGAGGGGTGGATGACCCCTGGAGCAGCAGGTTAAGTGGTGAGCAATGGCTGGGCAGGACAGATGAGAGCATCAGAGACAGCAAGCAATTAGTTAATGGGCTCTGGGGCTCTCAGACCAATCTCATCAGTGACAACGAGCTGCAGGAGAAATGATGACAGGCCAAGCCAATAGAAACAGGAGCCAAAGGAGGAAAGCAGGCATGGGGGAAGGGGGAATTAAGAGGGAATGAAAATAATCAAAAACCCAGGGAGAAGATGTAGAACACACAAGCACTGTACTGAGCCGGAGACCTGACAGGCTCAGCTGCTGCTCAGGGGAGAAAAACAAAATCCCTTTATCTACCTCCACACCCTTCCAATAGAGAATGGTGTCAAATCAATTTATTGCTTTCCCCTCACAGTCAATCAGGCTCCTGCAGTGCTCAGGAGCCCTGTCACAGACAGCAGGGGAAGGGAGAGCAGCAGAGCAGCACATGGAGGAGGCTGCTCAGATTCCTGCTGCTCGTGATCAGCAGGGGATGGGTGGCTCCTGGCCAGAGCAGCTCACAGTCACAAGACTCAGAACCACACTGAGTTGTGTAAGGTTCCCTGCAAACCTTGCTGGGTGTGCATGGAGAGGCTCTGGAGTGTTGTAATGGATGAGGCTCGTGGATATGGGGAGGGAAAGTGCCCTTCCAACGAGGCAGAGGTTGGTGCAAGTGTGTGAAGTGAGGCTCTGCAGGCTGATCATGCTCCTGAGAGTGCTATTTGCAAGGAGAAAGAGGCTCAGGAAGAGACCAACACTTCATGGGGTACAGAGAAGTGTTTCCACTTCCCCACTGGAGAAAAGTGTCCACACTGAGCTGCAGAGCCTCTGCACCAAAGTCTCCAAATCCCAGACCTGTGACTCGCAAGGGAATTGCTCATGAGCACCAGAGTGCTGGGCATCAGCAAGCCCAAGGCAGTTTGTGTTCCATCACATCCCAGTTTGTGTCCCACCACATCCCAGTTTGTGTCCCATCACATTCCAGTTTGTGTCCCATCACATCCCAGTTTGTGTCTCATCACATCCCAGTCTGTGTCCCATCACATCCCAGTTTGTGTCCCCACCATCCCAGTTTGTGTCCCACCACATCCCAGTTTGTGTCCCCACCATCCCAGTTTGTGTCCCACCACATCCCAGTTTGTCTCTCACCATCCCAGTTTGTCTCTCACCACATCCCAGTTTGTGTCCCCACCATCCCAGTTTGTCTCTCACCACCATCCCAGTTTGTGTCCCCACCATCCCAGTCTGTCTCTCACCACCATCCCAGTTTGTGTCCCCACCATCCCAGTCTGTCTCTCACCATCCCAGTCTGTCTCCCACCATCCCAGTTTGTCTCTCACCATCCCAGTCTGTCTCCCACCATCCCAGTCTGTCTCCCACCATCCCCCCAGTCTCTCCCCCTCCCAGTTTGCCCCCCAGCAGTGGCACACCCACCCACTCACTCTTTGGGGGGGCTCAGGTCGTCGGGCCGTGTCTCGAAGAACTGCAGCACCTCCTCACACTGGGAGATGTAGGGGGGCAGCTGGATCAGAGCCTGAGGAGCAAACACACACACACACACACACAGTGCTGCTGGCAGCATCCAAACTGTGCCAGGAGCCCAGCGAGGACTCCTGGGACACCAGTGGCACCCAAGGGGTTCCCAGCAGAGGCAGAGAGCCCCTGTCCCACCCAGCATCCCCCTGCTGCAGTTCAACTAAAGGAGAATAAGCAGAGACTGCCCCAGGCAGCTCCACCTTTGGGGCAGATGCTGTGCCAGAGGCTGGGAGCCCCAGGGTGCCCATGCAGCCTCCCAGCTCCATTTCCCAGCCTGGAGCAGCCATCCTTGGGAAAGGCTGGGCACTTTACACGTGGCAGGCTCTCACTGCCACCCCAGCACAGCCTAAAAATGCTCCTTTGGGCAATGGCAGCTTGGGAAGGGGCAGGGGGAGAAGCAAGGGAGGCAAAAGCACAGACACCAGGGCTGGGAGGCTGCTGTGGAATGGCAGGAGATGTAAAATCCCCTCTGCTTCTTTCCCTTCAAGGAATCTCTTGCAAAACATCTTCAACAGTGGGACCTGCAGGGTGAGAGTGCCTGCCTGGGAGGGCAGTGGAAAAAAGGAGTGTTTAAAATCAGGGAGCAGAGCTGTAGCCTGAGCTGGAGCAGATTTATAACCAGATTTCTGTGCAATTCCCCCTCCCCTGTGTTTGCTGTCCCAGCAGTCCCGTGACAGCAGCGTGGGCAAAGCAAACCTCCCCTCATTTCTCTCCTGGAGACAAAACCACAGCAGCAGAGCCTCAGGGTGACCACAGAGATCAGATGTGACTCCTCACTGCCCCAAGTGCTGGCCCCAAAGCCCTTCCAGGCACTGAGCAGCAGTGCCTCAGTGCCAGCACAGCAGCCTTCAGCCCACTAATCATGGGCCAGACTGAACAGCACCATGTGAGACACAGCACAGAGAAAACCACTCCCTCCATGGCTTCTGGGCCCAGGACAGGGCTATTCAAATATCAGGTTTTGCATGGATGCCATTCCCATGTGGTACCACTCCCCAGCTCCAGCATCCCATGACCTAAGTGACTTCCCCTTGCCAAAATCCCTGGGATTTTGTGGCCTGGAGAAGGCTCTGTGCTCTCTGAAAGGAGGGGATGATCCCAGAGAACACCCTGGGCTGGAAGGAGGAGACACAAGGCCCACAGCTCATTTCCCAGCACGTTTGGAAGGAAGCCCACCTGGAGCTGGCTGTGCTGAGCCAAGCAGGCCACAGAAACAGAGGCACAGCAGCCTGATGTCTGTCTGTCCCTCCTCTGGCCCTGCCTGAGGTCTGTCTGTCCCGCCTCTGGCCCTGCCTGACATCTGTCTGTCCCGCCTCTGGCCCTGCCTGATGTCTGTCTGTCCCACCTCTGGCCCTGCCTGATGTCTGTCTGTCCCGCCTCTGGCCCTGCCTGATGTCTGTCTGTCCCACCTCTGGCCCTGCCTGATGTCTGTCTGTCCCGCCTCTGGCCCTGCCACCCAAAGCAGGACACAGCTCTGGTGCTGGAGCCACAGCAAAGTCACCTTTCCCATCCTTCCTGCAGGCCTGAGGGGAAAGGACCGAAGGCAGAGGATCCTTGTTGGATTAGAATCATTCTGCAGGCAGTGAGAAGGGATTTTGTTGCCTTTCTCAGGGCAGCAGCATTCTCAGTGGGCCACCCAGTCTCTTTGGGGTAGAGCATCACCACTCCTCCATCAATCCCCCCTGACACTTTCCCAAAATCCCTTAGACAGGAGGAAGGCAGACCCCACACCACGGGAAAGGCCAAAGGGAATAAACTGGAGCAATGAGAAGGCATTTCAGGCCTCTGCTCCCTCTCCTTGCCAATCCCATGGTTGTCCCAAGTCTCATTTAGCAACTCATTGCTCTTACCAGTTTGCTCTGATTCCTTTGCTGCTTCTCCTGCACTTTATCTTAAATTGCCACGTTTTTCATTCAACAGGAGCTGGAGCAGAGCCCTGTGAAAGCAGTGGCTCCCCCCCTGCTCCTCTTCCCTGCTTCCACCCCAAATCTCACCCATCCTCTCTGCAGGGCTCTCCCAGAGAACAAAAACACCCAACTTCCCCCAGAGGAGACTGCAATAAAGAAAAACCTCCTCACAGAGCTTCCTCCTGCTCATCCCGGCTCATTCTCCATCTCTGGCCAGCCCCAGAGCCAGCTCAGCCCAGTTGCTTTCCGGGCAAGCAGCAGCAGCAGCTCTGGGGCCTCGTGGGTGATGCATTAACGGGAGGAGGAGAGCACAGCTCCCTAAGTGGGTCATAGAACATCAGCCATTACCTTCCTCTTGTTAAGGAAAAAGGGTTCATTATATTTTATGCCACTAATGGCATTGCTCTGAAAGAGGCAGCTGCAGCATTTCATCACTGAGGGACGTTTTCTTCCCCAAAATGGGATTTATGGCCGTGTCTGTCTGTGCAGGGACACAGCTCAGTGGCCAAGCACCATCAGCTCCCCCAGGACAGCTCAGGGCACACCTTGCACCACACCTGCAGCGCTCATCTGCTCTCCTGGCCTGCAGTGATTCTCATCTGCAGCCCCTCTGCAGAGCTGTCTGCATTTCCCAGCCCATCTCCATCCCTGGAGTTGTGATTCCTCCCTGCCAGGGGCTTGGCTGAGCCCTAAACCCCACAGCCTCCCCTACCACACACAGGCACTGCCACAGCTCCCTCACCTAAGGGATGGCATGGGCATTTCACCATTTCCCCATCTTCTCCCGTGGGTTTTACAGTCTTTGCATAAATTTCCAACAACATTCAGACTGGATTTTGGAGGTACCAGTCCTACCATGGCTGCTGCAAGCACCAGAGCATGTTTTTGACATGCTGAGATGTGACACGCTGGATTTGTGTGAAAATAGTTCATTGTGGACTTCAGAATTTTGTTTCCCCTGCCAAAAAAAAAAAAAAAAAATCTGCCCTAAAATCATAATTTCCCTTACACTTCAGCCCAGTTTTATATCCTTCAAGGGTATGGAGCAAATTGTCTCATCCTCCTCTGTGTTCCAATAATTTTCTGAGGTACAACTCATCTTACCCTGGTTTTGTAACCAGTAACTGGAGTCTGCATCCCAGTTTGGAGCCACCCCACCATCCTACAGCCTCAAGTAGGATCAAGTAGCCTCCTCCCATCAAATGCACCTACATCATTCTGCAGCTCCAGGGGATGGCTCCCACCTCCTCATTCCCAGAAATTAATAAAAACCAATTTATTGCTGTAACTCTGCCCAGCCTCTGCTCCAGGCAGCCTCTGAAGGCATCAGGGCAGCACTGGCACACCAGGAGATGCTGTCAGTCCATCAGGATGGAGCTGGGCCAAACTGGGATTGTCCTTGGTGGGTGCCCAAGGACAGGGAGGAGCTGGGGGTGCTCAGCCTGGAGGAAAGGAGACTCAGGGCTGCCCTCATCACTCTCTGCAGCTCCTGAAAGGTGCCTGTGCTCAGCTGGCCCTGGGCTCTTTCTCCAGCAGCACTGACACAACCAGAGCACACAGCCTCGAGCTGCACCAAGGGAAATACAGGTTGGATTTTAGGAAAAAGGTTTTCCAGAAAGGGTGATAAAAGTTCTGGAATGTTCTGCCCGGGGAGGTGGTGGAGTCCCCATCCCTGGGTGTGTTTAACAAAGCCTGGATGTGGCACTGGGTGCCAGGGTTCAGTTGAGGGGTTGGGGCTGAGGTGGACTCGATGAGCTTGAAGGTCTCTTCCAACCCAGTGATTCTGTGAATTCTGTGCGTGATCCTGTGTGATTCTGTGTGTGATTGTGTGTGTGATTGTGTGTGTGATCCTTTGTGTGATCCTGTGATCCTGTGTGATCCTGTGTGATCCTGTGTGTGTTCCTGTGTGTGATCCTGTGTGATCCTGTGTGTGATCCTGTGATCCTGTGTGTGTTCCTGTGTAATCCTGTGTGTGATCCTGTGTGTGATCCTGTGTGTGATCCTGTGACCTGGAGCCCCCTTACCTTGCAGTACTCATCGATGGGGATCAGCCGTTTCACCGCCACGTCGCGGATGTGGCTCCGGCGGAACAGAATCTTCCCTGAAACATGAGAGGAGACAAGGGAGACAGGGCAGCTCAGCTCAGCACTCTTTGGGATCACTCTGTCAGGACCTTTTCCCTGCAGCCCCTCTTGCTCCCCAAAAGCACCATCCCCAAAAAAAGCCCATTTCCTCCTATGGATTAAACAGCTCACCAGAATCGGGCACAGTCCAAGTGGCAAGGACAGCCAGGGGAGAGAAGAGCAAACAGCTCCCAGCAAACTGCATCCCCCTGGTCTCTCACCAGTGCTGAGGAGCAGCCCCCACCAAAGCACACCCCTCTGTTTGCTGGTGTGCAAGTCTGGGCTGGACAGAATCCCTGGCAAAGGCTGCAGGACATCCCTGTCCCATTGTCCAGCGTGTCCAGGTCCAGTGTGGGCAGCAGCCAAGCCCAGAGGGTTTTTCCCTGTGCAGCTCCTGGATGCCACAGTGTCTGCAGCTCTGAGTCAGACCTATAGAATTTTCCTTCCTGTCTGGGGTTTATTTTTGTTCTCCATTAATGGGATCCTCTTGCCACTCCGTTTCCTCCCCTCTGGTTATGGTACAGGCCTCTTTCCTTTGAAGCCTAATGAGTCCTAAATGCTTCAAGCTGCTCTCTCAGAGAACAGCTTCCCTGGTTTAAGGAGACAAAAGCCATTAGCAGACAGTGAAACAGATCCCTGATCAAAAGGGTTGGTGCTGGCAGCATTTCAGAGCACTTCCCAAAGCTCTAGGAACTGGCACTGCTCTGCAACACCATCACCTGCAAAACCCAGCTTTGTGGCAATGAAGTTCCCTCAAGCTCCTCCCGGCAGCTCCAATACCACAGGAAAGTCTTTTTTGTGCCTGCTTGGGTTTCCAATCCCATCCCTGAAGCCAAGGAGAGCAACAACCCCTTCATTTATCAAAGGGGTCACCACGGGGCAAGCCAGAAGCCAAACTCCCCTCACTCCACCCTTGCAAACCGCATGAGAGCAGGGAAAAAGCCCTTGGGGAGTCCCACCATGGCTTTGTCCCTTTCCCCTGGAATCACTGAAGCCAGGGGCTGGATGCTACCGAGAGCAGGACGCAGGAAAACGGTCACATGGTTCTGGCAATTTGAACTGCAGGGCTGAGTCATTGATCAGAATTTGAACTCCAGGGCTGGGTGATCTATCCCAGTTTGCAATGCAGGGCTGGGTCACCCCCTGTGCCTCTCCCTGACTTGGCCAGGAGCTGCATCACGGGTGACTCGTGCAAGCAGCCAAGGCATTTTTGAAGCAGAGATGAACCAAAGCCAAGCCAACTTCAGCCTGCAAAGAGCACGAGCAAGAACCTTCTGGAGGAGCCAGCTCTCCTGCCAGGCTCAGTTAATGCTTTGGAACAGGACTGAACCCACTCAGAGGCAGCTCCATCCTTGCCCTGCAGGGGAAGGGAGGGGGTCAGGCAGCTCAGCCCAGGATTGCTCCTCATTTCTGGGCCCTTGGCAGCAGGGCTGGGACGCTGCTGGTGGGAAATGCTCTGCCCTGCAGTGCATTCCCTCTAAAGCATGCCAAGAAGAGCCCAATCTGGCAGCCTTTGTGACAGAGTGAGAACAAAATCCCCCTCTATTCAATCTTCTTCTATTTTGAGGGTGAACAGCCTGGGAACAGGGGATTTCTCTGGGAAGACTGGGACCAGCACCCAGGCTGGAGCTCCATGCCTTGCCCTGAGCAATTATTTTCCATCTGACAAGAGAATGATCGAGTTTTGCCTTTGCATCAGCAATCCCAGTGTGTTTGCTGCTGAGGATTCTGTCTGAATGATGATTGCTAGAAAGATGAATGGATCCCACCAGTTCTGCTGGCAGGGGTAAGGAATGGCTGTTCTGGTTCTGGGTCTGCCAAAGTGAAATCACTGCTGGGTGGGTAGGTTACAAATGGCTGAAATAATAAGCTCTGGGTGTGGGAATATTGAAATGTTTAACAAACATATGCTAGTGAGTAATAATAAAAAGAATACAGTTTGGGGGGAACAAATTCATCACAAGTGATCTTAAATTAGCCCAGGCATGGAGCATGTGAACCAGCAGGAAATCCAGCTCCTCTCTCCATTTGCTCTAGATCTGGTATTTTTCAACAAGGAAGTTTATTTTCTAACAAAAAGCTGACTTTAATCAAAAAGCCTAATTAACATAACTGCAGCCCCTTCAGTGCTGCCAAATCTAGCAATAGAAACCCTTGAGCTGACAGGCAGGAGAGAGCAGGAAACCCCTTCCCTCCTGGAAGGGAGAGGTGGGCAACCTGCAGCATTTCCCTGGGCAGGTTTTCCTTGGCCCAGACCTAAATCTGGGAATTTAGGCAGGAATTTCAGCAGAAATTCCAGTGGGAATTTCTGTCCAGTGGGGCTTTTCCCACGGCCCAAGGCAACAAAGCACAAGGGGAGCACAACAGGAGACTGAGGGGTGCAGAGAGCACCTGAATCCCTCTGCAGCTCCAGGGATGGCTCCCACCTCCTCATGCCCACAACTCTCTCCCTGGTGCTTTTCTGGCTGCTTCCAGAGCCTGTAAGGATCCTCAGCCAGGTCCTGGCAGTGCCCAAGGCCAGGCTGGACAGGGCTTGGAGCCCCCTGGGACAGTGGAGGTGCCCTGCCCATGGCAGGGGTGGGTGAGGTGACCTTTAAGGTCCCTTCCAACCCAAACCATCCCAAGGCTCCACGGTTCCAAACCCATTTTTGCTCCTGCCACGGGATGAGGAACACAGCAAGGACAAGTGAAGGGGGCAGCTCTGATTTTCCATCAGCTGCAGAGGCCAGTGCTGCTGCAGGCTCCACTTGCCCAGCTTCCCTCTCTCCTCACGATGCCAGGACTCAGAAATAATTAGATTTTCTTATTTACATAGATAATGTCATGCATGAGCAATGAGCAGCGAGGCTCCATCCCTGCTGGCACCAGGAATTCCCTCCAGCAGGAAGTGTGCTGAAACACACTGTAAAAATACCCTGTAAAATGCACTGTCCTGCACAGAAACAAACAAAGCTGAGAGAGGACTGAACGTTTCTCACCCAGGAATGTGTCAAACAAGTTGATTTTGGAAAAGGACAGCTGAGATAAGGCTCCAACACACAATGGCTGTGCAAGCACCCACGCTGCAGAATGGGCTGCCTGCTTTTTCTGGACTTTAAAAACCTGTTAATCCCTCCAAAGGGAAAAAAAGCTCCACTGAAGGGATTCTGTCTGGCCATGAAAATTCCTCTGGTGCCAGAAAGGATCTGTTCCCCAGGAGTGGAAGAACCCAACTCCTCTGTGGGTAATCAAGGCTGATTTGCTTTTTCTGATTGACCCAGTGCAAAAATTGCTGGAGCAGCCCCAAAATAGGCAGGCTGGAAAAAAATGCAGCCAGGTCCCCATTGCCTCAGGCTTCACTGGGACTGAGCAGTGTCAGAAACCCTGGGGACAAGGCTGAGGAGGGATTTGGGTCTCCAGCAGTGAGAGCCAGAGCAGGCAGGACACAGGAGGGGTTAATCTCTCCAAATGAACAAAACCAGGGACCAGGGCTCTGCAAATGGTTCCCTCCTGGGGGAGTTCACCAGGCAGAGCTGGAGCTGTACTGGGAGCAAGGAGATGGGAAAAAACAAAAACAAAACAAAACAAACAAACAAACAAAAAAAAAACACCAAAAAAAAAAAAACCAAAAAAAACCCCCACAAAAAAACCCAAAAAACCCCAAAACAAACAAAAAAAAAAACCAAACCGAAGCAAACCAAACCAAAAAAACAAAAAAAAACCCAAAAAAAACCCCAAAACAAACCAAAAAAAACCAAACCGAACCAAACCAAACCAAAAAAACAAAACAAAAAAAAAACCAAAAAAAAACCAAAAAAACCCCCAAAACAAACCAAAAAAAACCAAACCGAACCAAACCAAACCAAAAAAACAAACAAACAAAAAAACCCCAAAAAAACCCCAAAACCCCCAAAACAAACAAACAAACAAAAAAACAAAAAAAAAAACCCAAAAAGCCCAAAAAAAACCTGAAAAAAACCAACCAACCAAACAAAAAAATCCCCAAAAAATTAAAAAACCAGGCAGAAGGACCTTAAGTAGCAAAATAGTGGAGCCAAAGGCTGGATGTGCAGCAGGCTGAGAACCCCAAGCATCCCCAGGGCAGCCCAGCTGTGAGCCAGGCAGGGGCTCCAGGAGTGGAAAAGCAGCTGAGCCTCCTGCCCTACCCTGAAGGAGTCCCCCCCTCCCCATGGAAAGAATTCACTCCTCTGCACCTTCAAATCACATCCAGACCTTCCCCAGCACGGGTTCCAAGCTCACTTCAGAGAAAAGGCAGCCCTGAATGTAGACATAATGAATCCCAGCCCCTGGAGCAGCCAGCCGTGGCTGGGATGGGGGATCAGGCAGGAGTCCTGCACTGTGCATGTGCTCTGTGCAGGGCTCAGCCTGCCCTCCCAGCCTGCTGCAGCACAGATCCCCTCTCATCAGAGCACAAAATAACAACAAGGACCCTTGGGCCATCTCCAGCTCACAGGAAGATGCAACAGCACTGAGCAAAGTCAGGTACCAGAGCTGGAAAATGGATCAGTTTTTCCAGAAAGGGTTAACAGCAGGCTTGTTAGCTAAAGGAGTAAGAAGAAGCTGAGAAGCAAGAAGAGGCTGACAACTTTTTAAAGTTGCAACTGAAGAGACTGAAAGAAGTGAAGAATTGAAGAAAGAGAACTTTGCAGCTGAACGAAGCATTTTTAAAAAGTTATTTGAAGTCATTGTAACTTTTCACCAATAGTGTTATATTGACTTATTGCAGCTAATAGTTAAAGTAGAAGAAGCACAAACAATTAAAGAGTGTATAAAAAGTCAGCCATGTTCAATAATAAAGAGTTGCCATCTCAGACTGCTTGTGGTCTCTGCTTTGTGTCGTGACCGCCTCGACAGCGACAAATTTTCTTTCTCCCATTGCCTTCACAGAGGTTTTGCGGGGATCTAAAGCACCCTCACAGTTACCCTGGGAGTTATGCTGGCCCCAAAGCTCAGAGCTCAAACCCTGGCCCCAAAGCTCAAACTCAACCCTGGCCCCAAAGCTCAGAGCTCAAACCATGGCCCCAAAGCTCAGAGCTCAAACCATGGCCCCAAAGCTCAGAGCTCAAACCATGGCCCCAAAGCTCAGAGCTCAAACCCTGGCCCCAAAGCTCAAACTCAACCCTGGCCCCAAAGCTCAACCCTGACCCCAAAGCTCAAGCCTGGCCCCAAAGCTCAAACTCAACCCTGGCCCCAAAGCTCAAACTCAACCCTGACCCCAAAGCTCAACCCTGACCCCAAAGCTCAAACTCAACCCTGGCCCCAAAGCTCAAACTCAACCCTGGCCCCAAAGCTCAACCCTGACCCCAAAGCTCAAACTCAACCCTGGCCCCAAAGCTCAGAGCTCAAACCAGGCCCCAAAGTTCAAACTCAAGCCTGACCCCAAAGCTGAAGCAGGCTGCTGGGCTGGGAAGGGAGCAGAAAGCAGGGCTAATTCTGCTTTTAAAAACAACCCCCCCAAACCCCCTTTGTCCTGCTCCCTTCACTCAGGGCTTCACTGCTAAATCTTCCTGAAAAGCAATTTTACAGCCAGAGTGAGCTCAGCCTCAGGCAAACCCTGCTTGCTGGGGCTCACGTTTCCAGGCAGGCAGGAGAACTGGCCAGGAGCTGCTCCAGGCCCCTGGGGCTGCAGGGAGCTTGGAAAGCTCCACGTTCCTCAGCAAAGCTGTTTCCTGAAGGATCTGGCACAGCCCTCCCCAGCTGAGCTCATTTGTTTGCTCTGCTCCTCTCCTTTCTTTCTTTCCTGGGGTCCCCATCTGCCCTGTGCCAGGGTGGGACCCTGGGGTGATGTCCCAGCAAGGCACCAGCAGGGCTCTGTCCCTCTGTCCCTCTGTCCCTCTGCAGCTGCCCAGAGCCCTGGCAGGGCACAGCTGGTGCCAGCCATGGGCTGGGTGCTGCCACAGCTGCTCCAGCACCACAGGAAAGCTCTGCCAGGGGCTCAAGGCCAGCTAAGAGAGCTCAAAAAGCACTTCAAATTCCCCTCAAAGCTTTTCAGGCACACAGCAGGAGCACTGCCAGGAAAATTCAAACACCACCAGGCTCTGCTGTGGGATGGAGGTGGTGCCAACACCCAGAAAGGGACAAGCCCTGGCCCCAAAGCTCAAACCCTGACCCCAAAGCTCAAACCCTGGCCCCAAAGCTCAAACCCTGGCCCCAAAGCTCAAACCCTGGCCCCAAAGCTCAAACCCTGGCCCCAAAGCTCAAACCCTGGCCCCAAAGCTCAGAGCTCAAACCCTGACCTCAAAGCTCAAGCTCTGGTCCCAGATCTCAAGCCTGGCCCCAAAGCTCAAGCCCTGACCCCAAAGCTCAAACCCTGGTCCCAAATCTCAGAGCTCAAGCCCGTCCCCAAAGCTCAAGTGCAGCTGCTCTGCTTTGGAGGACCCAGCTCAGTGGCCCCACAAGAGCTCAGTGGGCTGAAGGAACTTTGCACTTACAAAATCCCCTCCTGAGAGCATCCAAGACCTGCTCAGAGAGGCCAGAGCCTCCAGAAATTTCCCATAAAAAGTCAAATCCTCAAGGCAGGCCCTCACAAAATGAGGCAATACAAAGCCAGCAGAGTTGCTGTGGGCTGGGTGTTGGGATGTGGGGCAATCCTAGAGCTCCTTCCCATTCCAGGAACCCAGCCTGACACACAAACCCCGTGGCACCTCCTCAGGTGGTGGTGCTGACCCCAGTTTGGGACACTTTGGGGTTTGCTGAGGGAGCCAGAGCTGCAGGAGGAAGATTTAGCAGTGAAGTCCTGAGAAGGGAGCAGGACAAAGGGGTTTTGGGGAGGCTGTTTTTAAAAGCAGAATTTTGGAGAGCTGCAGTGGCCACAGGGCTGGTGCTGCTCTGCAAGGGCTTCCCAGCAAGCAGAGGGCTTGCAGGAAACCACAGCAGCCAAAGCTCCCCTGCTAATGAAATTCAGATGCTCCAAATGGGACTGGGAACAAACTGCAGCATTCCCAGAAGCTGAACACAATCTAAACCCAGCAAATCTAGGGAGATAGAACCACCTTTGTGCAGGAGAACAGTCCCAGGCTCACCTGGATGGCACCCTGGGCTGAGAGACACAAAGCTGGGGGTCAGCTGGGACAAAACTATAGCCATGATATTTTCTGAAAAATCCCTTCCTGAGGATCTTTTCTCCTGAGAAGCTGAGAAGCCTCAGAGGAAAAGAAAAACAATAATTACCTGCTGCTGTGGAATGCATCTTTGATTGGTCTCATGTGGTTGTTTCTAATTAATGGCCAATCACAGTCCAGCTGTCTCGGACTCTCTGGTCAGTCACAAGATTTTATTATCATTCCTTTCTATTCCTTGCTACCCTTCTGATGAAATCCTTGCTTCTATTCTTTTAGTATAGTTTTAATTTAATATATATAATAATAAATAATAATATGTATAATATATAATATATACAGTTATAATATATATAATAAATTATATAAACATATATATATAATATATAGTAAATATATACTAAATAATAATATATAAAATGTATAACACATATAATATATATAGTTTAAATATAATACATAATAAAATATATACTAAATAATAATGCATAATAAATATATAATATATAATAAATATTTAATATATAAAATATATTTATGTAATATATATATTAAATATATATAATAAACAATAATATATACAATAAAATCAGCCTTCTGAAACATGGAGTCCAGATTCTCATCTCTTCCCTCGTCCTGGGACCCCTGTGAACACCACCACAGTCACCCCAAACTGGGAAAAGATTCCAGAAAGGAATCAGGCTCCAGGACAGCCAGCAAATATTGAAAGAGCCTTTCCTGTCCTCAGAAGCAGAGCTTGCCCACCCTGTCCCTGGGGAGCTGTGGCTCTGCCTGCCCCAGGGCAAAGGCACCACAATCCCAGCTCCAACACCACCTTGCCCCAAGCACAGGGCTCTGCAGCTGGCCCAGCCTCTCTTTTCCAGCAATTTCCACCCCCTTTTTTCCCACAGTGGAAATCCCAGTGACATGTTTCGGAGCAAAGGGAAACTATTCCAACACCAGGGAGAAACAAACACTGGTGAGTGAGAGCAGCAGAGCTCTGACCAGGCTTCCCTCCCAAAAATAGCAGAGTTTTGGTGGGAATTTTCTGCAGAGCACAAATCCAGTTTTTCCAAGTGATGGCCTTTGCCAGTTTGGCTTCCATCTCTCCCTGCTGGCAGGAGCCCTTGTACAGCAAGAGCTTTTCTGCTGTTTCACCAGGTGAGCTTTGCTGCTCTAACCCCAGGTGAGCTTTTCTGCTGAGCTTTGCTTTTGCTGATGTTACAAAGCCAGGACAAGCCAGAATCACAAACCCAGAGCAGATTCTCTTGCTCAGAAAGGGGTGGAAATTAAATTATTTTCTATTTTTTTTTCCACAGCACTCAGAGCAAAGCAAAGCCCACAAAGGCCTTTATGTTTCTAGAAGAGCCAGGAGGCAGAGCATAGCACAAAGGGCTGCACTAAACAGACCTGACAGCCACTGGAAGTGATTATGGTGCTGTGACATTCCTAAATATCCTCATTAGCTGCTCAAGGGTGGGGGTAAAGACAACTCTGTGGTCACAGAGACTCCCCACAGGCTGTTTCTTTTCCCAAGCCATATTAAGGCTCTTTTTTCCCCCCACAGCAGCAGCCACACCACAAAGTGCCCCAGATTATCACATGTGCTGATAAAACCACTGGTTCTGGACATGGCACAGAGCTCCTGGCTTTGGGCAGGGCAGGAAACCCATTCAAAGGCTGAATTCCATTGCTCTTTCCTCCTCTCTGGTGTCCCCTGGAGCTGCACAGGACAGGGAAAGCAGCGTGGGAGCAGCTCTGGGGAGCCTCCCAGCACCCTCAGCCCTGGGCCTGTGGGGCTCTTGGGGATTCCACTCAACAGCTCTGGAGGTTCAGAGAAATCCTTGGGATTCCACTCAACAGCTCTGGAGGTTCAGAGAAATCCTTGGGATTCCACTCAACAGCTCTGGAGGTTCAGAGAAATCTTTGGGCCTCCACTCAACAGCTCTGGAGGTTCAGAGAAATCCTTGGGATTCCGCTCAACAATTCTGGAGGTTCAGAGAAATCCTTGGGGCTTCACTTTAACAGCTCTGGAGGTTCAGAGAAATCCTGGGGGCTTCACCTCAACAATTCTGGAGGTTCAGAGAAATCCTTGGGCTTCACCTCAGCAATTCTGGAGGTTCAATGTGACCGTGCTCACAGGGGTCTCAGGTTGAGGGAAGAGATGAGGATCTGACTCCATGTTTCAGAAGGCTTGATTTATTATTTTATGATATATATTATATTAAAACTATACTAAAAGAATAGAAGCAAGGATTTCATCAGAAGGCTGGCTAAGAATAGAAAAAGAAAGAATGAAAAACAAAGGCTTCTGTCTCAGAGAGTCTGAGCCAGCTGGGCTGTGATTGGCCATTAATTAGAAACAACCACATGAGCCCAATCCCAGATCCACCTGTTGCATTCCACAGCAGCAGGTAATCATTGTTTGCATTTTGTTCCTGAGGCCTCACAGCTTCTCAGGAGGAAAAAATCCTAAAGAAAGGATTTTTCATAAAAGTTGTCTCTGACAGTTCAGAGAAATCCTTGGGCTTCCACTCAATTCTGGAGGTTCAGAGAAATCCTAGGGGGGTTTAGGACCCACTGCTGACAAATCAGAGATTTTAAAGGACACACTGCAGGCCAAGAACTCGCTGCTGCTCAGATGGTGCAGCAGAGCAGAGCTGAAATCTGTGTATGCTCCCACATGTGTGTGTGCTCCCAGTCCCATAGAGCTCCTGCCGTGCCAGAACCAGCCTGGATCCTGCTGGAGCCCCTGTCCTACCTGGCAGAAAGGGGATGATCCTCTGCTTGGGGTCCTTCTGGCCTCCTTCCATGGGGAACTTGTCCAGCATCTGCATCTAGGAGAGGAAATGCAAGAGAGGTGAGGAAGATGAGGGATTCACGGGCAGGACACGAAGCCACTGCCCAGGAGAGAGACAGAACACACCAGGGACTCCAACACTCCCTCCTTTGGGATGAGGAGGAGGGAGGTGCAAACTCTCCTTTGGTTTCCTCAGGGCATGGATCTGAAGTGCCTGCCAGGATTTCTGCAGCTCCCTGGTGCCCAGGTACTGAAATGGGTCTGGCTGAGTCTGCTGGAGCTCTCTGCCTAAAGAATTCACATTTATGGAAGCACTGGAGACAACCTGCCCAGGAAGTGTCCTGAGCACCTGGAAAGTCCAACCAGCAGCCCTGCACAGGCAGCACTTGCACTTTTTTCCTTGGATCTCTGGGATAAATTTCTTTATTCCAAACCCTGGGATAAATTATTGAGGTTTGGTGCAGAGGGGACAGATGGAAGGAGGTATTTTTTCCCTGCATTTTGAGAAGAAATTAAAAACTCCCCCAAAACTCCCAAAGACAACAGGAAAAGCAGAAAGAGCTCTCAGAGTGAGCTCAGAACCTGGGTGGCTCTGGGAGGGGTTTGTAAGGGAAAAAATGTCCCCAGCAGCCAGGGACTGTGTGACATTCATTGCAGCAGCCCCAGGGAGGACCTGGCTCCCCAGGCAAGCCAAGAGCTCTGCCCTCAATCCATGAAAACCCCGGCTGCCAGCACAGCCCTGTCCCTCTGTGCAGCACTCCTGCTCTGCTGTGTGCAGGGCAGAGCTCAGGAGAGCCTGTGGCTGCAGAGGGGAGAGGAAAACAAGGCACAAACACTGCACAGCTGGCTGTGGGTAAACCCTGGAGGCACTGGGACATCCCTGGAGGCACTGGGACAACCCTGGAGGCACTGGGAGAAACCCTGGAGGCACTGGGAGCATTCCTGGAGGCACTGGGAGCATTCCTGGAGGCACTGGGGCATTCCTGGAGGCATTGGGACATTCCTGGAGGCATTGGGACAACCCTGGAGGCACTGGGAGCTCTCCTGGAGGCACTGGGACATTCCTGGAGGCACTGGGAGCACTCAAGGAGGCACTGGGAGCACTCAAGGAGGCACTGGGAGCACTCAAGGAGACACTGGGAGCACTCAAGGAGACACTGGGAGCACTCAAGGAGGCACTGGGAGCACTCAAGGAGGCACTGGGAGCACTCAAGGAGACACTGGGACATTCCTGGAGGCACTGGGAGCACTCAAGGAGGCACTGGGAGCACTCAAGGAGGCACTGGAGCATTCCTGGAGGCACTGGGAGCTCTCCTGGCCCTGCTGCAGCCCCAGCTGAGCATCCCTGGCTGCAGAGCTCCCTGAGCTCCAGGGCAGAGGCTCCAGGCTGTGCTGTCCCAGCAGCAGCACGTGCCTGGGCTGTGCCTCTGGCCAGGTCCCTTCCCAGCCATGTGATCCCTCCAAAGCCATCCAGAACTGCAGCCCAGCCCATCTCCATGTCCCTTTGTGCCCTGCTCAGCGTGGGGAGCCTTCTCCTTGCTCCAGCCCAGCCCAGGGGCACCAGTACCACCAGTACCAGTACCTGGGCTGGCACCATGCAGCCTGCAAGGGACAAACTGCTCTTTTCTTTCTTGCTGGAAGGAGGAAAAGAGGCTGGAGCAGCCTCTGGCATGGGCAGGAAGAGGAGAGGGCAGGGGGGGATCCCAGCCAGCCTGGCTGCCACATCACCCAGCTCTGGAGGAGGCACAGCCAACACCAGCTCAGCAGCTTTCCTGGGCATGAGCCTGTGGGAAGAACAGCTGGAAACCTCACTCCAAGCAAAACAAGCCCAGAGCTGGCTGTGAGCACAGGAGGCAGCTTGGGATGGCAGATCCAGGAGCACAGAGCCACAGAGAGCCAGCCTGGGCTGAGGGATCCTCCTGAGCTGCACACACACACAGAAAACACAGAACAGACAGGGGGAAAGAGCAGAGCCAGGGGAAAGAGCAGAGGAAAAGAGCAGAGCCAGATTTTCCAGGTAGAGGAGCCTTTCCAGCAGCAGAGCTGTGGGAGGCAGGAGGGTGGCATGGGGGCACTCCCACAAACCCTGTTTGCAGCAAAAGGTTCCTCTCCAAGCCCCAAACAGAGCTGCTCCCATCCCATCCCATATATATACAATATATAAATATAATATATAATATATAATATATAATATATAATATATAAATATAATATATAATATATAATATATAATATATAATATATAGATATAATATATATCCCATCCCATATATATACAATATATAAATATAATATACAATATACAGTATCTACAGTATCTAATATATAATATATAGTATATAATATATAATATATCCCATCCCATATATATAATATTATATAATATTATATAATATTATATAATATTATATGATATATGATATATAATATATAATTAATATATAAGATATAATATATAATATACAATATATAATATATATATATAATATATATATATATATTTTATATATATAAAATATATATCCCATCCCATCTCCAGAGGGGCCAGCCAGGCTCCCAGGGAGAGGGGCAGACAGGGCAGCAGAGATGCAGCCAGACACCAAACACAGGGCAGCACAGAGGGGCCAAGTCCTGCTCTCAGCAATGCACCCAGCCAGCCCAGGGAGAAAAAAATGAAGGGAAAAAAAAATCAAAAAACCAACCCAGCAACAATTAATCCATTGTTTCTCCCCTTCCAAGATTATTTTTAAGTATTTCTGACAGAGAAGGAGAAAGAAAAAGGCTGGGGTGGATGCAGTTTGAGGAATTCTGGTGTCTGCTATGCAGGGAAGCTGCTGTGTCCCATTTTTTACTGACTCCTGGGCAGCAGGGAGAGCGATCCCAGGCCCTGGAGCCAGGACTGGGGCACAGAAACCCCAGTGGGGAATCCAGCCCAGGCTTCCCACACCAGCACAGGGCACATTCATCCACATTTATCTCCACCACCAACTAATCTTATCAGTGAGCTGTTTTCCTTAGCCAGGAATGTCTGGGCAGTGAGTCTGGAGCAAGGCAGATTCTGAGAACTCCCCGTCCCCATCCTGAGCTGTCCATTAACAGGGAAATACAGGAAAAACAAACCAGGATAACCCCCCAGAAATGGGCAGCCTTGGAAAAAGCAGCTTTGTACCAGCAGGCTGGCAGAGAGCTGCTTCATCAGCAGGAAAGCCCTAAGATAATATCCTAATTAGAGCAATTAGTAGTGCTGCAGGGGATCCTGGGGAGAGGGGAATTGTCACAGACATCTTTTATGAAAAATCCTTTCCTTAGGACTTTTTCCTCCTGAGAAGCTGAGAGGCCTCAGGAACAAAATGTAACCAATGGTTATCTGCTGCTGTGGGATGCAACAGGTGGGTCTGGGATTGGGCTCATGTGGTTGTTTCTAATTAATGGCCAATCACAGCCCAGCTGGCTCAGACTCTCTGTCCGAGCCACAAACCTTTGTTATTCATTCCATTCTATTCTATTCTTAGCCAGCATTCTGAGGAGAACCTTTTCTTATATTCTTTTAGGATAGTTTTAATGTACTATATATCATAAAATAATAAATCAGCCTTCTGAACCATGGAGTCAGCTCCTGGTCTCTTCCCTCATCCTGGGACCCCTGTGAGCACGGTCACAGGCAGTGTCCCTGCTCTGCAGGATTTCTGGTTTTGCCCCAAAAAGGAGCTGTGGTGCAGTGCCACAGGGGTTACAGCGTGCACACAGGCAATTCTAACACAGAACTGCCCTCTCTGTAGCAAAAATAGAGGCCAGCAGTTAAGGAGAACAAGCTTCTCTCTGGAACTATTTTTGACAGGCTGCTGCTTTGCAGCAATTCTTGGTGAGTATGTCTTTGGGAAGGGAAGTCACCAACACTGCTAATTTCATATTACTGATCAAGACAGTATCACATACTTTCCAAAATTACACCTTCAACCTGAATGCACCTTCCCAAATTAAGGGACTTCCAAGTCTAATGCTTTATCAGTTAATATTCTTTGGAGGGCCTAAAATGCACAGGACATCACTGTGTCACTGCCTGGCATTGTTTAACAAAAGGCAGTCCTCCTCTGCTCAGTTTGCTTTGTTCAGATCAGAAATGCCTGAGATCTGAGCCCTGCACAGCCCCAGAGGCCCCAGCTGTGGGATCCAGGGCATCCCTGTGGCTGTCCTGGAGTGCAGGACCCTGCCAGGGGCTCAGAGACCCTGGCACAGAGCCCAGGACACACCTGGGGGTTTGATTTGACCCATGGAGAAGTTACCAACCTTATATGAAGATCTGCAAGCCATGAAAGTTTAAGTAGAATGATACTGAATTTATCACGGGGTGAAAAATAGATTTTTGGGGTTTTAGAATAGGAGTTCAGGGGGGCAAGGACAGCAGCAGCAGCCTGGGATGGAGCAGGGATGAGCTGGGCCAAGGCTGCTCCCATCCCACCCTGCCCAGCTCCCCACAGCCCATCCCTGCAGGGCAGGGAGTGCCCCAGGGTGAGCTCAGAGGGGACATCCCTGAGCCCAGCTGGCCACCAGCACAAACTGGGGCCACCACTGTCCCACTGGGGAGGTGGGAAAGGGACTGGGGTCCTGCCAGGGGGGACAGGGCTCCAGGCTGGGAACCAGGGACCTCTCAATGTGTGTTCCTGCACATCAAAGCACTGGGATCAGCTGGTTTGGCAAAGCTCTGCCAAGCAATCGTCTGGGAAAGGGAAATCTGGCAGCAGCTCACAGGCTCCTGGTGTTTAGTCTGAGATCCTACAAGAGGCACCTTCCCTGCATCCTCAAGGGCTGTCTGAACAAACAGGGGGTGAAAAAAAAATCCCCACAGCAGCCCAGAAGACAGAGGGATTAACAAGGAGCAAGCTCAGATCCCAAATGTGTTGAACGAGACAAGAGAAACGGGCAGGAACTGATGCCCAGGAAGTTCCACCCGAGCACAGGGAAGAGTTTCTCCCCTGCTCAGTGCCCAGTCTGGGGAAGGGCTCCAGTGGTGCCACAGCATCCCCAGTCCATGCCAGGGGCAGCTGGGTGCTCACAGCAGCAGGAGCTGCCCCAGCTGGGCAGGGTGAGCAGCCCCAGGGCATTTCACACAGCAGCAGGGGCATCTTCCCACCCAGGTGAGTCCTGCTCACCCTCTCCAGCAGCCCCAAGCATCTCAAACCAGCATCTTCCCCAGTGATGGAAGACTGGGAATGCATCAGATTTTAGTTTCTGCTGTGGAAATGAGAACAGTGCAGGGGAACACCAACATCTGCCCTATTCCATGGGCCAGGGCTGTGCTCACACCTCCAGGGGAGTTTCACACCTCACCCTGCTCTATACCCACAGCCAACCCCACTGAAGGGCTCCAGGGTCACAGAGGGACCCCAAACCCCAGCCTGACCCGTGCCCAGCTCCTCCCCCAGGCACTCCTGAGCTGGGTGCCCTCTCCCTGCTCAGTGTGGGGAGCAGCAGAGCTGTGTGCATCCCTTCCCTCAAACCCATGCCCAGGCCAAACCTGAGACAGGCCCAGGCAGGGGCTGAGCTGAGCCAAGCTCAGGGCAGGAACAGCAGCCTCATGACCCTCTTCTTGCATCACGCTTCTTGCCAAGCACCCAAACCATCTATTTCCCCTGCTGCTCCATGATCCAAGTCAGCAGAAAAGCCAATATTGAGGGGTTTTTGTCCCCACACAAGGGAGGTTTTCACAGTGGTGTCACGAAGAGCAGCTCCAGGGCAATGCAAGGATACAACAAAGGGGCACTGCAGACCCTGAGGGGTTCAGCTGCCAGACCAGGGGTTTATACAGAACAAACCTCAGCCCCTGGCATGGCCATGGTCCCTCCTGCCCCTTCCCAGCTGACAACAAAACTCTGGCAGAGACAGGAACCCCCAGGGACCAGCTCAGCATCCCCACAGCTCCTTGTGAGCTGAGCCAAGCTCAGGGCAGGAACAGCAGCCTCATGGCCCTGTTCTTGCATAAGCAACTGGAAAATGCTGACCTGCCAAGAAGAAAGATCAGCAGGTGAGGATTCATTACAATTAAAGCTTCAATGTGAGCTGCTGAAATTAAAAGCCTTTTTATTTTTGTAATGTTTTAGGTGACTCATCAAGGGCAAAGCTTTTCTTAAGAATAATAATAGTGGAAATAAAAACCCCCAAGAGAATGTTTTACACAGGCTGAGCTGAGCTTCTTTCCTTGCTTTCCACTTCCTCTTGCCCATCCCAGCCATGGGAACGTCCCTGCAGCACAGCTGGGGCTGTGTCACACAGGATGGGAAGAGCTGGTGCCAAAATCCACAGAGCCACCACCAGAACCATCAGGAAAGCTGCACAGGTGAGTCCTGCTCACCCACACCCCCTCTCCAGCAGCCCCAAACACCTCAAACCAGCACCTTCCCAAATGAAGGAATGTCACACACATATTTTCAAAAAAGTCCTTTGCTAAGATATTTTTTTTCTCCTGAGAAGCTGAGAAGCCCCAGGAAAAGAAAAACAATGATTATCTGCTGCTGTGGAATGCAACTGGTGCATCTTTGGTTGGTCTCATCTTTGATTGGTTGTTTTTAATTAATGGCCAATCACAGCCCAGCTGGCTCAGACTCTCTGGTCAGTCACAAGATTTTATTATCATTCCTTGCTATTCCTTTCAAGCCTTCTGCTGGAATCCTTTCTTCTATTCTTTTAGTATAGTTTTAATATATCATTTTCTTTTAATATAATATATATCATAAACTAATAAATCAGCCTTCTGAAACATGGAGTCAAGATTCTCATCTCTCCCCTCATCCTGGGACCCTGTGAACAACCACCACTTCTAGGATGGAGCAAAGAAGAGGTTAAATTGTTCCCCTGTGCCCAGGCCCCCAGGAGATCCCTGCAGAGCCCTTTGCCAGGGGACCCCAAAGTGCCAGAAATCCCTCCCAAAAGCACAGGAGCAGAGATTTCCAGCAGCCTGGGAGAGCCTGATGGGAGGGGAAAGGAGTGAGGAACCAGGAATGTGGGGAAATGTGACCGTGCTCACAGGGGTCCCAGGACCAGGGAAAAGATGAGGAGCTGACTCCATGGTTCAGAAGGCTGATTTATTATTTTATCATATATATTACATTAAAACTATACTGAAAGAATAGAAGAAAGGATTTCCTCAGAAAGCCAGCTAAGAATAGAATAGGAAGGAATCGTAACAAAGGCTTGTGGCTCGGACAGAGAGTCCGAGCCAGCTGGGCTGTGATTGGCCATTAATTAGAAACATCCAACATGAGCTAATCAAAGATCCACCTGTTGCATCCCACAGCAGCAGATAATCAATGCTTACATTTTGTTCCTGAGGCCTCTCAGCTTCTCAGGAAATCCTAAGGAAAGGATTTTCCATAAAAGAATGTCTGTGACAGGGAAACACCTGATCCCTTCAGCTCCACCACCTTCCCCTGCAAGGGCAGGACAAGCCCAGCTCTCCTTTCTGTCTCCCACTCCCCCTCCAAGTGCACAGATGCACTCCTTGGCTGCCCAGGGTGTGTGGGTGGTGCTCAGAGCAGCCTGTGCTGCACCAGGAGCATTTAACAATAGGAGATTGAACAATAGAAACAGGTCCTGGCCATGTCACCAAGAATGCCCCGCTCTGGGATCTCCTTCACGCTGATTTACTGCTCTCCATCCTCTGCCTCCCCCCAGGCAGCATCAATCAGATCAAACTGGTTCATTTTGGAGCCAGGGCTGCTGCCACATGCTATAAATTGCAGGTCCTTCCACCAGCAGAGTGCCTGTGTTAGATTGATTAAAAGCACGTGGAGATGCTGGGTCTCACTCAGCCCAGAGCCACAAAACCCCAGCAAAGCCCCAGGGCACAGCAGGCAGCTCCCCAGGGACACAGCCCATGGCAGGGCCAGGACAGGGGCCCTGGCAGGAGGGAGGAGCTCAATTCCCAGAGCTTTTCCAATAATAAATATCCAGGGAGTGGAAGGGCATCAGCTCACCCTGGCTCAGGGAGAGAGGGAACAGGGAAACCTTCAACCATTGCATTATCCAAGGGCTCCCCCCAGAAACCCCACACTGCATTGTCAGCACAAGGGATGGAACTTTTATCCCTCCCATCTTTTTGGCTCCTTTCACTCAGCATCAGAGCCTTTCCCCTGGGATGTGCTTCCCCCAGGGCTGGGAGGGCTGTCCTGCAGCTGCTCTGCCAAGCTTCCAGAGGGAAGGAGCCAGGAGGGATGAAAGGGCAGAGAACAGGCCCAGAGCCAGAGCCAGAGCCAGAGCCTGCCCTCCTTGGCCCTGGGTGCAGCTGGAACAAGGCAGCATCCCAAGGGAACAGGGGAGAGGGGCTCACAGCAAACAGGGCTGCACTGGGAGAGGGGCTTGGAACAAACCAGGAGCTGTGGAGAGCTGTTCCTAACCTGGAATAAACCATGGAGAGCTGCTCCCAACCTGGAATAAACCATGGAGAGCTGCTCCCAGCCTGGAATAAACCATGGAGAGCTGCTCCCAACCTGGAATAAACCATGGAGAGCTGTTCCCAACCTGGAATAAACCATGGAGAGCTGTTCCTAATCTGGAATAAACCATGGAGAGCTGCTCCCAGCCTGGAATAAACCATGGAGAGCTGTTCCTAATCTGGAATAAACCATGGAGAGCTGTTCCTAATCTGGAATAAACCATGGAGAGCTGTTCCCAACCTGGAATGAGCCATGGAATCCTGTTCCCAGTCTGGAATAAACCATGGAGAGCTGTTCCCAACCTGGAATAAACCATGGAGAGCTGCTCCCAGCCTGGAATAAACCATGGAGATCTGCTCCCAGCCTGGAATAAACCATGGAGAGCTGCTCCCAGCCTGGAATAAACCATGGAGAGCTGTTCCTAGCCTGGAATGAGCCATGGAGAGCTGTTCCCAACCTGGAATAAACCATGGAGAGCTGCTCCCAACCTGGAATAAACCATGGAGAGCTGCTCCCAGCCTGGAATAAACCATGGAGAGCTGCTCCCAACATGGAATAAACCATGGAGAGCTGCTCCCAGCCTGGAATAAACCATGGAGAGCTGTTCCCAACCTGGAATAAACCATGGAGAGCTGCTCCCAACCTGGAATAAACCATGGAGAGCTGCTCCCAACCTGGAATAAACCATGGAGAGCTGCTCCCAACCTGGAATAAACCATGGAAAGCTGCTCCCAACCTGGAATAAACCATGGAGAGCTGCTCCCAACCTGGAATAAACTATGGAGAGCTGTTCCCAGCCTGGAATAAACTAAGACCCATAGAGTGCTATTCCCAACCTGGAATAAGTCAGGAACCATGGAATGCTGTTCCCAGCCTGGAATAAACCATGGAGAGCTGTTCCCAGCCTGGAATAAACCATGGAGAGCTGTTCCCAGCCTGGAATGAGCCATGGAGAGCTGTTCCCAGCCTGGGATGAGCCATGGAGGTCCCAGCCCTGCTCCAGCCAGGCTCTAGCTCAGGGATCTGCAGTTGATCCCTCCTGGCCAGCCCTGCAGCGTGTCCTGGCTGTGAGCTGGCCTGGGAATGCTCACCCAGCACCATCCAGGGAGCTGAGCCCAGGGCAGGCCCAGGAGGTGCCAGCCCAGCCCAGGCTGAGCCCCTGAGCTGCCCTGGCTCTGGGAATGTGCTGGCTGCTGCTGCCAAGGGCTGGAACGCTATAAATGGGAGACATTTGGAGAGAGGAAACACAAAGGAGCCAACTTTTAACTAGGCTGAAGTGCACTGGGCTGTGCATGTTCTTTGTGGAGGGACAGAGGAGGAGAGTGGGGAAGGTCTTTGATGCACTGCTGCAAAAATACTGGCTCTTCCTTCTGCAAACAGAAAAAGGCCTCATTTAATGGAAAGTGTTTTCTCCTGAGCTCCAGGGTGGGAATTCACCATTCCTCCACTTCTGCAAGGGCTGTTGGAGCCCATGGCTCTGAATGCAGCCTGGGCACAGAGGACAAAGCAGCTGCTGGTGCTCTGCAGCAGAACCTGGCTGGAGGGAGCTGTGGGTTCCTCCCTGCCCTCAGTCACGCAGGGCCTGCCTGTCCTGCCCCAGCTGCCTGAGGCAGAGAGATCCTGCTGATTTATTTCTGTGGGAGGCTGGAACCACAGAGCTCAGGGCACACGCAACTACCCAGAATTGTGCTGAACTCCATAAACCCTGGAGGGGGGGAAAAAAAAATAAAAAAAATCCCCAAAGTGTTGAAATAAGATTCCTGTTACGAAAGAACCATTGAGAGAGCCCTGTTTACCATCCCTGGACACACAAAACCCTGCCTGGCTCAGCTGCCTCAGGGCTCTGCCATCAAAGAGGCCGCCCAGGAGAGGGGGATCCAGGCTGGAATTCCCAGCAGGAATGAGCCAGGAGAGGGGGATCCAGGCTGGAATCCCAGAGCAGGAATGAGCCAGGAGAGGGGGATCCAGGCTGGAATTCCAGAGCAGGAATGAGCCAGGAGAGGGGGATCCAGGCTGGAATTCCCAGAGCAGGAATGAGCCAGGAGAGGGGGGATCCAGGCTGGAATTCCAGAGCAGGAATGAGCCAGGAGAGGGGGGATCCAGGCTGGAATTCACAGAGCAGGAATGAGCCAGGAGAGGGGGATCCAGGCTGGAATTCACAGAGCAGGAATGAGCCAGGAGAGGGGGATCCAGGCTGGAATTCCCAAGCAGGAATGAGCCAGGAGAGGGGGATCCAGGCTGGAATTCCAGAGTAGGAATGAGCCAGGAGAGGGGGGATCCAGGCTGGAATTCCCAGAGCAGGAATGAGCCAGGAGAGGGGGATCCAGGCTGGAATAATCCCAGAGCAGGAATGAGCCAGGAGAGGGGGATCCAGGCTGGAATTCCCACCTGCTGGAGCCCAGTGCTTGCTGCTCTCCACATCAGGAGCATGAAGATAACTCTCACTTCACCTCTGAGCACTCCTGCCAGGAGCCTGGGTTAAATAATGGAGGAGGAGGAGAAAAAAGTGGAGGAGGAAGGGAAGGAGACAGAGGAAGGCAAGCTCTGAGCTCACAGCAATGGAAGCAAGAGGCTCATTTTCATTTTTCAAGCCTCCAAGTGCCTGAAACAAGCTGATGAGAACAATTCCTCTTTGTGTGCCAGCTCCAGTGTTCAGAGCCCATTGAGTGTGCTGGATTATTCAGAGCCTCTCTGACTCCCTCAGACACAGACTTTCCCCTCTCCCTGCCTCTGCCTGGCACCTGTGTGCACACAACAGGTGAGGAACCCCCTCCAGAAGCACCAGGCTCTGCTCCACATGGAGATGGCAGGCACAGGCCACTGCCTGCTGCCAATTTTCTCATGGAAGCAGGCACCACTTCAACAGAACTATTTATTTTTCGGTGTTCCACACAAAGCTGCTGGCCCCAGGGCTGCAGGACTCTCTCCAAGATGACACAGCTCCAGGTGGGTCAAAGCTGAGAGTTTCCAGCAAAGAGCCTGAAGGAGCTGTTGAACATATGGACAAACAAGAGAACTGGGAAACACACACTGGATGCACAGACAGACAGGAATGGGAGGGAGAGCCAGAGCCAATTTTAGAGTTGTTCAAATTCCCTGGTTTTTCTGTCCCTGAATTGTGCGGGGAGCACGTTTAGCCCAGCCTATGTTGTGTCTCCAGCCCTGGCCTCAAAATGAAAGCTCTGAGCAGAGAAGCAGCCACAGAAAATCATCACCCTCAGGGGCTGAAGGGTCTGACTGCAAGGGGAAAAGCCTTGGGGTAACCTGTCCCAAAGAGGGGCACCCCTGGAACATGGCAGGGCACAGCCAGGGGGTCAGGGAACAGGGACAGGAGGAGAGGGAACCTCAGAGAGCCTCAGGATGGACACCAGCAGGAATTTCCCCATGGAAAGGGGGCTCAGGGCAGGCTCAGGATGGACACCAGCAGGAATTTCCCCATGGAAAGGGGGCTCAGGGCAGGCTCAGGGTGGGCACAGCAGGAATTTCCCCATGGAAAGGGGGCTCAGGGCAGGCTCAGGGTGGGCACAGCAGGAATTTCCCCATGGAAAGGGGGCTCAGGGCAGGCTCAGGGTGGGCACAGCAGGAATTTCCCCATGGAAAGGGGCCTCAGGCACTGGAAATGCCCAGGGAGGGTTGGATCCCTGTCCCTGGAGGTGTCCAAGGAAGGGCTGGAGGTGGCACTCGGTGCTCTGGGCTGGGGACAAGGTGGGGATGGAGCACAGCTTGGATTTGATGGTCTCAGAGATGTTTTTCCAATCTCAGTAATTCTGGGATTCTGAGAATGTGGCTGCAGCCAAAAGGCAGAAGATGCTGAGGACATGGAGTGGGGCTGCATGGGGACAGCACAGGGGGCTGGCAGTGGCAGGAAAGGTGTAAAAGGGTTGGGTCTGGGGTGTTTTAGGAGAGCAGCAAGAGATGAGTGGCTCTCAGTCACATGAAGAGCTGGAGTGACTGCCAGCCATGCCTGCTGAACTCAGAATGACAAAGGGGGGAAAAATGCTTCCTCCTGGGGGTTTCCACAAGAAACCACAAGAGACAGCCAGAATCTGTTCTCTGAGCAGCA
Organism: Agelaius phoeniceus; assembly: GCF_051311805.1. Lineage (NCBI taxonomy): Eukaryota > Metazoa > Chordata > Aves > Passeriformes > Icteridae > Agelaius > Agelaius phoeniceus. Next base: position 2,109,497 of record NC_135279.1, on the reverse strand, counting down.
GTGGCACTCCTTGCAGCCTGAGGTTTCAAGAGGATCCTTCCGAGGAACTCGTCAGGCTCCTCCCATGGGCAGCATCCCTCAGGCACTGCAGAGCCTCTGCACCTCCCAGGCAGGAGCAGACCCTGATCCTTTCCCTCTGCCCACCACAGAAGCCACTCCCGTGCCTGATTTCCACCTTCCATGGCAGCTGACATTCCCAGCAGCCCTGCAAGCACCAATCCCATCCCTTTGTTTCTCAGGGACAGCATCCATCTGCTGCCAGCAGCTCACATCTGGAATTGTGAGTGTTGGGAAAGAGCCTCAGTCCTGTTGGAAGGAAATTATTCCTCCAGCCAAGGGGTTTATGCAGAACTGAGTTTAGCATTTGGAGTTAGAAACTTACTACAAATCCTACAGTTACACCAGGTTTTAAACCTCAGAATTACAATTTTATCTTCCTTCCCTCCTTCCTAAAAAGCTGCCCTGACCTAAATTGCCACCTGGCAGAAAATATTCCCAGAGAAAAGGAGGAGAGGCAGAGGACCTGCAGAGCAAAACCCCTCCTGAGCACAGGAGAGAGCACAGGCTGGAGCTGATGCCCAGCTCCACAATCCTCACCCTGATTTCAGCCCTGGAGTGGCGACCCCAGAGCAGGAAAAGGCACGGCCTGAGCATTTCCCATGGGATGAGAGCCACCCCTGCATCTGCCTCAGCTGCTGGCCTGGCTCCAGGAGGAAGCAGCTGAGCTCAGCTGAGGGGTGGGCAGGGTCACCAGCCCTTGGGAGAGGTGACAGCTCCTGTGGGACACTGGTGTGGCACAAGGAATGGAAACAGCCAAGCAGGCAGAAAGGGGAGGTCCTGCCACCCTTGGAAGAGAAAGGCAGGGTGGTGGTGCTTGGAAAGGTGCAGGAGCCACGAGATGGGAACCTGGAATTGTGCAGGACAGGGCCAGAACCTGGAATTGCGCAGGACAGGGCCAGAACCTGGAATTGTGCAGGACAGGGCCAGAACCTGGAATTGCGCAGGACAGGGCCAGAACCTGGAATTGTGCAGGACAGGGCCAGAACCTGGAATTGTGCAGGACAGGGACAGAACCTGGAACTGTGCAAGACAGGGCCAGGCTTGGGCACCAAGGACAGGAAAGGGAAGGGCACAGTACCCAGGAAAAGCCTGAAATGCTCCTGGCTGGAACCTGTGGCATCTCTGTGACCAGCAGGGTGGCTTCTGACACTGCTCATCCCAGCATGGGGAATGCAGCTGCTCTGACGGCTCCAAGGCAAAGGAATTTCCCCATGGAAAGGGGGCTCAGGGCAGGCTCAGGGTGGGCACAGCAGGAATTTCCCCATGGAAAGGGGGCTCAGGGCAGGCTCAGGGTGGACACCAGCAGGAATTTCCCCATGGAAAGGGGGCTCAGGGCAGGCTCAGGGTGGACACCAGCAGGAATTTCCCCATGGAAAGGGGGCTCAGGACAGGCTCAGGGTGGGCACTGCAGGAATTTCCCCATGGAAAGGGGGCTCAGGCACTGGAACTGCCCAGGGGGGTTTGGGTCCCCATCCCTGGAGGTGGCACCTGGAGGATCTGGTGCTCAATGAGCAGTTTCAGAACAAGGTTTCTTGAGTATCTACCTTGAACCAACAGACCATAAGAAGTGCAAAGTTCTACATGGGAATTAAATCTTTTGGGCAGCCTATTCTCCCTTCTAATTGCTAAAGATTTGTATCTTTGAATTTGTATCTTTGAGTATCTCTGTAGATGATAATGAGCACCCAGAGCTCTGGGCTGGGGACAAGGTGGGGACGGGGCAGAGGTTGGACTCTGACCTTGGGGCTCTTTTCCAGCCTCCAGGATTGTGTGGATTCAGGGTCCAGCAGCCTGCAGGCCTCACTGCAGTTCATTCAGTGTTTGCAGTGTCCTTCCTGCCTGCCTGGGAAGGGAGCACACTTTGCCCCCTGGCTCTGCTCTCAGCACTCACTGCATTTTCCTTGGCCCTGCTCCTGAAATAACTGTTGAGCCACCGGGGAAGGTGACAAATGATTCAGCTGTGGCCCCACTGGGAATACCAGGAGGAAGGAGCTCCCCAGCCACTGCAGCATCTCCTCAGCCCCACCAAGCTCCTCTCTCCCACTTGGATCCAGAAGTTTCCAGGTCCCAGCCCCTGGTGCACCAACCCTTTCCCTGCTCTTTTTAAAAAACAAACCCTGCTCAGCCCCTGACAGGAGCATGGAAAGTGCAGCCAGAGCCACTGGTAGCACTGATATTAAATGAACAAACATCCTGACCCCAACATGTGCTGGGATTGCTCAAGGCTGTGAGCATCAATCAGCCTGCATGGGTTTTCCCTGGATAACAAGACAGACAGATTCTTGACACACAGCTCACCTGCGGCTCAAATTTCCAATTCTTCCTCCAGCACATCAAAAAGATCATCAGAACTGGACCTAGGAAAAATATTTTCCCCTCTTGCTGTTTTCAGAAGCAGCTGAACCGTTTCAGTCCCACACTCATTTTCTGGGGGGCTGTGTGGAATTTTCCCTTTTTTTTTTTTTTAAATAACCAGAGGCATGAATAATTTCCAGCATGGAAAACTTCTGCCTGAAGAGCTAAAATTGGCCCAGAATCATGCAAGAGTCACACAAGAAATGGCAATGGCACCAGGCACTGCTACCAAGCCTACCTAGAGCATTTTTTTCCACTGTGCTCAGAGGATCTGTTTCACTCCTCACCTCTCAATCCAATTTCCACTGTCCTGCAGCACGAGTTTAAAAGAAGGACACCAGGAAGCATGTGTGATAAGGGGGAAGGAAGGGGAAAACCACAGCTTCTTTCATTCTTTCAACAGAGCCAAAAAGGAGTGGCTGTTTTAATATTTTTCTCATTTTTTAAAGGAAAAAACTGCAGGGAACAGCAAAGGGAGGAGATGTTTGCTTTAAACTTTCCCACCTCCACCGTGATACACATCTCTATGTATTTATAAAGCAGCTCTGCTTCTAAAGGTGTTTTGCAGAATGCCTGGCTCCAGTTATGACATTTTCCACCTCAGGATTGTGCACAGCTCCAGCCAGAATGGAGGGACAGAGGGAGCACAGCCAGGATTGCCCACAGCCCTTGCCCAGCCCAGGGAACCAGCATAGACACCCCAAAAAGGTCTGGGGGCACAGACACCCCAAAAGGGAACCAGCACAGACACCCCAAAAGAGGCCTGGGGGCACAGACACCCCAAAAAGGGAACCAGCACAGACACCCCAAAAGGGAACCAGCACAGACACCCCAAAAGGGGTCTGGGGGCACAGATACCCCAAAAGGGAACCACCAGCACAGACACCCCAAAAGAGGCCTGGAGGATCAGATACCCCAAAAGGGTCTGGGGGCACAGACACCCCAAGAGGGGCCTGGGGGCACAGACACCCCAAATTCTGTGTCCCAGGCAGAGGAATGAGCCTGGAGCACCATGAAGAGGAGATGCTGCAGAGAAGGAAGCACGAGCTCCATTTCCTTCCAGCCCTGGCTGCTGCCCAACAGCTGTTCCTTATTTATTTACTTTAATATTTCCTTGGTTACACAAACAGCTGCCCACAGCTTAACCCCTGCACTGCCAGGGCCCCCCTCCCCGGGCAGGGGACAGGGCTGAGAGCAGCCTCTGCCCCATCCCAGGCTCTGCAGCTGAACCTGGCAGAGCCATCTGCAAGCCCAGGGCTGGCTCTGCTGGGCAGGCTGCAATTTCAGCCGTGTCTGGATGCAGAGGAATGTCACAGATATGTTTTATGAAAAATCCTTTCCTTAGGATTGCTCCTCCTGAGAAGCTGAGAGGCCTCAGGAACAAAATGTAACCAATGGTTATCTGCTGCTGTGGAATCCAACAGGTGCATCTGGGATTGGGCTCATGTGGTTGTTTCTAACTAATGGCTAATCACAGCCCAGCTGGCTCAGACCCTCTTTCCGAGCCACAAGCCTTTGTTATTCATTCCATTCCATTCTATTCTCAGCCAGCCTTTTGATGAAACCTTTTCTTCTATTCTTTTAGTATAGTTTTAATATAACATATCATAAAATAATAAATCAAGCCTTCTGAACCATGGATTCAGCTCCTGGTCTCTCCCCTCATCCTGGGACCCCTGTGAGCACGGTCACAGGGGAATCCAGCCCAGGGGGATGCCCAGCCCCACCTGAGGGCTCAGGGGGTGCCCAGCTCCTCCCTGGTGCCACAGGCACCCCAGAGCCCCTGTGCCAGCCCAGGGATCCATCCCTTTGTGCATTTCCCTTTCTGCTCTGCACAGGCTCTGCTCCAGCAGCTCAGGTTGGGTTTGGGCTCATAAAGCCCAGCCAGAGCCCTTGGCTCATCTCCACCAAGGAGGAGGTGCAGAACACCCCTTGCCTGCTCACCAGAGCCCTGCTTTGGGTTTCCTGCAGCCCAGCCTGCCCCAATGGCCTTTCCAGCCTCCTCTCCCCCACTTCCATTTCCCTCCTGGCTCCCCCCTGCACCAGGAGGGAATTAAATCAGAATAATGGCACGGCCTGGCTCGGAAGGGACCGTACAGATCATTGAGTTCCAACACCCTGCCATGGGCGGGGACATTTTCTACCACAGCTGCTTGTCCAGAGCTCCATCCACCCTCTCCTTGGGCGCTGCCAGGGATCCAGGGGCAGCCACAGCTTCTCTGGGCACCTGTGCCACCCTCACAGGGAGCATTTTTCCTGATTTCTGCTCTTAACCCACTCTCTCAGTTTGAGCCATTCCTGTCACTTCGTGGTTTTGTAAAAGGTCCCTCTCCATCCTTCCTCTAGGCTCCCTTCAGTGCCAAAGCAGCTGCTGCCAGGGGAGTGAGTGGGCACTTCCCCTGCTCCAGGGCATCAAACCCTCCCCAGGGGCAGCTCTCAGCCCTGCTCTGCTGTGACAGCAGCTGGGGAAGCCACAGGAGCGGAATTTGGACCTAACTCTGACAAAACCCTCCCCAAAAGCAAACAAACCCCCCCTCAATAACAACCCCAGCGATTGCACAGGTAAAGCAGAAACCAGCAGCTGCAGTGAGCTCAGCCCGTCAGCCCACGAGGGCTGGAGCATCCCCAGCACCCCTGGCACCCCCAGGATTCCCCACCTGCAGGTCGAAGAACTTGCTGTACCGTCTGTAAATGACCTCGGTGGCTCCATTGGACCAGGTGACCTTGATGATGTACACCTGGAGGGAAGAACAGAGGCACAAATCAGCGTGAGGGACCCCAAAAAGGCCCCGCCACAACCCAAAAAGCGGCCAGTGCAGCCCCCCAGAGCTGGGTGACAGGCAGGGGAATGCTTCAGATCAATTCAGCCACACCACAACACAGGTGAGGGTAAATTATTGAGCCCCAGGGCTGCAGCTTAAGCAGGTGTTTGTTTCTGGTGGTGGACTGAGCTCTGTGGCCCTGGAGGGGGGCACACATTGAGTGTGGGGTGACATTTCTGTGTAAAAACACAGCACAAATCCCTCCAGCCACAGGAGTTCTGATAACTGAACCCTGGGCACCCCATTTACAGCGGCAGCACCAAAGCTGAAGCTGAGATCCAAGGGCAGCACCTGCACCAGCCGGGCTGCTGCAAACGGGACTGCCACAGCTCAAACCCCCAGGCTCTGCAACTCCGCCTGCTTGGCCTTGGGTTTCTGACACCTGCAGGGGGGGAAATCAGGGTCCTGATGCCTGAAATGCCACAGGATCAGCCCCAGTCACCGCAGGTGATTCACAGACCCCGAGACCGGGCTCTGACTGGGGATGAATGCAAAGCACAAAACACCAAACCCGGCCCGTTTCAGCACAAAACACCAAACCCGGCCCATTTCAGCAGAAAACAAACACCAAACCCGGCCCATTTCAGCACAAAACAAACATCAAACCCAGCCCATTTCAGCACAAAACACCAAACCCGGCCCATTTCAGCACAAAACAAACACCAAACCCAGCCCATTTCAGCACAAAACAAAACAAAACACCAAACCCAGCCCATTTCAGCACACAACAAGACACCAAACCCGGCCCGTTTCAGCACAAAACAAACACCAAACCCAGCCCATTTCAGCACAAAACAAAACAAAACACCAAACCCAGCCCATTTCAGCACAAAACAAAACAAAACACCAAACCCGGCCCATTTCAGCACAAAACAAACACCAAATCCAGCCCATTTCAGCACACAACAAAACACCAAACCCAGCCCATTTCAGCACACAACAAAACGAAACACCAAACCCGGCCCATTTCAGCACAAAACACCAAACCCGGCCCATTTCAGCACACAACAAAACACCAAACCCAGCCCATTTCAGCACACAACAAAACACCAAACCCAGACCATTTCAGCACACAACAAAACACCAAACCCAGACCATTTCAGCACAAAACAAAACAAAACACCAAACCCAGCCCTTTTCAGCACAAAACACCAAAACCAGCCCATTTCAGCACAAAACAAAACACCAAACCCAGCTCATTTCAGCACAAAACAGCAAACCCGGCCCATTTCAGCACCAATTCTTCTGTGAAGGACAAGAAGCACATCTCAGAATGAGGCAATTGCTGATCTCATGTCCCCTCTGTGTTTCACAGAAAGCAGAGATAACCCTTGGTGAGGTGCCAGTGCAACACCCAAGTGACACAAATCTCAAATTGATAGCAGATTGACTGAGCAGAACCCAGGGTATTGTTTTCCTCCTAACTCAAGTCCTTATTTCCACCAGAAATTCAAGCATCAGTTCCTTGAAGAAGGACCAAAAGAAGCCCAGGTGAAGGGACCTGCTGGAACTTCTGCTAGCAAAATCAAGCATCAAGGCTCTTAAAAGCTGATGTTTTGGGATTTAAAAGAGAATCCCTCAGGGGTTTCCCTACTGAGATGCCCATTTTTCCAGATTCTGGAATGTGACCAACATCCTCAACCAGCACCCAAAGCTCAAACACCAGGACAGCACAACACTCGGTTATTTGAGTTTATCAAAGCCACTCAAATCCTGCACTGAAAATCCACCTCAAATCTCTCTCTGCTGCTCAGAGGGCTGGCACAGCCTGAGCCACCGAGGTGGGGACACTCCTGAGGGTGACAAACTCCTCCCAGTGCAATCACTCCCACATTAAGACAGAAAACGAGGCAGCAAGAGGGATCAAGTTCTTACTGCTAAAATAAAGAACTTCCCTACTTGCAAACCAGGAATTCAAGGTCCACTTTTGTTGAATTTGGGCTGGGTTAAAAGAGACCTTAAAGATCATCCAGTGCCACCCCCTGCCATGGCAGGGACACCTTCCTCTGTCCCAGGGTGATCAAACACCTGGCCCTGGGCACTGCCAGGATCCAGGGGCAGCCATAGCTGCTTTGGGCACCTGTGCCAGGGGCTCCCTGTGCCCGTGTTCACAGGGGTCTGAGGATGAGGGAAGGGATGAGGATCTCACTCCATGTTTCAGAAGGCTTGATTTATTATTTTATGATATATATTACATTAAAACTATACTAAAAGACTAGAAGAGAGGATTTCATCAGAAGGCTGGCTAAGAATAGAATAGCAAAGAATGATAACAAAGGTTTGTGGCTCAGACTCTGTCTGAGCCAGCTGGGCTGTGATTGGACATTAATTAGAAACATCCAACATGGGCCAATCCCAGATCCACCTGTTGCATTCCACAGCAGCAGATAATCAATGTTTACATTTGGTTCCTGAGGCCTCTCAGCTTCTCAGGAGAAAAAAATCCTAAGGAAAGGATTTTTCATAAAAGATGTCTGCAATAGCTCCCCACCCAATATCCCACCTAAACCCAGTCCCTCAGTCTGTAGCTATTCCCTGCTCTGCTCTCACTCCCCAGCTCTTATTCTGAGATGAAGGACCCTCATTTCCTCCCTATGAACACAAAGAGCACAGATGGACTCTCCAAGACAACATCTGCTCCAGCTGTGGAGGCCACGCTGTGCTCCAAGGGAGGCAGCACTCCCCCGGCAAACCAGGGGTTAACCTGGTGCTAGCACAGGTTCAAACCCCTTCACCCCCTGCCCAGGACCTGCTGCAGGGCCAGCATGAGCTCATGTGGGCTGGGAGCTGAGCTGCTATCCCAGTTTGTCAGCAGTCCCCAGCGCTGCTCGGGTTATATCACTGCTGGCTGCCTGCCTGCACGGAGCCTTCCACTGGGGCAGCAGCAGGAGCCAGCTCCTCCTCATTGTTTATTCCTACCCTGCCTTTATTTGGAGTCAACAGCTTGTTAGACTGGGATTTTAATCAGGATGTGGACAGACTGAGCCAAAGTCATTCAGAGCTCTTGAGGGTAATGAAGGCACGAGGGCTGAGGGCACCCCAGGCTCCCCTGTGGCCTCTGCAGCAATTTCTGCTCTCTGATGAGCTCACTGCTGCTGTGCTGGAATGCAGAACTCCCAGGGCTCGGGAGAAGAGTCCCTTGCACATCCCTGCCCAGCAGCAGAAAGGTCTCCAGGGGTTCCTCCTCAACCTACTTAAGGAAAGCATTGAAGATGGAGGAGCCCACAGGAGCTGGGGCTCCTCTGTATCTATAAAACCTGGGGAAAGCCAACTTCCTCTCTGCTGGTGGATATTCCTCATCCTTCCAACAGCCTCATCCCAGATCTTGGTGTCTCCCAATATCTAATCCAGTCCCTGCTGTCTCAGAAATAAAAAATCCACCAGAAAACACAACCCTGGTGCTCCTCTCACCCAACAACAAGGTCTGAACACTGCACTCACCCAGTGAGCATTTCCATGAGGCACCGAGCTCCCACAGACCCCAAAATCCCTTCCTCAGGTGCTTTTGGAAGGCACTTCCAACAACCAAGACAGCTTTAAAACCACTGCCCTTGCTCTGAAGTTTCCCTGCTGGCCTGGCACTGCCCCGTGTCCTGCCAGGAGCAGCCACCACAAAGCAGGAACCCAAACAACCCAGATTTTGTCCCAGCAGGAGCCACCCCATCAGTTGAGGTGAGAAGAGGCTTTTCCCCAGCCCAGGACATGTGGAATGCAGTTATTCCATGGGTTTTTATCACTGAGGAACCCCCTGCAGGGCTTTTCCATGGAGGAAAAAGGGGAAGAGAGGGGATCCCCCAGGGCTGTGCCCCCACAGGGATGGGGCTGGCACTTGGATCCTCTCCAGGGATTCCTGAGGCTGGATCCAGGGGGGCTTGGGATGGGCCCCTGGCCAAAACCAGCAGCTGAGCTGTCCAAATCCCAAATCTCCAAACCTCCAAACACCTGCAGCCCTTCCTGGGCCAGCTGGGGGCTGTGACCAGGGAAGGGAAGGAGCTGAGTCAGTGGAACCCAGGAATGGGGGCTGCCCTTCCTCCCTCTGGAAAGGACACCCTGGAGCCTCAGTGCTGGCAGCTGCAGGAGGCACAGGGACAATTTCTGAGGTGCAGGTGGATGTGGTTTGATGCCAGCTCAGAGGAGCATCTCTCATGAGCACCAAACCCTCTCCATGCTCCCATCCCTTGGAGGGCAGAGATGGAACAGATCCCTCACAGAAAATGGAAACTTGCAGATGCAAAAGGCTGAGTTCAACAGAACTGGGCTCCCAAACTCCTTGGGATCCCTACAGCACATGGGAATGGTGACAAACCAAGTATTTAAAAGTGACCCATTGAGCAGGGCGACACCAGGACCACCAACCACTCCCCAGGGCTCTCCTTGGTCACACAAAATGCCCTAAATGGAAACATAACATGGAAAAAAGGCCCAGGGGATCCTGCAGCCTTCCCCTTGGGCCCCTCCATCATCACCCAGCATCTGTCACTGCTGTCCCCTGCCCAGCACCTCTCTCAGAGGGAGAACAGCCCGTGGAAAATGGGGCTGAAAACCTTTGGGAGGGAAGGGAAGTGTCAGGAAATAACAGCTTGCTGCAAGACATGCAGATGGCAGCTGGCCAAGCACAGCAGAGCTGTCAGAGCAGCCCAGGGAACACTCTGAGAGCCAGGGGGATCCAGGACAGCCCTGGATGCAGGGAGGGAGCTCCAGGGAGGCTGCAGGAGCCAGCTCAGCCCCACCAGAGCCACGGGAGTCACGGGGACAGAGGGGGTGAGGAGCCAGCGAGACTCTGGAAAGGGCAGCCAGAGATTTCATTTTCCTTTTCTTTCCTTTCCCTCTTGAAGGAATGAAGCAGCCAGCCCTGGGAGCAGCCAGCCCAGCAGTGTTTTTGCAGGGACTGCTGGAAATCCCTGGGGCTGCACCCAGCGGTGGCTCCTGGTGCCTTTCACTGCCCTCAGGGACCGAGGAGCCATCCCCAAATCCTCCCTCCTGCCCTGCCCACAAAGTCCCTCACAACAGCACGGGGAGGGAGAGAGGAGCTGATTCAAACTGCTGACTCGGGGCAAGGAAATGAAGAACAGATACTGAAAAAAAAAAATTAAAAAAAAATTAAAAAATAACAGAACCAGTTTCCCGTTCTTAAACACGAGGCTGTGTGACCTCGCAGAAAAATCATTTCTGGACTCCCTGCATAAACACACCAGGACAAGCTGGGAAGCAGCCTGGACTGCTCAGATGTGAGCAGGAAAAAGGCAGAGGGAAGGTGAGCAAAACCTAGAGCTGCAGTTTGAGCTTCCCTCCCCTCCTACAGGAGTTCTCCAAAGTTTTTCACGGAGATCTGCACAGTGTCCTGGCTGGGGGGACACACAAAAACCCCACAGGAAAGGACGTGGGAGAGGGCACTGGGAACCTGCCTGGCACCAGGCAGAGAAAATGACCTCGGTCTTTTACATTAGAAGTCCAGCCCAAGCTCAGCAGCATCCAGAACCCAGGTGGAGTCCAGGGACAGCTCAGCCACCCCAGCATCAGCTCAGAGCCTTCCCTGGAGGATCCCAGAGCTCCCCAGTGCCCAGCATCAGCTCAGCCACCCCAGCATCAGCTCAGAGCCTTCCCTGAAGGATCTCAGAGCTCCCCTGTGCCCAGAGCAGCTCAGCCACCCCAGCATCAGCTCAGAGTCTTCCCTGGATGATCCCAGAGCTCCCCTGTGCCCAGAGCTCCTCCACACAGACACGGGCAGGGGGGACAGCAAACTGATGGTGACTTGGAATGACATCTCCAGGCAGTGCAGGGACACAGAGAAGTCCCCAGGCTCCAGCAGGGCTCCTGCAGCAGCCCCAGACACTGCAGCCTGCAGCGGGGGCTGAGCTGTCTGCAGAGCTGTTTCCAAAGGCTCGGAGCCTGTGTGGTCTCAGGTCCAGGGGGACTGTGCACAATGAACCTCTCTGTGGAAAACTCCACATATTTAAAGCATCTTTCAGCAGCAAAGAGGAAAAGCATCAGTCAAAGGCATCAGGCTTTTGATTTCACCCACGCTGAAACGCGGTGACCCTGGAATGAGGGGAGATGTGAGAGCCTCACCCTCCCTTTGGAAACCCAAAGGGGCAGAGAAACCAAAGGAGCTGAGCAACGCAGCCAAGCCAGGGTGGGTTTAACACAGAAAAGGGAGTGGGAAATTGTAAGAGGAAAAGCAAAAAAAAAAAAAAATTAAAAAAAAAGGAGGGAGGTGGCTGGAAACAAAGAAAGTTCTTGGCACCAAGCTGCTGTGCTTGGCCCCTCTCCATCAGCCCTCACTGCTGCAGGCCTGTGGGGCTGGGGAGGGGACAGGGGGCTCCTGTGCCAGGGGGTGCCAAAGCTGGGAGCAGCAGAGGGACAGCCTAGGCCCAGCTGAGTGGGCAGGCAGCTCGTGACCCCCTCAGCCCTGCTCTGTGCCTGCTGGGCAGCTGGGAGGGGGGACATGCTGGCATGGGAAGGTGTTCCAGGGCACCAGGGATACTGCCCTGGGCTCTCTGGCACAGGGGAGGCAGAAACAGCAAGGCAGGGCTGGAAACAGGGCTGGAGGGAGCACCAGGGCAGGCAGACCCTCAGCAGCAGCCCAGGCAGCCTGAGCACACAGCCAGCACTGCAGAGCAGCCCCCTCTCCCCTGGCCCCAGCTCATCCCTTTGATTTTTTTGATTTTTTGATCTGTAGCCTCTTCCCCCCAAGCTGCCATACAGCCTGGCAGGGCACAGCACTGTGGGATGGCAGGGGCACAGCCACCAGGCTGGCACCCCAAGGACAGCCCAGCTGAGGCTGCTCAGAGCCCTCAGGCACACAGCAGTGCAGCCAGCCTGCCCCAGCCCCTCTGCAGGTCACACACAGGGATCCTCCTGTGTCCTGTCCCCACACTGCGACAGGAACACAGAGACACCCTCCAAAGCAAAGCTGGGGCATCAGGGGCAGAGAGATGGGGGCAGGCAGAGGCCAGGGAGGGCCCCAGAGCTGCTGGAACTGAGTGAGTGTGAGCATCAGCTGGAACTGAGTGTGAATATCAGCTGGAACTGAGTGTGAGCATCAGCCGGGACTGAGTGTGAGCATCAGCCTGAACTGAGTGTGAGCATCAGCTGGAACTGAGTGAGTGTGAGCATCAGCCTGAACTGAGTGAGTGTGAGCATCAGCCTGAACTGAGTGTGAGCACCAGCCTGAACTGAGTGTGAGCACCAGCCTGAACTGAGTGTGAGCATCAGCTGGAACTGAGTGTGAGCATCAGCCTGAACTGAGTGTGAGCATCAGCTGGAACTGAGTGAGTGTGAGCATCAGCCTGAACTGAGTGAGTGTGAGCATCAGCCTGAACTGAGTGTGAGCACCAGCCTGAACTGAGTGTGAGCACCAGCCTGAACTGAGTGTGAGCATCAGCCTGAACTGAGTGTGAGCATCAGCCTGAACTGAGTGTGAGCACCAGCCTGAACTGAGTGTGAGCACCAGCCTGAACTGAGTGTGAGCATCAGCCTGAACTGAGTGAGTGTGAGCACCAGCCTGAACTGAGTGTGAGCATCAGCCTGAACTGAGTGAGTGTGAGCACCAGCCTGAACTGAGTGTGAGCATCAGCCTGAACTGAGTGAGTGTGAGCACCAGCCTGAACTGAGTGTGAGCATCAGCCTGAGCTGAGTGTGAGCACCAGCTTCCCCCACGGAGCTGCTCCTGCTCAGCAGCCAAGGGCCAGGCAGGATTTGGCCCTTCCACATTCAAGCTTTTCAACAGCCTTGAGAAACGTGGCCAAGGAAGAAAAATAAAAGGAGAGTTTGAGTCTGAGCGCTGGTTTTCGTCCACAAAGGTAAGAGTGCTCCATGCTCTTGGAGGAAAGCCTGGTGAGCTCTGTGGAGCAGAGCAGGGCCAGGCACGAGGACAGGGCAAAATTCCTCCCAAATTCCCAGTCCATGTCATTGGGACAGCATCACCCAGCTGACAGGAAATGGGATGAGACAAGGCACAACCACAGGATACAGCAGCAAACCACCACTGAGGATGCTGAGAAAGCCCTCAAAGCTTTAGAGGCCACCAGGAGTGAGACTGCAGCTTCCCCTGGCTCTGTCCCACTCCTAGTTTGGTTATCTGGGGACACCACACTGCATAGATTTCGCACTACTCATGCCAGCCTCCTCATCCTCACTCAGCTCCTCGGGCTGCCCACAGGACATTCCCACATTCCAAGGGCATGGTCACCCTTCCATGAGACAGCACAGGGAAAAGTCATCCCTGACACCCTTGTGAAGGCAAACAACCAGGATGATCCACAAGGGCAGAAACACCTCCCAAAATCCAGGGGAATAACTCAGCTGCTCAAGGGGACACCGGGCCAGGGGCCACCGAGCTCTGCTCCAGCTGGGACCACAAAACAACATCCATGGGGCACGTGCTCCTCAGAAATACCTCCAGCTCATAAATGTAAGGCACTAAAGAAGCTGCAGATTGGCAGCTCTGTCCTCTTGCCATTCAAACACTCCATAATCAGCTCCAGATAAGCACAGCAGGGCTGGGCTGCACCAAGAATGAAACCACAAATGGCCCCAGGAACAGAGAGGACACCTACACCACCACATCACAAATTCCACATCAAAAACAGAACAGCACCTTCACTTTTTGAACATGGTTCTCCTCAGATTTGTTTTCAAACACCTGTAGGGCCCATTAGCCAGATTCCACCACTCACTGTTAATTACTCTCACAACCCAGCTACCACAAATGAGGTCTTCACTTTGTTTCAAGCTTTGCCATCTTGTTCACTGGGTTTGCAAAATAAATGTATGCTGCACATTTTGTTTAAACCCCCCATTTTCAGGGATACACAGGGGAAATGAATGGAAGTCCTGAGAGAACACAACCCAGCTTTCCCAAAAATCTAACCCACCCAAACAGCATGCTGTTGAATGGATATATATAATTTTGGATGGTGATCCAGAACAACTATTTAAACCTATATAACAATGGAAATGTTCCTGGTAGGCAGAAATGGAGCTGGGATTCAATGGCATTGCTATTAACACAGAGAAAACATTGCAGCTGTAACAAAATGGAACATCCTGAAGATGGCCAAAGGGAAAGAAAACCCAATCTGGATTTAGTAGGAAAAAGCTTTCTTTTAGGGCTTCTGCTCTAGAGTAACAAACACAATACTATAAAAAGGTCCTGCGTGAAGTCCTTTAAAGGAAAATCCAGTCTGTTTCTAGTATGGCTTTGTTTTGGGTCTTTTCTGAATAGACATTCATTTATCAGAGCCTTGGCCAGACCAGAGAAATGACAGTCTGCTCCTCTGTCTCTCACAATGATTATTTTTAAACTTTCCTCTTGGACTTTGCCTGCTCAGATTTGCAGGGTGGCCCCGGAGCCCTGGCTGGCAGCATCCCTGAGCTGGGATCACTTCACACAGGACTCTGTGGGAAATGCACTGCAAATGTCACCTCAGCCACAGCCTGGAGGATGGAGTCCCCTTTTCCCTTGGAAAATGGGCTGCCATGAGCCAGAGCATCCTGCAACAAACACCTGCACAAGGATCGTTCCTCAATGCCCCTGCCAGGCAGTGCCCATGAAGAAAAGCTTAAAAACACACGTGGAGTTTGAGGGCACAGGGCTGTACCTGTACCCAGCTACCCAAACCCTGCCCAGCACCTTGCTGGGTGCTTGCCCTGCAATTTGGGGAAACGTTGTGCCTCCTGCTCCACAGCAGAGCTGCAAAACAACCAACTTTTTGTTTCAGGCATTGCAATTCTTGTTGTATCAATTACCCAGGTGAAAAGCAAACCACAGCAGCCCGAATAGAGGCAGCCCTCCCTGCTGCAGGTGCAACAAGGGCTTGGAAACACTGCCTTGATCTCACTTTTCTGGGAAAGTGGAATTCATAACTTTGTGCTGTGGCCTCACCTTGAGCAGCACAATCACACCTTTGTCCAGCAAAGGGAAACCTGTGGCTGGGGCAGAGGAGCCCAAGCAGGGCAGGTCATCACAGAGGCAGCAGGAGGAAAAGGCAGCGTGGTCCTGCTGCCTCCCCAGGGACAGGAGAGCTGCCTCAGGGCTGGGGCAGAGCACATCTGTGTGATGGGAGAAGGCAGAGGGCAAAGGTTTTTACACGGACACTCGGTGGTCGCCTTGGATTCACGCTGTGCCAGCAGCCACTGCCTACAAATGATTCAGCCATGATTTGCTGCCTCTCTTTCTCTTTGCAGGAGGAAAAAAAGGGAAAGAAAAAAAAAAAAAGCTTTGGTTTCATATAATTAACTGGCTTTGTGAATCTGCCCGGTTCTATCGATTCCTCCAGCAAGGCGAGCGCTCCCATTGACTCCAGCGCTGCCGGCCCCTCCCTGGCTCAGCCCTGTGCAGCCACGCTGGCTCCCGCTGCTGGGTTTGGGTCCAAGCCCGGGGCAGGGGAAGGCTGGAGCAGAGGGATGGGATGGGCTGGGAAGGCTGGAGCAGAGGGACGGGATGGGCTGGGGAGTCCGGGGCTCACAGCTGTCACCGCTCCCGCAGCCCCTGCTCCCCATCCCCACCCACAGCCCCTCCACCCAGCTCCCTGCTCAGCAAACATCGCCGGCCCGGTTTTGCAGCCTGGCAGGGATTATTTGTGCTCTGCCCCAGCTCCAGCCGGCTCCGCGACGGGCGGAGGGCGAGCGGGGACAGCGCAGAGCGTGTGCGGCACCGGGTGCGCGTCCCTGCCGTGGGGACCCTGCTCCCGAGGGGCACGGCAGGGCTGCAGGCACAGCAGAGCCATCCCAGAGCCAGCCCAGCCCGGCTCGTCACGGGACACGAAGCCCCGGAGCCGCCAAGACAAACAGCAGCGCACGGAGCTCCGCACGGCTCCGGAGCCGCACGGCGATGAGTAAGGCTGCGAGGGACACGATGGCAGGAACAGCGCACATCTGGAACCGGTTCCAGGCTCTGCCAGGGCTGGCAAAGCTCCAGGCAGGGCAGCAGGAAGAAGGGGAGATAAGGGAGGTGGGTGGCAGCGGCCACGCCGCATCCCTGATGCGAGGAGAGACCCCGCTGCCCTCGCCTCCTGCCCTCACTTTCCTCCAATTGTTGCTCAATGCCACCAAACAGCCGAGGGGACCTGGAGAAGCCCTCGATCTCCCCAGAGCTCTGAAAGCCTGGCTCTTGTGGCAACTGGCTCCAGGCAGAGCGAAGAGCACATCTGCACAGCCCAGATGTGCCACGAGCAGTGAGTGTGTCACTGGGTCACCCCGGGCTACGGCAACACGGGAGGGAAGAACATTTCGGGCTTTGTTTTACGCTGTTGCCAGGATTCACCCACGAGCTCGCCGCGGGTGTGCCTGGAAACACACCAAAGTTTAAATCATAAAAAAAAAAAAATTAAAAAAAAAAACCAAACACCTTCAAAACCAGACAAACCCGCAATAGTTTGGAGCACGCAGGAAGGCAGGGGACACGAGGGATCCTTCCTAGGGACCGAGCACTACCCAGGCACCGAAAGCAGCAGCCGGGTGGTCCCTTTGCCCCGGGACTCCGCCACCAACAGGTCCCACGGCCCCGGCTGCAGGAGCGGGGCCGCTTCCCCGTGGTGCCCGTGGCCGCTGCCCGGTGCGCGCAACCCCCGCCCGCACCCCCGGGCATCGCCCGGGGCCGGGGGCAGCGGCGGGGCATGCCCAGGCTGGCAGGGGCACCGCGGGAGCCCTGGGCACAGCCGGGAGCGGCACCCCCGGCACAGGCACCCCGGCAGCGCTGCCGCCCTCTTTCTCTTTCTCCTCCTCCTCCTCCTCGTCCGTCCTCCCTTCCCGGAGCTCCGCGCGGGAGCGGGGCCGGCAGCGCCCGGCCTTTGTTCGCCCAGGGCCGGGCTGGGCACTCACATAGTGCTTGTTGGGGATGCGCCGCTTCTGCACGTCCAGCACCTTCACCTCGGCGATGCTCCGCCTGGGCATCGCCGCTGCCGTGCCCCTCGGGGAGCGGGGACGCTCTGGCGCTCGCCGCCGGCACCGGAGGCTGCAGCGCGGCCGAGCCTCCCCGCGCCGCCCGCTCCGGGGGCGGGAGGCGGCCCCGGCCCGGCCCGGCCTATCCCGGCCGGAGGGGCGGCCCCACCGCCGCCCGCTTAAAGGGCCGGCCGGCCCCAGCCTGCCCGGGGTGTCCGCTCCGCACCCAGGCCGGCGCTGCGGCTGCGACACGGCTCGGAGAGCGCCGTGCCCCTCCCGGGAACGGGTCCCGGTTTGTCCCCCTTACCCGAGCGTGGTTCTGCCCTTGTCCCATCACTGCAGTGCCCTCAGGGTGGTTCTGATGTTGTCCCATCCCAGCAGTGCCCTCAGGTGTTTCTGATGTTGTCCCATCGCAGCAGTGCCCCCGGGTGGTTCTGATGTTGTCCCATCACAGCAGTGCCCTCAGGGTGGTTCTGCCCTTGTCCCATCACAGCAGTGCCCATGGGTGTTTCTGATGTTGTCCCATCGCAGCAGTGCCCCCGGGGTGTCTCTGCTCTTGTCCCATCGCAGCAGTGCCCTCAGGGTGGTTCTGCCCTTGTCCCATCGCAGCAGTGCCCTCAGGGTGTCTCTGCCCTTGTCCCATCACAGCAGTGCCCTCAGGTGTTTCTGCTCTTGTCCCATCACAGCAGTGTCCCCGGGTGTCTCTGCCCTTGTCCCATCACAGCAGTGCCCTCAGGGTGTCTCTGCCCTTGTCCCATCACAGCAGTGCCCTCAGGTGTTTCTGCTCTTGTCCCATCACAGCAGTGTCCCCGGGGTGGTTCTGCCCTTGTCCCATCACAGCAGTGCCCGCGGGTGTTTCTGATGTTGTCCCATCACAGCAGTGCCCTCGGGTGGTTCTGCCCTTGTCCCATCGCAGCAGTGCCCTCGGGTGGTTCTGCCCTTGTCCCATCGCAGCAGTGCCCGTGGGTGGCCGGCAGCAGCCATGTCCCTCCAGGAGGCAGGGAATGAGCAGGGAAGGGCTGTCCTGCTCAGGCCAGAGCTGCCCTGCCCGGGACAGGCTGCATTCCTGCTCACAAGGGCGTGCAGTGACAGGAGCAGGGAATGGCTCCTGTCAGAGCAGGCTGAGATTAGATAGCAGGAAGGAATTCTTCACCGTGAGCGTGGTGAGGCCCGGCCCAGGCTGTCCAGGGAAGTTCCATTCCTGGCAGCGTCCAAGGCCAGGTTGAACAGGGCTTGGAGCAGCCTGGGATCGTGGAAGGTGTCCCTGCCCATGGAATGGGATGATCTTTAAGGTCCCTTCCAGCCCCACCGACCCATGATTCTACCCCTGCCAGCCAGGAGCTGACCCCCTGCATCCACCTCTCCTCCTGGCAGCCCCACTCTGTGCCCACGGTGCCAGGAGAGAGCCAGGGCAGTGCCCAGGCCCTTCTCTGCACCAGCACTTACCCCTGGCCTCCGTGCTCCCAGCAGCTCCTCAACACGTGGCATAACCACAGCTCTCTCCCCCACTGGGCTTTTAATTACATTATAAAGTTACTCAAGGCTTACACTGGCAGGTCATTAGTTTTCATATGAATTTAATTTAATCATAAACAACTCATCTCACTCCTTAACGGCTCCTTAAATGTGGCTCTTTTTTAATACTATTAACTTTGCTGCAGCCACCCCAGAGAATAGATGGAGGTGCAGGCACTTTGCCAGGGCTTTATTGCCCCTCCCCAAGGGCTCACCTTCATCCTCCTCCCCCTCAGCAAAGCCCCCAGCCCCTGCAGAGGTGGCTGCAGAAGCGTTGCTGGGCTGTCTGGAGGGGACATCAGGCCACTGGTCACCTCCCTGGTGCCTGCTGGGGTGCAGACCCAGCCCTGGGTTCCTGCACATCAGCCCCACTCCTGCCCCAGTCACCACTGCTCAGTCGGATGTGCTCTGAGGAGAAGTGGGGATGAGCTGTGGAATCCTCCCTTCCTTCTGTCCTTGTGACATTGCTGTGGGGTGGAAGTGCTCATGAAGAGCCTGGGACAGCACCAACATCTGCAACTGCAGCTCTTGGCGTTGTGTGGAGTGTCCAGGCTGGAGCAGAGGAAGTTTTACCAGTTCAAAAGCCCTGAGAGATGCACAAATCCTCCAGAGCATGGTGAGGAAAACACCCAAACCAGCTGCTAAGAGAGGGAGTGCACACTGACATGTGGAGCAATGGAGAAAGCTGACTGAGAGAGGAATGAAACAATTTCTGGTCTTCACATGCTGAAAAGAAGAATTAAGGTAGAGAAGCATTTAAGCATCAGCATTGTTTTCTCCCTGGGCCTGCTGAAGGGATTCCATCACTCCTCACAGCTAACGAGCACCCAGGAACCAGCAGGGCTTGGAGAGAATCTCAGCTCAGGCTGCAAAATGGCTCCAGTGCTTAATTAACAAGTGTAATGAGGGCTGTAGAGAGGAGTGGGGAGTGGCTTTGCATGCTGACCAGATCACCTCCCCTGGGAGATAACTCTGGGAATCGACTGGGGAGAGGCAGAGCCTGCCTGGGGCTCTGCTGTGCCCTGGACATTTCATTCCTCAAGGAATCTGCCCAGGGTTTGTAAGGGAGCCCAAATGAGGGCTCTGTGAGCGGCCTGGGAGTCCTGTGCTTGTCCACACCTCTGGGGATGCTGCTGCAGGACAGCAGAGATGTCCCACAGAAAGGTTGAAACTCCGAGGGGAGTTTCAGGGTGAACATTCATCCCCTGCTGCCCTCACCACAGGCTGAAGCTTCGTGAAGCCAAATAAAATAAAATAACTGTGCTAAAATAACTACACAGGAGAGGTCAGGACCTACACAAGAGTCAGGCTCGGGCGCTCTCCCTCGTGCCTGTCAGGATCTGAGCAGTTTAAAACGACTTCTGAAAACCATCCCTCAGCTCGGATGGACAAATGGGTTTCTGCACAGCTGTGAGTGGGCTCCAGCTGTTTGGGCACAGCTGGGCAGTCCCTGAGGTCTGCCTGGTGTCAGGGAGTGTTAGGAAAATTAATCCACAAACACCAGAGGTTTATGTCCAAAACAGAGACAGAGGAGTCCTTTCTGGCTTTATTGGAATTGAGGGAGAGGCCATGGGGCATTCCCCTGGGATGTCTCGAATTTTTGGAGGATGGAGCCTCCTTTTTATCCCAATTTCCTGGCTGCATTTCCCTTCTCTCTTTCCCTATTGGCTGAGGTACTTGAGAGGTACAGACTTCCCAAAACGCCTGATACCAGAGATTTCCCAAAGATTTCCCTCTAATGTATAATCCTCCCTTTTAATTTTTAATTCTTATGGAATTTTAGGGGTTTTTCTTCCCCATCGTTCCCTTCATCTCTCAATGTCTAATTTCATTTATCAGCAAACCTAAAGTTTATTTGTAAAAGCAAATACCTTTTTCCATTCATCAATCAGCAGAATCCTTCCCATTGTTTCTTTTATTTTCCAGAGCTGGTTTTATCCACCAGCAGACCCCCAGCTTGTTTGCAAAGACAAATCCCCTATTCCTCTCAGGAGGGAGTGGAATGAGAAGGCAGAGCCCCAGCACCAGCCCTGACTGCAGAGGGAACACTGACTGCAGCCATCCTGGCATGGAGAGCCTCTGCTGCTCTCTTGGCCATTTCAGAACTGGGGGATTGTGCCAGGAACCTGAATGTCCTGGTCCTCCCTGAGTACAGAACAAATGCATCCATCCATCCATCCATCCATCCATCCATCCTCCCTGAGCCACCTCACAAAAATCATCCAAAATGATGCTCCTACCCCCACAGAGGACACATCCCTGCAGCTGGAGCCCAGCCCAGCAGAGATTTCCCATTTTTCCAGATCTCTCTGATTCTCAGCAGTCAGCAGGAATGATTTTCCACTGCTGTGAGCCCTGAATTGCAGGGTTTAGGTGCCAGCCACTGGCAGCAGGCAGCACCCATCCTGCCCAGGGAGAACAGAACCCACACGGGGGATGCTCATCCCCTAAAATGAGGGAGCACAGGGAAACTCCTGAGGACCACCCTGGAAAAGTACTGAAAGCCCGAGGAGAGGGCAGAGATCTGGTGGAAGGGATGTCCCAGAGAGTGCCAGATGCAGGAAAAGAGCTGGAGAGCCCTTCAGGAGCTCCAGGGTGATGCCATCTAGTGAGCGAGAGGAAGAGCAGCGAGAGGGAGAGCGGCGAGAGGAAGAGCAGCGAGCATCCAGCTCCTGCCAGCCTGGAATCGGGTCCGGAGCAGTGCAGGATGGGCTGCCAGGGCAAACTGCCCCCAAAATCCAGCCCCATCCCAGGCAGGAGAGCAGCAAGGCAGGGCCAGCACCTCCAGGGAGGCTTGGACTGCTCAGGCTGGGGGAGTTTGGTTGGAGAATAAAGCAGTGGCCACTGGAGCAGGAGCACACAGCAGCGCTCGGCTGCAGAGGACTCTCAAGGGGTCCTGCTGGGAGCCAGGGAGCAGGGATGCAGCCGTGGGAGGAGAGAACTCAGGCACAAGCCCCAGGACCCTCCCTGCCTGCCCTGCTTTCCTTCCCCCAGGGAGTTCCAGCATCAGCAGCTGCCAAAGCCCTTGGGCGGCCCAGAGGAGTTTGGAGCCCAGATGTGACAGGACCTGAACCACAGGGGAGGCTGCAGCTGCTGCAGCACCAGGAACTGCTCAGGGCTGTCAGCTCTGGTTTGAAAAATGGAGGAATATTTTTACTTTTGCTCTGTCTTCAGCCTAGCACCCGGAGGAAATGGTAGTTAACAGTTATTTCTGGAATATACAGTACTTATATATATATACTTATATATGTGTTAAATCCTCGTGGTTGAAGCTCCCCTCAGGCACTGCCAAGGACATGCAGATGAAGTTAAATATTCCCAGGAGATCTCCTGCTTCCCTGGGATACACTGAGACCAGTGCAGTGCTGCTATACATAAACAAAATGATTAATTATGTCTCCTCAGCTACTCCATTCCTTACCAGCTTGTGGAGCAGGGAGACAGGAACCCTCAGGCTTTGCTCATCCTCCTCTCTCTGCTCATTTAAAACCTCACCAGCACCACCTCACACTCCCAATTCCATCTCATTTCCAGCACCTCACCTGAACTCGGGTGCTGCACTTGCCTGGGCTGGACATTGCCAGCAAGGCCATTTCCTGCAGGAAATCCAAGGTTAAATCAGCAGCTTCTGGCAGACCCTTCCAAAACTGAGGGTAAACCCACAGCAGCTCCATGTGCTGGTGTCAAAGCCGCCTGAATTTAATGTGGTGTGTCCTTGAGAGGAATCAATGAAAGCAGCAGGTGAAAAGTTGTGAGCAGGGAATAAAGGGTGTGGTGTTTGTGAGAGTCCCCAGGTAGAGGGGAGAGAGGAGAATTGACTCCAAGTTCTCAGAAGGCTGATTTATATTATTATATTATATTATATTATATTATATTATATTATATTATATTATATTATATTATATTATATTATATTATATTATATTATATTATATTATATTATATTATATTGCTATACTGAAACAATACTAAAGAAAGAGAAAGGATACATCAGAAGGCTTAACAAGAATGATAATAAAAACCTGTGACTCCTCTCAGCCTCTCCACAGCTGGACCATGATTGGTCATTAATTAAAAACAATTCACATGGAACCTATCAAGCATTCACCTGTTGGTAAACAATGTCCAAGCCACATTCCAAAGCAGCAAACACAGCAGGAGCACTCAGAGAATTTTGGTTTTCATTCCTCTCTGAGGCCTCTCAGCTTCCCAGGAGAAAATCCCGGGCAAAGAGGATTTTTCAGAGAATATCATGGTGACACAAAGGGCGTTTGGGTTCTGTGGCGGGAGCTTTCCTGAGCAGCCCAGGGGACGAGGCAGAGATCTCCCCCTGCACCCACAGGGCAAAACGCGATTTTTTCTCCTCCTGATCAGAGGAGAGCGTGGGAAGGGAGAGGGGAGCATCTCCTTGGGAGAATTGCAGGGTTTGTGCGAGGTTCCCGTTAATGGCAGAGGAAAAGGAGCCTGCAGCACTGCTTTGCTCTCGGCTGCAGTACTCCCTGCTCACCGGGCAGCGTCAGCCCAGCACCGTCTGAGCAGGCACTGAACGCACCCAGGGAGCGGCTGCTTCCCTTCAGACCCCAGAGCCTCAGCTCGGTGCTGAACATGTCCCTGCCCTGAGCAGCAGCACAGGCTCCAGCTCGCCTTTATTCAGCCTTGCAAAGCTCAAATACCAGAAGTTTTTCCGAGTCAGCAAAACCCAGGGCAGAAGCGAAGCTGAGCTGAGGTCACAGCTGGCAAGCAGGCACAAAATCAGACCCGTGCCCAGGTTTCTGAGTCTGTGACTTTATTAGAGAAGTCTTTACATCATGGTGGTGGCCCCGCTGAAGATATCTTACAAAATATTTAAAAAACCCTTTTTATTCAAAGCCACAATTTTTAAAATCGTGTCCCATCCCCCCCCGAAAAGCAAGCTGGGTTTAATTGTGGCTCCTTCTGAACAGGGAACAACAACAAAAAAATCCTCTTTAGAAAGGAGGGAGAATAATAACCACGCTGTAAACATGACACAGATGATGTGCCCCCCTTCTAGGTGAGGGACGGGTACTGGAGCCTGGCACACCCAGGGAGAGAACACAAACACAGTCTCCAGCCAGCCCTTGTCCCATTTAGGAACATCCCCTGGCATTCATTAACCTTCCATCAGCCCCCAGCCAGGTGTTAGCACATCTGGAAGGCACAATCCACGTTTTGGAGGTGGGGCAGGAACCCTTCCTGTGTTCACTAACAGAGACATCACTGCTGTGAAGTCAGAGGTAACCTGGGATGGCCCAAAGAGACAGAGCCTTGCCAGCCTGCAGGAAGTTTGTAAATATGGATTAGGAGCTGTAAAAGTGTAGGGAATGCCCTCCCCAGATCCAGGGTTAAAGGCCTGGGGGCTGCCTCCTTCAGCCCAGTACCTAGAAGTGAGGCACATCACACACCACCTTTCCCTGAAATGCCAGTAAATCAACAGAGGGGACTCAAAAATAGAAACTTTTTTCTTATATTTTCTTTCCCTTTTTTTTAAGCAGGAATATTTTTTTTTTCTTGCTAAAGAAACAGATCTAAAACAAACAATGTTGTCCAGAAAAAAAATCCTTAAGTGCTGCCTTACACCTTTGGGTTGTGTAAAGAAGAAGGTGCTGCCAGTGAGGTCCCTGACCCCTCCCCAGCTCTGTGCTCCCATTCCCACCCAGCAGCTCAGCCAAGCCCTGCCTTGTGCAGCAGGAGGGGACAGAAAGGACAGAGGACCTGCTCTGCCACTCTGCCACCACTCCCAGCCAGGAGAACCATCCAAAAAGCTGTGGCACATCACAGGGAGATGAGGCATCAGTGGACGAGGAGGTGCTGGGAGCAACAAGCCCCGTTTCCATCTCCTCTTCCCTTGTCCCACTGCTCCCCACAAACGATGCTGTGCAGCCATCACCCTCTGGCCAGGCTGCCTCACCCACATGCCCCACACAGGAGAAGACAGGAAATCCAGCCCCAAGCACCTGTGTGATCACGAGAGCTCTGGCTGTAACACCCTTGACCCCCGCTCATCCCCAAGGCACCTGACAGTGACAGCCACTGTGTCACCGCAGGACCGAGCGCTGTCCCCAGCGTCCCCTCTGCACCTGCACGGCCTCAGAACCAGAGCCTGCAGCAGCTGGGCAGTGCAACCAGCCCAAAGCCAGCCTCTGAGAACAGAGTTGGTGCCACGGGGGCTGTGGTGCCACTGGTCACAGCAGAGGAAGAGCAGGAGCATCTTTGGGAGCACACCCAGACCCTTTCTGCACAGGCTGTGTGGGGAGCAGGAGGAAAGAAAAAACCCAGCCCTCCCTAGGCAAAAAACCCCCAAATCTCTGTCCCTCTGTGGCAATAAAAGGGCCGTGGTGGAGAGGGGTAAGTCTAAGGCCAGGGTGAGATTAAGACAATGCCAGAGCTGCTGTGCCCCAGGCCAGGCCCCACAAAGGACTGGGACAGGAGCAGCCAGGGTGGAGAGGGAGGTGACAGCCCTGCCCCAGGGGCTGTTTCTCCTGACCAGAGTGGGCACTGCTCCAGTCTGAGCTGACAAACCCAGTGAGCACCAGGCTCACCCAGGAAGCATCCAGCCATCAGTGCAAGTACAATCCAGAGGGGCTCCTGCCCCAAATCCCAGCCTGGAGCTCCTGGGAGAGCCACCCCAAGTTCCAGCCAGCGTCCCTCAGCGCAGAGGCCACGTTTATCCCAGGCAGGAGCGTGCTGAGGTGACAAGGGGCTGCTGAGAGGCTCTTCCCAGTCCAAGCTGTCCCCTGCAGCCCAGGAGGACACGGCCAGTCCCAGCTGGTGGCCTGCCAGGTGTTACAAGCTCTCTGAGGAGCTGAAGGGGACGAACTTGGCGTGTTTGGATGGCGACACTGGCACCTGTCCATCGGCCTCCTCGCTCAGCTTGAAGAACATCTCCTGCTCACGCTTCTTCTGGTTCAGCTCATCCTCCAGGGCCTTGAGCAAAGAGAACAACACAAGAGCTGGGTTTGAGATGGCTCTGGAGCTATGGGCACTGTCCCCTCCAGCCAGCCAGGACACCCTGCTCACAGCCCCACCTTCTTCCGTGGTCTCAGCTTGTCCCTCCACTCCTTCATGTGCTGGTTGTGGTTCTCATCCAGGGACTTCAGCTTCTGGGTTTCGTGCTCAATCAGGAGGTGACACTTCTCATTCTGAAAACACATCAGCAAACACAACACCTGTCAGCAGCTGGAACTGTACAGCCAGTGGCCAAATGTTGGATTAAGCTCTTTTCTGACTCAGGGATGGGGTAACTGAGAGGTGTTTTAAAAACTTTTATTCCATTTCCAGTCTCACGTGAAGGGTGAGACAATGCAGATTATAATTTATGCTATTACAATCAGAAGCTAATTATTTCTTAATTATAATACATTATAAATGTTTCTTGGCTTATCAGCTTTAGTTAAATCTATTTCTTACAGTCAAACAGGATTTGTTGTGGGCAGAGACATTCAGAGCTCTGAGCTCCACGTTTAGACCCAATGTCTTGGGCAGAGACATTCAGAACTCTGAGCTCCATGTTTAGACCCAATGTCTTGGGCAGAGACATTCAGAACTCTGAGCTCCATGTTTAGACCCAATGTCTTGGGCAGACACATTCAGAGCTCTGAGCTCTGCATTTAGACACGGCAACAAAACCCTCTCAAGGCAAGAGCAAGGGGACATCAACCCCTGAGAGTCCTCTGCAGGCACCCCTCCAGAGGCTGAGCCCTGCACAGGCAGCTCTGGCAGCCCAAGCCATGAGGGATGAGTACCTGGAGGTGCTGGAGCTCGCTGGTGTTGCTCTCACACTGGGCCTGCATGTCCTTCATCTGCGACTCGTGCTTCTGCTGCTGGTGCAGCCGCTCTGCCTTCTGCCTCTTCTCCTCCTGCAGAGCAAACTGGCAGAGGGAAAAGCAACGTGTAGGCAGCATTGCCCTGGCCTCTGGGGCTGCCTGAGAGACCAGCCCAGCTTCCATTATTGCACAGGAAAGGAGGAATTTGTGTTGCTTTGTCACAGTGGAGGCAGCGCTGGAAACCACACGCAACGCCACAAAACAGAGCCCTCCAACCCAGCAGTAAGTTAAACTCTGGAATTTGGGGAAATGCACCTTTCTCCCCCCCACCAAGCCAAGCCTCAACTCCTGGTGCCCTTTCAGGCCCTGACCTGTTTGATCTTCTCCCTCTGCTCGGAGGCGCTGCCGCTGGAGTGGATGTGGAGGCTCTTCTTGTACATGGCCATGCGGGTCTTGCCCTCGCTGCGCTGGATTTTGGGCAGCCGGGCCCTCTCCTGCTGCTGCCTCACCTTCAGCTGCTCCAGCATGCGCTGGTTGTAGCGCTGCATCTGCTCCCTCTCCTGCAGGCACATGGGGCTCAGAGGGAGGGACACCTCCCCAGAGCCCTGAGCAGGACAGGGGAGCTGCAGGGCACATTTGGGAATAGCCTGGAGGTGGCTGGTGACACTCCAGGGACAGCTGGAGGGCACATTTGGGAGTAGCCTGGAGGTGACTGGTGACACTCCAGAGGGATAAGAGGAGATGGCAAGGACTGAACGTGCTGGGAAAGCAGAGGAGAAGGGGCTGGAAGTGCCAATCTTCACTCCATGCTCTGGGAATCAACCATGCCAAATCCTGGGCAGTGGCAGATTTCCAGAAAAGCCCCCCAGAATTCCCAACTTCTTGCACATTAAATGCACACAACACAGAGCACATACCCCAGGCAAGGAGGCTTCATTGCCTTCTTGACACCAGCTGTACTCTGGTTATTTTTCACTAATAATGACCAAGCCCTTTAACTCCCAACCCACCCTTAGAATTACAGAATTCACAGAATTACAGAATATTCTGAGTTGGACCCATAAGGATTGAGTCCAGTTCTTAAGTGAATAGGCCATATAGGGACTGAACGCAGAGCCTTGGTGATTTTCCCCCTTTCAGCCTGGAAGGGAAACACCCAAGGACACCTGGACACTTTGCTGACCCACACCAGCTTAGGGGGGTGTAAATCCTTCACCTTCTCGTGCTTCCGGAGCAGCTCGTGCCTCTGGAGGAAATACTGGTCCTTCAGCTGCTGTTTGATGAGCTGGTGCTTCTCCTGCTGCTGGCGCTCCTCCAGATCCCAGATGGAAGCTTCTCGGTCTGTGGGGAGGACAAGGAGCAGGAGATCACCCACCCTGGTCACACAAAGTGTCCCGAGCTCGAGAGACCCCTGTGCACACCAACAGCACAGCAGATGTTGGGGGTGATCATTCACCTCCTGTTTTCCATGAGAAATTGGTTGCAAACCATATTGGAACCTGATTTCTTGCAATTATGAAGCCTAATTGGTTCATATTTGTAAAGCACTTTGAAGATTAAAGCACTAAGTATTATTATTGTTAAACATTTAGACAGGACCTGGCAAGGCTGGTTTTTTCCACATCCCATCCTGCCAGCTTGCAGCTCTGTCACAGCATCTGCTGCGTGGGAAGAGCCAGGGCTGGGTAAAGCCATGGCTGCAGCACTCCCTCCCCTCCCTCCCAGCCTTTGCCACCCACCTCTCATCAGCTGCTGCTTCTTGTTGAGGCACTCACGCTCCTTGTCACAGATCTCTCTTTTGTTCTGGGCAATGATGTTCTTCATGGCCTGCTCCAGGTCCTCCTTCTGCTTGGCCAAAAACTCCTGTTCCTGTTAACAAAGCAGCAGTGCCACCATGAGCTCTCCTTCTGCTGCAGCTTGGGAAGCAGCTGCTGGTGTTTCAGAACCTGCCAGTCCCTCCAGCAGGAAGGATGCTTTATTCTGCTGCACATTTCCCAGTCTTGGGACTGGGGGATGTTCCCTGAGTCTCACCATGGTCTGTTTTTTCTGGGTGAAGTCGTCCATCTTCGCCTTCAGGTTCCCTTTGCGCTGCTGCCGTGGCAGCTTCTCAACCTCGTTCTTCACCTGTGGGGAGGAAATTAAATTTCCCTGCAGGGCACTTTAGGCCAGGAACAACCCTACCTCCAGTCACTGAACGGCTCAGGAATCACCCAAAAGGCCCTCAGGAATCACCCGAAAAACCTCAGGAATCACCAAAAAAAACCTCAGGAATCATCCAAAAGGCCCTCAGGAATCACCCAAAAAACCTCAGGAATCATCCAAAAAACACCTCAGGAATCACCCAAAAACCTCAGGAACTACCCAAAAGCACCTTAGGAAACACCCAAAAACACCTCAGGAACCATCCAAAAAGACCTCAAGACTCACCCAAGAGCACCTCAAGAATCACCAAAAAAACTTCAGGAATGACCCAAAAGCACCTCAGGAAACACCGAAAAACACCTCAGGAATCACCCAAAAAACCTCAGGAAACACGCCAAAACACCTCAGGAATCATCCAAAAGGTTTTCAAGAATCACCCAAAAACCACCTCAGGAATCATCCAAAAACCACCTCAGGAATCACCAAAATAGGGCCTCAGGAACCACCCAAAAACACCTCAGGAACCATCCAAGAGCACCTCAAGAATCACCCAAAAGCACGTCAGGAACCACCCAAAATCAAGACTTTCCCCATAAAACACTTCCCTCTCAAGTCCTGCCACGAGAAATGCTGAACTTCTCAGGAAGAAAGAGGTGCAGGACATCACCTTCCCTCCCTCCCATGCCCAAACTTTCACCTCCTTCTTCATCTGCTTGAGCTGCTCCAGGAAGCGTGCGTGGTCGCACTCCTGCTCCAGGCAGAGCAGGACCAGGAACCACCCAAAAGCACCTCAGGAAGCACCCAAAAGCACCTCAGGAATCACCCAAAAACACCTCAGGAACCATCCAAGAGCACCTCAAGAATCACCCAAAAGCACCTCAGGAACCACCCGAAATCAAGACTTTCCCCATAAAACACTTCCCTCTCAAGTCCTGCCACGAGAAATGCTGAACTTCTCAGGAAGAAAGAGGTGCAGGACATCACCTTCCTTCCCTCCCATGCCCAAACTTTCACCTCCTTCTTCATCTGCTTGAGCTGCTCCAGGAAGCGCGCGTGGTCGCGCTCCTGCTCCAGGCGGATGCGCTTGGCCTCCTCGCGCCGCCGCAGCCCGTGCTCCTGCTCCATCCTCTCGATCTGCTGCTTCTGCTGCCTCTCCAGGTTCTCCAGCTCCGTGTCGTAGAACTTCTTCTTTGCCTGCCCAGGAAAGAGGGTTAGGGTTAGGGTTCTCGCTTCGTTGCGTTCCGAAAGTTTAAAAAGAAAAGTGAAAAGAGGAAAAAATAAAAGGGGTGGGCAGGGGGTTGTTGTTGCTTGGGTTGAGCCTATTTAGAGAGGAGGGAAACTTCCAACCAACACCTCATGAAGTTTGGAGCTCTGTGCTCCAACACTGAGTCTCTTTACAGAGGAGGGAACTTCCAACCACCACCTCACAATGTTTGGAGCACCTTGAGCCTCTTTAGAGAGGAGGGAAACTTCCAACCAACGCCTCACAAGGTTTGGAGCTCTGTGCTCCAACATTGAGCCTCTTTACAGAGGAGGGAAACCTTCCAACTGATACCTCACAATGTTTGGAGCACACTGAGCCTCTTCACAGAGAAAGGAAACTTCCAACCAACACCTCACAGTGTTTGGAGCTTTGTGCTCCAACATTGAGCCTCTTTACAGATGAGGGAAACTTCCAACCAATGCCTCACAACATTTGGAGCTCTGTGTTCCAGCACTGCCCCTGTGCCATGGAAGGAGAAGATCTTTAAGGTCCCTTCCAACCCACACCATTGTGTGATTAGCTACAATATTATTTTACTTCAACAGAAGGGACCAAATGTGTGAGGCCAGTTTATTCAATTTACACTCCAAGCCTTGCCAGATTTCCTGCTGTCACACTCAGGCCATGCTGCTTTCTTATTTAAAGGGTTTTTTTTTTTTCCTGTGAATTACAACAGCACTGTAAACATAAACTGTTTCTCACAGTATCCATGAACAGACATCAAAGAAAAGATCATTAAAGAGAGAAAGTCCAGAACAACCCTTTCCCTGCTACACCCTGCCAGGCAAAGGCTGCCAGTGCTTCCCAGGGTGCTTAATGCCCACAAAACCTTCATCCTCCATCCATGCTTCAAAGCCCAAAGGGGTTCCTGTGAGCCCTGGGCTGTTGCAACCTGGAGAGCATCCCTGAGTTGGGCTCCCAGCTGATTCCCAGGGTTTTCCCTGCCCTCCTACCATCATCTCCTGCTCGAAGCGCCGCAGCATCTGCTCCTGCTGCAGCTGGTGCTTGCTGTTCAGCTGGGCCTGGTTCCTGTGCTCCTCCTTCTGCAGCAGACGCAGCTCCCGCAGCTCCTGGCGCCTGCAGAGGGGCAGGGGGGCACAGAGGTGCAGGGTCAGGCAAGCTCAGAGGGCAGGGATGGGCACATCCACAGGCAGAGTGTTTCACAGGGAGTGGAAGCTGCAGCCCACAGCACCCTGTGGGCAGGAGGGAGATCCCGGCTGCCTGATGTGCTCCAGGCTCTGGGACACTGCAGGGAGCAGATGCTGCTCATGGGAACTGCTGGAAAACCACCTGCTCCCACAGGTAAGGCCCTTTAGCGTTCACAGCTTCCCAAACGAGCCCTGGCAAGGCTCCTGAGGGGGTTCTGCAGGCACTGGTGTCCCCCAGCAGCCCAAATACCCAAATACCCATTGTGCCAGCTGGGTTAGTGCTCACTGCTCCTCAAGTCCCAGTGATAGTGGAGCCCTGGACAATGTTAAAGACAGACTTTGAAAATGTTGGGCTTTGTGTTTTCTCAGATCACTGCACCTGCGTAAGCAGTATGATAAATGATATAATTGTTAGATGTGAGGATTGTTTAGCAACTAAATATAATTATTGTATAATCATAAGAAGAATCATGAGAAACCATGTTAGAAATTTAGGGGGGAACCATGAGAAGCTATGTTTAGCTGAAATCTGTGTATACAATAGAACAATATAAGTTTAATTATTAAACATGAAAGTTATATAATGCTAGAGTATAAAACACGTTCACCTCGAATGTATGGTCGGAATCAGATTTGGGTGGAAACTACCCCAATTCTCAGAGCTCTTAAATAAAAAGCACCACATATAATCACTGATGTGATTATGTGGTTTTGAATGCTAACACCAAGCTGGACTGCTCTGGCCTGGCCTCTGTGCTCTGTATCCATTCTTATTCACACCTGGGTGGCAAAAAGGGCATTTTTCCCAAATTCTGACCCATCCCTCCCCTCATCCAGCTCACCAGTAAATGAGCTTTTACATAAATCTGATACTGGGGCTGAGGAATAAGGCAGCCACAGGGACACAGTGTTTAGGATAAATTATCCTCTCAGGGAGTCCCCGAGAGCAGCACAAGGGAGCCTGGAATTGGGCATCAAATGAAACAATTTGTATTTTAATTATTTTAAGGGCCTTTTCATTTCAGTGCTAGAAACAGCAGCTCCTCTTTCTGAGGATAAGTCAGGGAGGTTTGAAAGCTGCAAGATCTGCAAAGGAGTCATCAAGCAGGGAGGATACACCCATGAATATTAAATAATGCTCCAGGAGTTTACAACTCCCTTGGCCATTCTGTTAATGAAATCTGAGGAGATTTGAGAACAAAAGGGAGAGGAACATCTT
Organism: Agelaius phoeniceus; assembly: GCF_051311805.1. NCBI lineage: Eukaryota > Metazoa > Chordata > Aves > Passeriformes > Icteridae > Agelaius > Agelaius phoeniceus. The sequence goes on along the minus strand of NC_135279.1, from coordinate 2,077,305 downwards.
GAGAAGATTTCCCAGCTAATTTCCACTGAGCCAGGCATCTGCAGCCCTGGGGACACGTTCAGGCATCCCCAGAGGACAGAGCCAGCCACAACAAACCTCCCCTTGTCACAGCCTTGCTGCATCTTGAGCTGAATCCCTCCTTCCCCTGCCCAAGTGGGACCAAGACAACCAAGAGGATTTTAGGTCACTCCTGGATTAGCTCAGGGAGAGGAAAACCCTGCTTTTCCTCCTTCCCAGCGCCCCACTTGCCTGAGGAACCTCATTTCTTCATCCTTCTTCTCGTCCTCGCTGATGATCTTGGAGGTGGTGACGCTCACCTCCACCCCGTCCACCACGAACTTGCGGGTGCGTTTCAGGGTCTTCTTCTGCAGCCGGGAGTCCTGGGGTGGCAGGGGGGAGAGGAGGGGCCCTGAAGCAGCTCCCCAGGGCTGCAAGAGCTGCACTGGGGCCCCCAGAGCAATTTTAGTGCCCTGCTATTCATGAGGAACATACAGAAGGAAGCCACACAGAGCACAAGCCATCAGTGAATTTGGAGATGCGGCCTGGCTACCAAAGCATGGAGCAGCAGCACTTCCACCCTGAAGAAACCTGACCCACCTCCCAAAGACCCTTCCTCACCTTCCTCACATGGCTTACTCCCTGAAAAACCAAAAGGAAAACTCCTTTACCCTTCTCAAGACCAACTCAGAGAGCAGATCTCTGTGTGGCATCGTATTCCTCCTCCTCAAGGATTCCAGGTGTCCTAGAAAGGAGGAGGAGGAGGAGGAGGAGGAAATTCCTGTGCAAGAGCACCACATTTCCAATAATTAGGGATTGCAGGCTGCTCTGGGGGATGTTGGCTCTCCAGCTCCCAGCAGGAGGTGGGGAAGGTTTTGCCAAGAAAGGTTTTCAGGCACGTTTCTGTGCCGGGAACCTCTCACTCATGCGGGCAGTGTGACAAAGATCTTGTGCAACACATCCCTCTGCCCCCTCAAGTCACAGCATTTCTTCTCCTGGAGCTCAGCAAATACCATTCCAGTTATTTTGCCTCTTCCTCGAAGCCCTGCTGACCTGGGCAGCTCCAGGCCAGGCATTCCCAGGCTCTAGGAAGCTTTAGCAAAAGCCAAGAAGCCTGGGAGGTCTTTGTGCAGTCCCTGCTGACACAAACCAGGCCAGATGCAGGGCAGGTTGGGAAAACTGAGAGGCACAAGCCCAGATGAGCTTTTCCCTGGGATCAGGAGTGCTAAGGAAGAGTAGCAGAGTGATGGACTATGGATAACCTTTAGGAAGCCCCATTTGGGGTTTCACCCCTGAGCAAGGACAAGTCAGGGCCATGGTGTGGTTACTGCACACAAAATAGACACAAGACATCAGACCTCCCCTAGGTTTCAGTGGCCTGGCACAGAAGAGGACACATGAACCTTCAGCAGCTCCACCAAGAGCTCCTCCTTCACCTGAGGACATGCCACATCCCCTGGCACAGCTGCACCCAGCCTGCTGTGCTGGCCTGAGCTCAGCTGGGACAGGCAGCATGCAAAGCAAACCCTGGGAAGCTTTCCCTGGGGAAGGGTTCCTCCCTCCTGCACCTTCTCCAGCACCCTGTGGCACCGCTCTCACCTTGAGGGAGATGGAGCCACTCTCCCTGTTGAGGGACAGGTCAGCAGACAAGGAGATGGTGAGGTCCATGCTCTCGGAGGCCGAAGTGCTGCCGGAGTCTGAGTCCCTCTTGGAGTGGGGGAATGGCCCCAGGGGCTCCAGGCTTCCATTGGCCAGCTTCTCCTCACTGAAGTTCTCCAGGAAAACACTCTCTGGTCGCTCCACCATGCTCTTCCTCTCCCCCATGCTCTTCCTCTCTCCAAGGCTCTTCCTCTCCCCAAGGCTCTTCCTATCCTCATTCTTCCCCTCCCCAATGCTCTTCCTCTCCTCAAGGCTCTTCCTCTCCTCAAGGCTCTTCCTCTCCTCAAGGCTCTTCCTCTCCTCCCTGCCTGGCCTGGGCTCCTTGCTCCCCTCCGTTGAGTTTCCCAAATGTCCTGGCTGCAGGATGATGTCCGGCTTGTCCTGGGTGGCCGAGGAGGCCGAGCTGGGTTTTGTGGAGTGGTTGCTCTCCGGTTTGTCACTGTCACTGCTCACCCCTTTGTCTGAGGCTTTGTGGCTCTGGCCCTCTGTGGTGTCCTTGCCAGTCCCCATGGAGCCGTTCAGGGCTTTGGGCAAGGATGAGTCTGGATGTTTCTCCCCATCAAAGCTCAGCTGGCTCACCTCAGAGGGGTCCCTCTTGTGCTTCCCAGGGGGCTGCAAGGACAGGCAAGGGCAGATGTTGGCTTTGGCACCACCACTCAACACAACTGCAAGGACTACAAGGCACAGCAAGGTAACCCTGAACTGAACTGGCAGGGAATGTCCCTTTCAGGACATCTGCCCTGGGATGCTTCCATCCTTCCCCAGGTTTGTGGCCCCAAGGATCCTGGGGGGAAGGAAGAGGAGCAATGAAAAAGCCCCAGAACCTGCACATCCTTAAGAGGCAGATGAGGAATTTGCACACCAAACTCCTTTTCCCATGGCTAACTCCACTGTGGAGGAGCCACTTTCCTTTGTGACAGAGGAGGGAGGTTGAGACACGTCCCCAAGCAGCCCTGAGGTGTCCCCTGCAAAGAGCCCAGCCCAGGGGCAGATGTGCCCAGCTCCCTCCTTGGGCTGGTGATCCCTCCATGTGCTGCTGGGTTTGCTTCCCTTCCAGTTTCTCCAGCCTGCAGCAGGGCTTACTTCCCTTTTTTTTTTTTTTTTTTTCCCTTTTCCTTTTGTTTTTTAACCACTTATCATGAGCCCCTCCTGTGAGTGGGCACTGGACCATCCCATTATTTCTCCATGCCCTTGGCAGCCACCAAAACCCAGCCCCTCCCTGGCTGATCAACCACTTCCCCTCCACCTGACGTGACCCAAACCAGTTTTTGAAAGCTGAAAAAATCTCCAGGTTCTTTCCCCCAGCACAGCCACGGTGGTGCAGCTGCTCACCGAGGCAGACTCTGAGGAGTCATCCTCCTCTGCTTCATCCCGACTGTCCTCGATCTCCTCCATCACCTCAGCCTTGGCCTCGGCCACCAGCTCCCGCAGGGCCCTGTTGCTGGTGACCTTGCTGACAAAGGGATGCTGAAAACCAAGCACAGGGAAAATGTCAGGTGGCCAAAGTCACACCCTGTGAGCCCAAGGAGGGCTTTGGGCTTTCAGAGACGTGAGGGTTCCTTGCACTGTCACTGGGATTTACCCGCACAGGAATTCACAGGAGAGAAGCTGGCTGAGCTTCAGGGCACACTGAACCTCAGATGCTCCCCAAAGCTGCTTTATGGCAGCAGCTCCCCCCCAAAAAAACAGCAGTGGGATTTAGACAAGGGACATCTGCCCACAGAATGTCACCATGAGCAGGGCAGGATCCCTGGGAGCAAAGAGAGCCTGGGGAAGGTTAAATTGGAATGGGGCTGGAATCACTCAGTGCTCACAGCATGAGATCACTCTGCTCACAGCACTGGGATCACTGCTCACAGCACTGGGATCACACTCCTCACAGCAGCTTCCAGTTTTTGCTGTGATTTTGGGAAGGGACAGGAGGAAAGGAATTGAATTTCAGTCAGGGCTAACCAGGCACAGCCCAAGCTGGCTGCCACAGGGGTGTTTTCAGGAGCTGCTTCTGTTCCAGATGGTGTCCACAGGTTGCTCCAAAGGGAGAAACATTGCTGATGCTTTTTGGACAGTTTTAGTGGCTGAAAAGTGCTATGAACTTTCTAAACAAGACAGAAATGATGTGAATCCAGTCTGGGATCACTGGTCTGGTCCCTACCTCCAGCAGCTGGGCAGCACTGGGCCGGGTCTCTGGGTTCTTGTCCAGCGCCTTCTTCAGGAAATCTCTGAACTCCAGGGACCTTCAAACACAGCTGGTGGTGAGAAACTCAGCACAGGAAAGGCCTCAAATAGCAGAGGGATCAGCTTGATCCCTCAGCAGGTTCTGCCCCAGCTTGCAACTGGCCATAATCAGCATTTTGCTCCCATGGGAAACCCTGTGCTCAGTAATTCTGATTGTTTGTATGAGAAGCAGTAACAGGGCCAGGTCAGGGACCAGGTTTTGCCTTTTCCTGTGCTGGCAGCAGATGGTGGGGACTGAGCCCATACCCCTGTGTGCCAGGCATGGGCAGAGGTAGGGCAGGACACAGCAGCTGTCCCCCAAGGGAGCCCATGGCAGCAGCAGCTGCTTGGGGACAAGGAGCCATCCCCAGAGCCCCATTGGGCAGGGTGGCTGTGAAGGAGCAGGAACCCCATAGGAGGGCACCCTCAGCCTGCAAAGTGCAGCTCTGAGCTGCAGAGCGTGGCCTTGATGTCACTTGTGGGCAGCTCCAGAGGCAGCTCCCACCCTGGCTGCTGCCTGTGACAATCCCTGGGACTGCTGTGACTCCAGGGCTCTGCCAGTCATTCGCTGCTGGCTCACCTGCAGCAGCTTTTATGATTTAGAAATAAGTTAATTAATTAAATAAATAAATAAATGGAAATTAGTGGCTTGTTTTCTTTAAATTAACTGTCTATTTTTCCTTTACGTGAAGAAATGGCATCCAGACTTCAGGGAAAGCAATTCTGGAGCTCTTGGCCATCTCCAGCTTTAGAGAAAAATCTGCCTTTCATATACACAGGTTGTTTTGAGAACAGCCAAGGGGTCACCCCTGGTTCTGGGGGGTCTGTGGGTGAGCAGCAGCTCTCCCTGTGCTGCCTGGACACTGAGAGCACAGTGTGAGCATCCTGCCCTCAGCCAGCACTGCCTCCCCAGCCCCCTGCGCACAGCTGGAGCTGGAACACAGCTAAACCCCGACCCAAATGAAGGAAAACTGCTAAAGCCAACTGGTTTTTCCTGCTGTGTGAGCTGGGAGGTGCCCCTGGGCTCCCCCTCACCATTTGGAGGGGCAGCTGAGCGTGGGCGGGTCGGACTTGGCGATCTTCAGCAGGACCCTCATGGGGTTCAGCTCGTGGTGGGGGGGCTCAATCTGAGCCATCTCGATCAGGGTGATGCCCAGGGACCAGATGTCAGCCTTGTAGTCGTAGGGAGTGTCCTTCATGGTCTCACACATCACCACCTCCGGGGCCATCCTGCGAGGGGCAGAGCGGGGCCGGGGTGAGGCCTGGCAGCAGCAATGAAAGAACCCACAAATAACCCACAGAGCTGCAGGAAACACAGCTCTTCCCCCCAGCCCCGGGCTTCAGAAGCAGCAGCATCTTTTCCACGGGGTGCAGCCCCCTCCCTGCTCCCCAGAAAACCCCCAGGCCGTTGACATCTGGCACGGATGTTGCCTCAGAGCATCAATCAATCCCCGCAATTCCACTCTTCCAGCAAGCTGGGGCGATTTAGAGGTTGTGCTTCTGGGGCAGGGACTCGTCCCCATGTGCTTGGAGTGGCTTCAAAGCCCATCTCAGCCCCGGGATGGGGGGAACACCCTCGTGTGACCCTCGCTACAAGCCTGGAGCACTGCGACCCCTCTGCAGCGCACGGGCTGCTCGCAGCTGCTCAGGCAGGGAAAAACCTTGAAGTGTGCAAGAAAATGGCCAAGAATCCTCATGCAGATCCTCCCACCCTAAGGCAGCGTGGCCCAGCACAGCCCAAAGCTTCAGAGCAAACCTGGTGTTCAGGAGTGAAGCCCTTCAGGAGCGGGGGACTCACCAGTAAGGGGTCCCAATGAAGGAATCTCGCTTCTGCAGGGTTTTCACGTTCTTGGCAGACACCCCAAAGTCAGCTGCAAAGAGCAGTAACATTAGAGGCTGGAGGAAAGCTGAAAAACCCTTCTGAGTTAGCACACTTGGCTGAGACACAGACTGGAAAGCAAACAACACACACTGATGTCACGGGGCTGTGTCCTCTGAGCCGAGCATCAGGAATTCAGCTTGGTTTGGGCTACATGACCCCCAGGGTTTTCCTCTCCCATGTGCTATAAAACAGGCACAACAACCCCCTCCTGCCAAACTTTACACGTCTGTGAGGAAATGGAGCTCTTTGCTGCAAAAAAAAAAGCAGCTCCATGGCTGATTTGATTATTATTTCCTAGCAAAAAGCCTGATTTTAGAGCAGAAAACCCAAAGTGCTGTTACATTCCTCCATAGCAGATTTCATTATTATTTCCTAGCAAAAAGCCTGATTTTAGAGCAGAAAAACCAAAATGCTGCTCCATTCCACCACAGCAGATTTCAGGATTTATTTCCTAGCAAAAAGGCTGATTTTAGAGCAGAAACCCCAAACTGCTGTTCCATTCCTTCCCTCCCAGCCACTGCAAGATGCCTCTCCCTGATTTTGTCCCATCTGAGCTCAGCCCAAATGGAAGCGGTCAGACCTGGAGGGGGCCCAGAGCCCAGCCCAGGTGGGTTTGCTCTCTGGGACAGCCCTGGGGGCAGCTGGAGGAGCTGTCACCCATGCCCAGCCTGAGCTCAGGGTGTCCCTGCCTGTCCTGCAGACAAATCCAGCCTCTCCTCCCCCAGTTCAGCTCCAGAGCAGAGCGAGCTGGCAAAGGAACCCTTTGGCAAGGCTGCCCCTGTCACCACCAAAGCTGCTGTGCAGATAAGAGGAATTGCTCCAGCTCCCAGCCCTGCCAGCTGGCAACCCTGCTCAGGATGCTCAGCAGGCCAAAACCCACAGAAATCGGGTTCAGAGAGGGATTAAATAAACCCAGGGAGGAGAAATGCATCAGGGGGTCTGAGCTGGCTGTGCCCTGGGGGCTGCAGCTCCATTTGCCTTTCCATGGAATAAAACCTTCCCCTCCTTGTGCAGAGGAGCATCCCTCAAGGCCAGCACACTCAGGGACACCCAAACCCTGCAAATGCAGCTCCAGCTGTCCCTGGGGAGGAGCAGAGGAGCATCCCTCAATGCCAGCACACTCAGGTGTGGTATTTTCTGGGGTCCCCCATGGCAGGAAGGAATGAATCTGACTCCATGTTCTTAGAAGGCTGTTATGGTATGGTATATTAAAAATATATTATATTATATTAAAATATATTATATTAAAAATATATTATATTATATTAAAAATATATTATATTACATTGAAAATATATTATATTACATTGAAAATATATTATATTATATTATATTATATTATATTATATTATATTATATTATATTATATTATATTATATTATATTATATTATATTATATTATATTATATCATACATGCTATACTAAACTATACTAAAGAATAGAGAAAAGATACAGACAGAATGCTGGAAGATAATACTGAAAAACTCATGACTCCTTCCAGAGTCCCAACACAGCTGGCTGTGATTGGTCACGAAGTCAAAACAACTCACAGGAAACCAATCCAACAACCACCTGTTGGTAAACAAATGTCCAAACCACATTCCAGAGAGCAGCAAAACACAGGAGAAGCAAAGCAGGTAATTATTGTTTTCCTTTTTTTTTTCTCTGAGGCTTCTCAGCTTCCCAGGAGAACAAATCCCGGTGAAGGAATTTTTCAGAAGATATGACAGTGACACTCAGGGACACCCAAACCCTACAGATGCAGCTCCAGCTGTCCCTGGGGAGGTGCCAGGGACTGACTCACCCAGCTTGATGTCCCCATCCTGGGTGAGGAGCACGTTGCCAGCCTTCAGGTCCCTGTGGATGATCCTTTTGCTGTGCAGGTAGTGCAGAGCTTCCAACATCTGGCGGCAGATCACCTGGATCTGGGGCTCAGTCAGGCCCCTGTCCAGCTCTGCAGGGAGGGACAGGGGGGTCAGACAGGACAGGGATCAAGGGATGCTCACCTGAGCAGCAGGAAGGGCCAGGTTACCCAGCAGGACATGGCAAAGCCACTGGCCCTGTGTCAGAGCAGCAGGGGATGATGGAAAGCAGCTTGTAAAGGTGATTTATTCCCTGAGACAGCACTTGCAGCAGGATTTCCACCTCCTGGAGCTGCTGGGAATGCTCACTGGGACAGTGGGGGAGAGGATGAGGAGGAGGAGCCAGAAATGCTTGGGATGGGGTCAGAACCCCAAATTCCCTGACAATTTGGGGAGGCAGACATGCTTCTGTGAGAGGAGGGAGCTGCACTGGCTCAGCACAGGCAAGAAGCCCAGGGAAAGGAGACCCAGGGAATGGTCCCTGCTGTGGGGGTGCAGTGCAGCCCCCCAAACATCCCCAGGGACACGCAGCACTTCCCAAAGGAACAGGACTGAAATGCTCAGCAGGGTTATCCCCAGCCACTGCTCTGAGCTGCTGGTCTGGGTAGCACCAGAGTTCAAGGAGTGCCTGGACACTCTCAGGCACATGATGGGGTTCTTGAGGCTGTCCTGTGCAGAGCCAGGAGCTGGGTTTTGTGTGTCCTTCCCAGCTCAGGATGCTCTGTGATTCAGTGATGCCATTTCTGGTGCTCACAGGGACAGCAGTGACCTCCCTGGGGAGGAGCATCCCTCAATACCAGCACACTCAGGGACACCCAAACCCTGCAGATGCAGCTCCAGCTGTCCCTGGGGAGGCAGCAGAGGAGCATCCCTCAATGCCAGCACACTCAGGTGTGGTATTTTCTGGGGTCCCTCGTGGCAGGAAGGAATGAATCTGACTCCATGTTCTCAGAAGACTGATATAATATACTGAACTAATATAATATATACTTATATTATATTAGTTCAGTATATTTATAGTTATATTATATATATATAATTTATTATATATATATTATATATATATAACTTATATATATAACTTATATTATATTATATATATAATATATATAACTATATATTATATATAGTTATATTATTATATAGTTATATATATAGTTATATTATATAGTTCAGTATATTTATATATATATTATATTAGTTATATATAACTATATATATAGTTATATAATTTTATATAATTATATTAATATATAATTATATATAATATATAATTATAATTGTATATATTATAATAATATAATTAATATATTACATATATTAATTATAATTAATTATAATTATATATATATATATATATATACTAATATAATATAATTAACTCTGAGCTCTGCTGGGCCACCTCCACCAGGCCAGGGTGAGAGCTCTGCAGAGCATCACCCCCCTCCAGATGGGCAGCATCTCCTGAGCTGCCCTCCCTCCCTCAGCAGATCCCTCCTCCAGAAGGGCTCAGCCAGCAGCAGATGGGGCTGATGGAGGGACCCCAGCAACTGGGCCAGATGTTTGCTCAGAGCAAGGACCTTCACCACGGCCTGGGGCTGCTGGCTCAGCCACTTTGCTCCTCCTCTCCTCACCAATGTCTCCCCTGCTCTGGGAAAAGCTGATGATTTTCACCCTCCATCTGGCAAAAAGAAGTTCCACTGGGCCACGGGTTTTGTACATAAGATTTTGAAGGGCAAACCCCAGCTGCAGGTGGGGATGGGAGGGGTGGACCAGGCAGCATTCAGCATTTCTGGAATTCTTGGATTTACTAATTCTGGGATTTACTAATTCTGGATTTACTAATTCTGGGAGCATTCCTGAGCTCCAGCTCCTCCTCACCCTCACTCAGGGGTCACAGAGCTACAGCCAGGCTGCTCTCTCATGGTTTTCTCTGCTGCCCCTGCCAGGTCCTCCAGAGAGGAGCCAGGAATGCTCAGGAGCATTTTTGTGTCCCAAGAGATGGGTAAAACCCCGCTGCTGAGGTTTCCCATGGGAAGGCATCACTCCCTCCAGCACTTCAGGAAAGGTATTTCTTCATGCAGTGATTTGGAGCAGCTTTAGAGTTCCTTAAAGGAGGGATGAGGTTCAAGGGCTGAGTTAAAGATGATAAATTCGGGAATAAAAAGCAAGTGAGGCCTTTGGAGGGATCAGGGCTGACAAGGAGTAACCCCCGGGGAGATGTGGCTCTGTCCCAGGGCCCTGGCAGGGTGGTGTCAGTGTCACATCTGCTGCCCCCAGCCAGGGCTCTTTTGGGGTGCAGCCACCATCCATGCTCCCAGCAGCTCTCTCTGCGAGGGAGGAGTTGGGAGAGGGGAGATTGCTGCAAACTGCAGTTCAGCAGAGCTCTGTGTGCCTCACAATGCCTGATACCACACAGAAAAGTCAGCAAGAGCAGCTGGGGAAATTCACCTTGACAGGAACCCAGCTTCAACATCTCAGCCTGCTGGGAGCTGTGGGAATGGGATCCCAGTGCCCCCAGCAGACAAATATTGAAATTCAGCTTTCCCCTGAAGCCAGACCCTCCCTTGTCCCCACCCCTGCTGATCCCAGCAGCTTTAAACCACAAAAGGACATTAGAATAGCCCAAAAACTCCCCCAGAGCTGCCACACCTTCTGCTGAGGGGATGGAAACAGGCAAACCCCTGGGAGAGAAAGGGCAGCGGTGGCACCCATGCCTGCCATGTGTCTGAGGGCTGCTCCTGGTGCCAGGGGGCTGCAAATGCCCAGGGGGCACAGCTGCACTCACCCAGCATGGTGGCATGGTGGCATGGTGGCATGGTGGCATGGTGGCATCCCACCCTTATCACCCCTGTCACCAGCTGGAAATGCCCAGGGGGCACAGCTGCACTCACCCAGCATGGTGGCATGGTGGCATCCCACCCCTGTCACCTGCTGGAAATGCCCAGAGGGCACAGCTGCACTCACCCAGCATGGTGGAATGGTGGCATGGTGGCATGGTTGGAATGGTGGCATCCCACCCCTGTCACCTGCTGGAAATGCCCAGAGGGCACAGCTGCACTCACCCAGCATGGTGGCATCCACGGCCCCGCCCGGGCAGAACTCGATCATGATCTGGGGGGCAAAGAGAGGGTTAAGGTCAGGCTGGGTCCCACTGGGCGAGGGGAGGGGAGCAGAGCTGGGCTGGATTCCCTGCCCTGCCTTGTGAGCTCCCCTTGGGCACTGCCAGGAGCTGCCAGCCCCGGGCTCAGGTGCCACCCTCTGCCCAGCTCCCAGCGACCCTCCCGGGGCTGGGGCACCCCCAGCAGCCCCGGAGCTGCTGCCCAGCCCAGCAGCAGCCTCAGGATTTGGGGCTGCCCCTGTTTCCATCCCTCCCCTGCCTTGGGAGCAGCACTGCCAGCAGGGTGGGATAACTGTCATAGCTGCAAGCTGACGTGGCTGAGAGGCTTCAGGCAGGGTTTTCCCGGCCAAGTGAGCGATGGGGAGGGCTCTTGTGTCTTTAGGGAAGGGTTTTTTAGCTGGTTTCATTTCCCCACATTGCTCAGTCGTTTGTTGCTCTCTTATTTGGAGCAGTTTGAGGGGAAAGCGTGTCAATAAACAGGGTGAGCACATTCCCCAGATGCTGCCATTTTTCCCCAGGGATGTGCAGAGCCCTGCCAGTCCCACACATCTGCTTGCCATGAGTGGTCCCCAGCACCTCAGGGATGCAGATCCTCTCCCCTCAGCTCTGCACAGGCTCAGCAATCCCCTGCTCACATCAACTGATTGCAATTTCAAGCAGCCAGGGATTACAGGGGACAAGAGCTGCTTCACCTCTCCAAGCAGCTCTCCTCCTCGTGGAGGTGACACAGGGCAGCATTCCAGAGTGGTGAAATGCCAGAGGTGACTCTGAGGACAGCCCTGAGCTGTGTTTACAGCTCAGCTCAGCTCTCTGAACCCATCCAGAGGGGCTCACGTCACTCAGAGCAGCTCCAAGCACTGGCCCAGGAGCTCAGGGGAGAAGGTTTGAGATCCATTTCCCATGGTTTGATCCTGCAGCCCCAGGAAAGCCACATCCCACCCCTGTCACCTGCTGGGAGACAATGGGGAGCAGGAGCAGGACTGGAGCTGCTCTGGGCAATCAGCCCAGGGCCAAGGAGGCAGAGAGGGACAAACTGAGGGGACAAACCCAGGCAGGTGTGACAGGGGCACCACTGGAGGAGAATAACCAGGGGCCAGGGAGAGAAATATTTGGGAAGAAGACAACAGAACCATCCCCAAACCAGGAGAACCCATGCCCACGCATGCAGGTGGAAGCCTGGCAGCAGGGATGGGGCCAGCAGAGCAGCAGTGGGACATAACAACACTTGCTTGTTGTTTAATACCCTGAGCCAGAGCTCCAGCAGCTTCCTGAGCACATGGAAGGGCAGGAATTATCCCCAGGCACAGAACTGCCCTGTGCCCCACTGTCACCCCAAAGAGCCCCAGGAGCACCATTCCAGCCCATTGCTTTTGTGGTGCTCCTCACCACATTCATCAGAGCAGAATAAACCAGCAGCGGCCACCAGCCCTTCCTGGGCTCCTCAGAGCAAACCTCACAAAATTCCAGCCAGGTTTGCAGCCTGGCAATGAGGAAATGAGCAGCACCAGTCCCTCTGCAGCAGCGTGAGCCTGTGTGTCCATCCAGGCCCAGCAGGCTGCAGCTGGGCACTGGGAACACAGGAAACTCCCAAATGTGCATTTTCAACTTCCAAATGTCCCATTTTCAACTTCCAAATGTCCCATTTTCAACTTCCAAATGTGCATTTTCAACAAGGGCAGAGATGTCAATGAATAATTCTGGGTGTGACCAGGGCAGCTAAAAAAATAACGAGCTGGTTTCAGCCCCAGAAATGCAATTTAAACAAACAGAGCTGGCAGTGTCCCAGATCACCCTCTGAGCACACTTCCTTCGGGAGCAGGGCCAGCCTGGAGAGGGCTCTGCCATGGAGGTGACATCAGCAGCTGTGTGAGAGCTGGGAGCACCCACAGCTCCTCCTGCTGCTGCTGCTGCTGCTGCTCGGGGCCCTGTGGGTGTGCAGGCAGCAAACATCCTGTTCCTGATGATTTCCTGTGCACAAGAAACCCAGGGACTTCCAGGATTTTTGTGCAGAGGAAATCACTGTCCCAGGAAACCCAGGGACTTCCTCAGCCCAGGCAGCTGGGGGGACACAGGGTTCCTGTGCCACATCGAAGCTCCTACGAATCCACCATCCCTGTTTTGGCCTCCAGTCCATTACAACCACCCCAAGAGTCACTGGTAGCTCCATTTCTGAGTTATCTGAGCCACACAACAGAGTGACAGGCACAGGCAGAGCGCCCAGCCCCAAATCAGCCCCAGCCAAGGGGCCCAGAACCCCCTGGGCTCACTCCCAGCTCCAGGGGATGCTCTGGCTGCACACACACAGCAGATTTGGGCAGCGGGGTTGACAGAGAAAGGAACTTGCTCTCAGTACCTGTGAAAACCTCTGTGACAGCTTGAATAAAACATGTGAAACAAAACAAAAGCACAGAGCTCTGCAGGCAGACACCACAAAACCTTTCCTTTTCAAAAAACCTCTGCAACGGCCAACATTAAAGTTAAATTCATAAGAGAAATTCCTCTCAAGTTAAATAGTGGGCACCTCGATTTTTCCCATGGCTTATCTTGATCCTGTGCTCACCACAGCAGGATCTGGAAGGATTTGGGCTCTGACAGACCAGGAGCAGCCTCTCCTGCCCAGGTACTAATAAATAGTAAATTTAAATTAATAACAGAAAGTCCACTCAAGTTCAATGGTGGACACCTCGATTTTTCCCATGGATCATCTCAATCCTGTGCTCACCACAGCAGGATCTGGAGGCATTTTGGGTGACAAAAAACCAAGGAGCAGCCTCTGACAAACCAGGAGCAGCCTCTCCTGCCCAGGTACTAATAAACATTAAATTTAAATTAATAAAAGTCCACTCAAGTTAAAGGGCTTTGCTGGTCACCTCGATTTTCCCTATGGCTCTTAATCTTAATCCTGTGCTCACCACAGCAGGATCTGGAAGCATTTGGGGTCTGACAGACCAGGAGCAGCCTCTCCTGCCCAAGTACTAATAAACATTAAATTTAAATTAATAAGAGAAAGTCCACTTGAGTTCAATGGTGGTCACCTAGATTTTCCCTATGGCTCTTAATCCTAATCCTGTGCTCACCACAGCAGGATCTGGAGGCATTTTGGGTGACAAAAACCAAGGGACAGCCTCTGACAAACCAGGAGCAGCCTCTCCTGCCCAGGTACTGATCAACATTAAATTTAAATTAATAAGAGAAAGTCCACTCAAGTTCAAGGGTGGTCACCTCGATTTTCCCTATGGCTCTTAATCCTAATCCCGTGCTCACCACAGCAGGATCTGGAAGCATTTGGGGTCTGGCAAACCAGGAGCATCCTCTCCTGCCCAGGTACCCCCAAGCTGGCACCAAGGCCCAGCTCACTCCTCCCACTCCTGCCTCCTGGGCATGTCTGAACGCCTGGAACTTTCTGCATGGCTAAAACAAAGAGAAAAACCACACATAAAAAGCTTATCTTGAGAGATAATGTCACCAAACAGTGCCCAGTGGCCAAGGGTGGGACAGCTGCTGGCCCCAGCAGGGTTTGGCTCTTACCCAGAGGGCAGTGCCCACAGACCCTTCCCTGGCAGGCAGGAGGGGCCAGGGGGTGGACAGCAGAAGGCACCAGGTGGGAAAGCTCCTGCCAGGGGTGGCCCTGGGGGCACCTGAGGGCAGGGCTGGCAGCCCAGGGGTGCCAGGGCACTGCAGGTGAGGGTCCCTGCAGGCTTCTCCTGGGGCTGTGCAGAGCTCCTCGAGGAGCCTGGGGTCACAGAGGGGCTCCAGAGCCCCCAGGGCCAGCCCTGTGTGGGTTTGCTCCCTGTTGGTGTTCTGAGTATCTGTGAACACTCATGGGGTTAGGGGGAAATGCTGTGCTGGCTCTGCACTACAGCCCTGCAGCAGTCAAGGAATCTCACTGAGAGCCTTCAGGAGGTCATGGAAAGGGTTCAGACCCCTCTGCCCATCATGTGTGGGATTGTTGTGTGGGCAGGAGGGGGAAGATGGGAGGGTGGGAGCACATGGAGAGAGAGCCCTTGCAGAGAGCTGGGGAAGGAAATGCTGTCAGCTCCCTCCTTGCCACCCATCACACCTGGCCCAGCTTCTCTCACACAGTGGGAGGCTGCAGGGGCTGGGGTTGTCCAGGCTGGCTCTGGGGACAGCCCAGATTTTGGGTTTTATCTGCATTAATGAATCAGTTTTAACCTGGGGGCCCAGTGCAGGGTCAGGAGCTGGACTTTGATGATCCTGGAGGGTCCCTTCCAGCTCAGGATATCCTCAGGTGATTCTGTGACACCGTGACAAGAACTGCAGCCCCCAGTGGGCACAGAGCCCTGCCATGCCCCCAGACCCACCCTGCCTGGCCCAGGGAACTTCCAAATGTGCCTTTTCAACTTCCAAATGTGCCTTTTCAACTTCCAAATGTGCATTTTTCAACTTCCAAATGTGCATTTTTCAAGCAGCCCCCACCATTTCCTCCCAGGCTGCAGCAGTGGGGCTCTCTGTGCTTGTGGGAGCAGCTCTGGAAGCCACAGCATCCTGCTGCCACGGCCACCCCTGCACCCACGTGGCTCTGCCACGTTTCTGGGCCAGCTCTGAGGTGTCCCCGTCACCCACAATGGAAAGCAGCCCCAGCCCAGCCTTGTGCTGGCACACAGGGGCTGCAGAGATAAGAAAACCAAATTTGCTAAAGGAAACCGTGCTGCACTTGCAGAGAGAGCTGGGGGAGGAAATGTGTCAGGTTCCTTCCTGCCACCCCTCACACCTGGCCCACCTTCTCTGCACCCAGGCTGTGCAGCTGGCACAAAGCTCCAGGGGCAGTTTTTGTAGCTGGGAGTTCCTGTGCCTGTTCTGTGCCCCTCTCAGCCAGGAGCTGCTCCCTGTGTGCAGCACCAGCACAGCTGCAGCAGCCAGGGCCCCCAGCTCCTCGGGCTCTTTCCCTTCTCCCTTTGCTGTGGTTCTGCTGAATGTGAAGGAAATTCCTGTCTGCTTTTCCTGTAAGAGGGTGGTGATGCCAGGAAAGCCCTGCTGGGCACCTCTGCGGGCACATCTGGCTCCTTCCTCTCCATGCCAGGGAGCCCTGAGGTGTCCCTGTGGTGTCCCTGAGGTGTCCCTGAGGTGTCCCTGTGGTGTCCCTGCATGTCCCTGCGGTGTCCCTGCAGTGTCCCTGCATGTCCCTGTGGTGTCCCTGAGGTGTCCCTGCAGTGTCCCTGCATGTCCCTGAGGTGTCCCTGAGGTGTCCCTGCGGTGCAGCAGGGCTGGGGCCAGCTGGGACGCTCCTTTTCCATGCCCTGCTCCAATCTGGAAAACGCCCAGGTGGAAATGGCTGCTCCACCAGATGGGCTCACCCAGAGCAAGGCTGAGCTGCCCCTGCTCTCTGCTGGGGGCTGAGCCACAAAATCCTTCCCAAGCTCATTCCTGGAGCCCCACGAGGCCAGAGCAGCACCAAGACAAAAGGGGACAACACCCAAGAGCCAGTGGGAGCTGCAAAAGCCACCAGCTCCAGCTGCAGCCAGCCCTCAGCAGCCACAGAGAGGGCACAGAACAATCCAGAAGCCACCAAAGGCCTCTTGGCTGCCCCAGAGCAGCACAAATGTCAAAAGCTGGCCTGACATGGCAAATATGCTGTAGGTGGAAGTGAAATAATTCCCTCTCTGTAAGAGAAGGCTCCAAGCTTGCCAATTTTCCCTCACGGACAAGGGCACCATTCAGAGACTTTAAATATAATAAACCTTTTCTGCCCCCTTTTCTGGACAAAATAACCTACAGAGAAAAATATTTGAAGTCAGAAATGAAAAAAGGCTGTCCCCATAAGGGGTGTGGGGGGGAAGAAGATGCAGGGCAGGAAACAAGGAACACAAAGTTTAGGGAGTTTCAGAGTAAGAAAACTTCATGGAGAATAAAGTCAATACTCCTGGCGAAGTGCAGGGCTCCCTGCTGATCTTAAGGAAACTGGGGATGAGTTCTCCACATTGAAATCACTGCAAGATGACAAAATGTTTCCTTGGACTGCCCCCCACAGATGGCAGAAATATTCCCATCCCTGCTGCAATTTTGGCAGCACAAATTGAAACTCCTTTGAGTTCGACCAAATGGTTTTGATGTTGCAAAAAAGCTCCTTGTGCTGCTTGGAGGGCTGTGAGTGGGATCCCTTTTCTCACCAAGTTATCAGCATTTAGAGGCCACTGAGTTCACTTTGTTACGGGATGGGAAGCAAAACTCCAGGAATGGTTTCAGATATAAACAGCAAAAAGGAAGAAGTTGCTGCTTCAGTGGGAAGATTCCCCAAGTGCCCTGTGTCAGCATCTGACAGAGATGAGGCATCTCAGGAGGGCAAAGCTCACTGGAGAGCTGGAGTTTGACCCAGGACAAGTTTCCTGGTGGCTTTTATGGAGTCAGCAGTTCCAGCACAGCCCAGAGCCTCACCTGGCCACGAGGACAATGCAGTGAAGGGCTGGCCAAGGGCTCGATGAGTTTTCCACTCCTGCCTGGCATCTCCCTAGAAACAACAACCCCTTGTCCTCATCATCCCCAAATTCCCAGCATGAGGTGCCTGGATCCACCACACAACCTGAGTGTTGCTGGTTAACAATTCCAGGGCTTTTTAGAAACAACAACCCCTTGTCCTCATCATCCCCAAATTCCCAGCACAGGGTGCCTGGATCCACCACACAACCTGAGTGTTGCTGGTTAACAGTTCCAGTGAGGGCTTTGAAGTCAATGGATCACTCCAGGCCACGAGGTCTGCAAAAGGACATCCCTCCCTCCCTGCAAATGACAATTTCAGGCTATATCTGAAACAGAATAAAGTTTAAACCTGCAAGCTATCCCTCCTTGCTGAAGCTGGATTTCAAGGCACTGTCTCCTATCCACGGGGAGTTCATAAATATTCCTGTCTATGCAAACTCTGCTCCTTAGCATTCCCTGGGAGATCCAGCCAAGTGGGAACGTGGCTTATTGCAATTCAGTCCTAAACAAAGTTTTCAGGTGCTTTGAAAACTGATTTGCCTACAAGGCTTCTTGTCTGCTCTGCTTCTCTTTTCATGAAGCTCCGGCCTCACGTTACAGCCCTGCACTGGGACTCAGCACCCAGCACTCATTCCCAAGTGCCATTTACCCTTGGGGAAACTTTAGGCAAATCCCTGTCTGTGCCTTCACTCTCAGAGCCAGGATAATGACACCAGGCCTTTTCTAAAGCGTTCCAGGGTGTGCAGATGACAAGGCTGAGCAATCACAAGGAATTATTACCTCAATAACCTCTTCATGCAACGTTATCCTGTGCAAAGGGTGGCAGACAAAGGTTTCTGTTCTCCTTTGGGCTGTCGTGTTGGTACCTGCAGGAGCACTCCTGAACTCAGCTGGGCTGGGGCAATTTGCCTGATACATAAATCATTTTGGGGGTTGCTAAAAATCATTTGGTTTCCCTCTGTTTTAAGGGAATAGGATTTACCCAGAATAGGGTTTAGGGTCACTTGCCAGGAGGCTGAATGCCGAAGCTCACGTTCACAGCACAGGGGGGGCCCATGGAACCTGCTGCCCAGATTTCCAGCAGAAGAAGATTCAGACCTCCAGGCCTTTGGGAATGGCCAGGCAGAGAGCAGGGAAGGAGGTGTCACCCAGAGATGTGACCCAGAGCATCCCAGCTGGCAGAGACAGGGCCCCAAGGCCGGAGCAGGGGTGACCACCCTCTCCAACTGTGCTGCTCTGAACAGCAAGCTGCTGACCCTGGAAATGCAGCAAAGTGCCAAAAAGCCACTGGGCTGCATCACTTTTTCCACTCTGCAGCTCTGGCCAAGCTGAGGAGCTGCCCCCGAGGACAGGGAGGGGACCCTGCGATGTCCCTGCTGCATTCCCAGGGCCAGGCCATGCCCTGCTGCTATCTGCCCACACCTGCTCCTCTCCCACCCACCCTGCTCGACTTCCTGGGGGTGTTTTGCGCTTCTGCCCGAATTCTGGACTGGTAGGAATTTGGAAACCGGTCCAGCAAACCCCACCCCCTCAGTGCCGCTCCCAGCGGGGCCGATCCTGAGCAGCTCCCCAGCCCTGCATGTCCCAGGGAGCTGCCAGCTCCCACGGGGACCGGGATTTATGCTCCTGCAGCTGGGGCAAGGAGGAAGGGGAGGGATTGCTGCTCCTCTGGTGAGCTGTTCAGCAGAGTTTGGGATCTCTTTGTTTCCCTGGGTTTTCCCTGGGCCGCGCTCGAGTGCCGCCAGCTCCAACGACAAAGTTCAACAACTTCTGGGGGAAGTTTGGTACAAGGCTCCAGGAGCAGGAGGCCAAGTAGGAAGGGCTGCGGCTCTGCTGCCAAGTGGAGCTTTAAAGGGACACAAAGAGCCTCGGGATTCCTCAGGGACCGAGGGCTGAGCAGCCTGGAGAGCCTTGCTCTGGTCCAGCGTTCACACAAACAAATCGCCACGGGCATCCAGCCAAGCTCAGGCTGCTCACCCTGCAAGACATCCCTGCAAGTTGTGATAACCTCCCCTTGCTAAGGAAAGCTGTGGGGAATCTGAGCCTGCTACCAGCTCCCTTTTCTGTTTGTTTTAAAGCAAAGGTATTGCCAGCCTCAGAGGCTGCAGATGCTTTACATAGCCCAGCAGTCGAGTGCATGGGATAATGAACGTTTCTTTATGCTACAGGATTTTCAAGAATGCCCAAATCTCCAGTCAACATCCATATCAAAGGGGGAGCAATCCCAAAAGTCCCTGGCTGAGCAGGTCAGGGCCTGCCCACAGCAAATGCAAAGGGCTTTTTTAAGGTGAGTACAAAGAGCAGCACAGAGCTGAGTGTCTGTGCCAGCTGTAGGAGCCTGTACCCACACAGGAGAAACCCTAAGCTGATTCAATGAGCCGTTCCCCAAAAGGCCCAGGCAGGCAGGGTTACCTGCACGGTGCAGTAACCCCTGCTTTGATCTCCAGGAAAAGGCTGCTTATTCAAACACCCTTTTGCCATGGCAACCGTGGGGCAGGGAGAAGCAGGGAGGGGGAGACAACTCCCCAGGGCTCCCCTGGAAAAGCTGTCCCAGCACCAGCACGGTGCTTCAACACCTGGGGCCAAATGATGTTTTAATATCATTGGATTTCTAGAGCTATCCTGAATTTCTAGAGATTCCTGGAGCATCTCAGGCTGCCTGGGTTTGCTGCTGGGCTGCCTGGGCACAGCCACCATGCCCTGGGAGCAGAGGTTTCCTGCAGGAGAGGTCGGGTTCTTCACAGCAAACAAAACTCTCCTCCCCTGTGTGTTATCACTGCTCTGGCTGGGAACAGCACAGGGCTTCAGCAGCAGCAGCACCACATCAAAAGTTCCTCCCTTCCTCTGAGGTCTCAGCCTGGCTTTTTGTTGTTGTTTTGGAAGGGGGGGAAAAAAGACTCCCAAAGATGCAGCCCTCGAGAGGGACACAAAACACAAGAGCTGTTGTGTTCCTTTCCCATGCTGTAATAATTATCAGCAAAAATTCTGTTCAAAGCAAGCAAACCCCCCCTTTCAGCCCCATTCCTAAGGCACAAATAACTTTAAAAAGTCCCCATTTTAAAAGCTGTGTTATCTTGGGCGAGGGGGATTTGCTTCTGTGTTTCCAAGTCCTGCATCACAGTGCAGGAAAAGAGAATTTCAAATGTGTCCCAGCCACAAGGACTCAAACCAAACTCTTTAAAAGAAAGCATGAGAATCTCAGCTTTCATTCAGTGCCCCCATTTCCAGCAGCCAGGATTTATGCAAAAGAACACGAAATGCCACGGGGCTTGTAATAAAAATAAAATAAAATAAAATCCTGAAAGCTCCCACCAGGGCAGTTCTGCAGCTTCCCTGGGCTGTTTTCAAGCAGCACAAGACTTCTTGGCCTCTGCCACGAGCAAAGAAAAGGAGGTGGAGGGGGATGGAATGAGATAGGAGCTGCTGGCAGGGCACAGCCTCTCTGCAGAGGATTTAAATGCCAAGAAAGTTCGTGCTGGATGCTGTTATCCCAGCAGATTTATTCCTGGGAACTCGCTGGGGCTCTCCCAACCCTTGCTCACAGTGGGCTTTGCTCCATCCCACACAAGAACTGGGGTTTTCCTCCTTTTACACTTAACACCAACCAGGTACAAAACCCAGAGGAACTCTCTGGTTTGTGCTTTCCTTTCCAGTGCTGTGGATTTTTCTGCCACCTCCCCTTGCACAGAGAGGTCTTTTGCTCCATAAATATTTCATGGCCCCTCCTGGCTGCTGGAGCACAAAGCCAGAGCCTGGCAGAGGAGCCAGGGGGACCTGACCCAGCTCAGGAGGAGCAGAGGGTTCCTCACACATTTCCCTTGTGAAGCCAAGGAAAGAGCAGCCAGAGTGATTTAGGAAGAGCCCCTCTGAGGCTGAGCCTGCTTGTGGCCCTGTGAATTATTCAAGCAGCTGTCATCCAGGAGCTTGGGCACATCTGGAGCTGCTCACTTGGAATGTTCTCTTTCCATGCTGGGCTGTGAGGAGCAAGGAAGCCACAGAGGGCTCCTGACCACACAGGCACCCCCAGAGTGGATAAAACCAGAGGGTTTTATCCAGAGCCACTCTGAGAACCCAGGCACCCAGCATGCAAACGATCCAGGAAAATGCTGCTTCAAACAACTGCACAGACAGCAATGAGGATGGGATGTGGGCAGAGCAATAGAAGGTGCTGTTTATATTTGGATGCAAATTTTCCCCAGCAGCACTGGAGACCAAGCAGTGGAAGGTTTGGACTTCAGGGAAAATCTGGTAGGGACTAAAAGCCTTGCAGAAATAAAACAGCCTGGTTTAATGACTGCCCTGCAAGCCAGGAAAACACTGGAGCATTAATAAAACCAGCCTGAGCACTGAAATGCAAATGCTACTCCAAAAATGAACTAAAGAGAAGGATCCTGCTCCCAGACCAATTCTGGGGCTGCAAGGGTGGGTTTGGCAGAACCCCAGGCCCTGCCCTGGTGGGGAGCCCCACACAGGAGGCTCCTGTGGCAGAATTTTAATTTTGGCAGGTCCCAAAGCCCTCCCTGGACAAAGGGACTCTGCAATCCCTTTCCTCCAGGAAGGAAGGAAGGCAAAGCTTCCTTGGCTTTGGGAGGGCGCTGACATTTCAGAGAAGAGCAGGGGCCACGTGGAAGATGCAGGCAGAGCAGGGAGGTGAAGCCAGGAGAGGGTGGCAGATGAAGCAGCCTCATCTCTCACCCCGGCTCAGGCTGGGTTTGCCTTTTTACTTTAGCCCAGATTAATCCTGCTGCACTTGCAGTCCATCCAAATCCCAAGTCCCCTCCTGGGAGAGATGTTTGTCCTTCCCTTCCTTAGCAGAGCACATATTTACCTTGCTCTTTAACACACCAGGGCTCAGAATCCATCCAAAATACCAAGGGGACAACTCAGCTCCCTCGAGACCAGAAGAGAGAGCAGAAACACCCCAGCACTCCAAGCTCTGGGTGTCCCACAGAGCTCAGGGGCTTTAGCCATGGATTTTTAACACAGAAAACACGTGCTGACAATGCAGAAGGTGCCTGCAGAAGCAGCCCAATGAAACATCCCTCTCCTGCACTGCTGGAGCCAGGAGTGAGCCAGGCTGGGACTGGCAGCTCCAGCAGCTCAGCTCACCCCAGGGCAAGCCCCAAAAGCTGAGATCTCCGCTTTAACTCTGGTAAATCTACTCAGGGAGGCCACAAAGGCACCCGAGACGTTAAAAACAGGAAGGAAGAAGCAGCAGAGCTGCTGAATGCAGCCTTTGCCACTCTCCTGACTTCCTGCAGTTCAAGGAGCAGCAGATGAACTGAGATGGGTTTGGAAATGCTGCTGTTCACCTGATTTCCACAATCCTCACCCAGAGCACCCAAGGGCTCACTCCCTCAGCCTCTCCATGCCCTGCACAGAGCACAGGAAGGAGGGGCCTTTCACACTCAGCTTCCTCAGCTTCCTCTGCTGCCTCTCACACTCAGCTGCCTCTGCTGCCAGGCACTCTGAGAGAGCAGCAGGCAGGGGAAATAAAAAACCGTATTTAAACCTGCTGGGCTAGGGAGAGAGCTGCAGGAACCTGCTGTTCCAGCCCTTGCACCAACCCACTCCCCTGCATCTCCACAATGGAGCAGCTCAGGTGCCTCTGCATGGCAAGGGCTGAGCCCCAAATCAGCCCCAAATCCAGAGAATCACTTGGAAGAGTCACCCTTCCAGCTGGTGTCTTAAAAGAGAGGGGAACTTACTGGTGATGCTTTTTCTACCTTTACAAACCCTTACTGGTGGAGAAAGCACAACTCCAACTTCCCTGTGAAATCCCTTGGCCTTCCCTCGGGTTTTTACCAGCAGCTTTAGTGAGAAGAGGGTTTGGTGATGAAGACAGCTGGGAAAATCCAGGCCCTGAGCACAGAGTGAGCTGATGACTCATTTCTGATCTCAAGCAGCTCCAGACAGAGGTTTTGTTCACCATGAGAGCCCTTTTGTCTGGGCCAGGGCAGGATGTGCCAGGCCAGCCTTACCCAGAGTTTGCCATCCCAGTAGAAGGCTCCCAGCAGTTTGACGATGTGGGGGTGGTCACAGGTGGCCAGGATCTCAATCTCCACCATGTAATCCTCCAGCTCATCCTCGCTCTTGGTCTCGATGACCTTGGCAGCTGCCAGAGCTCCCGTTTCCTTGTTCTTGGCCTGGAAGGAAAAGCCAGGGTGAGTCCAGAGAAAGTGAGGAGCACCGAATTCCTGAGCTCTGGAATCTGCTCCCTGGACACCTCCAGGGATGGGCACTCCACCAGCAGCTTTGGGGTTTGGGTGTTTTTAACATTTATCACTGGTACTCAATATAAAAAATTGCCCTTTGCTGTGTTGAAAACTCCCTTTTTATTTATGCTGATGAAAATCGCCATTTATTGAGCCCATTTATTTTATTTTATGTTGATGGCAAACTGAGCTGTCAGTGTGTGCTCACAGCCCAGCAAGCTGAGCATTAGGATTGAAATTTGCACAGCAATTCAGAAATACCTGATACAAAATGCTATAAAGTGTAGGAGGCTTTAACACTGACCATTCCATGGATGGTTCCTGGAAATCAAGGAGCTCCAGTTCCTGCTCAGCTTGGCTGGCCCCAGCCATCACACCAGGAGGGAAACCTGCAGGGGCATTTCTGCTTCCCAAAGCTGCCCACACAGTGGCTGCATCCTCCTTCCTCCCTCCAGGCTGCAAAGCCCAAACCACTTCCCACCACAGGGAAACTTTTAGCAAAGGAGATGCAGCCTGTTGTTTGTAGCATGGGGGAAAAAAAGGAAGCAACGAAACCTCAAAGTGCAGAAGCTCTCTGATGATACCACAGGTGAATTACTAGAAATCCTGAACATGTAGATAATCCAACCAAGATCTATCTGAGAGTGCAGCCAGGTGGGGATGGCACTCTGCTCCCAGGGACAGGGACAGGAGGAGAGGGAACACCTCAGGCTGGGCCAGGGCAGGCTCAGGGTGGGCACAGCAGGAATTTCCCCATGGAAAGGGGGCTCAGGGCAGGCTCAGGGTGGGCACAGCAGGAATTTCCCCATGGAAAGGGGGCTCAGGGCAGGCTCAGGATGGACACCAGCAGGAATTTCCCCATGGAAAGGGGGCTCAGGCACTGGAACTGCCCAGGGAGGGTTTGGATCCCCATCCCTGGAGTGTCCAAGGAAGGGCTGGAGGTGGCACTCGGTGGGGATGGGGCACAGCTTGGATTGGATGATGCTGAAAGCCTCTTCCAGCCCCACTGGTTCTGTGCCTGTGTGAAACCCCCAGCCCAGCTGCAGCAGGAGATGGGTCACACGTGGCAGAGGGGCGAGACAGGAGCTGCTGACTCAGGAGCATCCAGACACTGCCAGAAGCTCCTTGAGCCAGCAGCTCACCCACTGCTCCCCACTGCCACCACTCCACCTCCTGCCCCCTTTTCCTCCCCTCTCCCCCAGGGGAACGATTCCCACTGTGCATGGAATCCCTGCAGGAGCCGGCCAAGCTCTGCTCCTGACCTTTCTCCCCACTCTGCAGTTTCCATCTCTGTGTTTGGAAAACCCTCAGGAGGATGAATTCCTGCTGCAAACACCACAAGCTCCTCTGAACAGCTTCACACAGCTTGGGTGACGGGAATATTGGGCAAATCATTCAGCAGAGGGAGGAACATGAGGGATCTGTGCTGTGTTCTGAAGCGTTGCTGCATTCCAGGAGCTGGCAGGGACAGCAGTGTCCTCCTTACCCAGGGGACAAACCCATTTCCATCTGGGCTCACTGCCCACACTCAGGCCAGCAGCTCCTGCTGCTTTCAGGGGAAATTAGGGGGTTCCTTCAGCTCAGCTCAGCTGGGTTCTCACCCAGCCACCAGCAGATGCTCTCACACAGAGGGCAGGGCAGGGGGAAACGTGGAAGGAGCACGGGGAGAAGCTCAGCCCTTCCAAACAGGAGCCAGAAGTGCCCCACTGTGTTTGCTCTGCACTCACAGAGCTGGGAGAGCTCCAAGGAGGGGAAGTAAATATTGTGAGAAGAGGTGGGGCTTCCCCTGGAGCTTTGCTTCCCAGCGGAGGGGCCCTGCCAGCCCAGCCCCTGCAGGATGCTGGGGCCCTGCAGCACCTGGAGAGAGCCAGGAGCAGAGCAGGAGCTGGGGTCAGGGTCTGCAAGGCTGCAGACTGGGGTGGGAGAGGGAGCACAGCCCAGCCCGGCCTGGCTCACTGCTATTGCTGCATCCCTGGGGAGCAGCCAGGGCCCAGCCGGGCACAGGCACCTCTGCATCCCCAGCCCACGTGAGCTGGGCTGAACAGGGGCT
Source organism: Agelaius phoeniceus (assembly GCF_051311805.1). Lineage (NCBI taxonomy): Eukaryota > Metazoa > Chordata > Aves > Passeriformes > Icteridae > Agelaius > Agelaius phoeniceus. The sequence goes on along the minus strand of NC_135279.1, from coordinate 2,051,869 downwards.
CACAGAATTCACAGAATCACACAGAGAATTCACAGAATCACAGAGAATTCACAGAGAATCACACACAATCATACACAGAATCACACACACAGAATTCACAGATTCACGCACAGAATTACACAGAGAATCACACAGAATCACACAGAGAATTCAGAGAATCACACAGAACCACACAGAGAATCACACAGAATCCATGCACAGAATCCACAGAATCACACAGAGAATTCACAGAGAATTAAACACAATCACACAGAATTCACACACAGAATTCACAGAAATCACTGGGTTGGAAGAGACCTTCAAGCTCATCGAGTCCAACCCAGCCCCAACCCCTCAACTGAACCCTGGCACCCAGTGCCACATCCAGGCTTTGTTAAACACACCCAGGGATGGGGACCCCACCACCTCCCTGGGCAGAACATTCCAGAACTTTGTCTCTCTTTGTGTAAAACACTTTTTCCTGATATCCAACCTACATTTCCCTTGAATGGTGCTCACCCACCCTTCCCCATGTCCCTGAGCTCCTGAGGGACCCAAAGGGAGCACTCCCCATGTCCCACATCTCCCTAGCTGGCACAGGGAGGTCCCAGAGGAAATGAAAGCAGCACCTCCAAGTTAAAGCCAGCTGAGGACATGTGGAGCAGCAGGGTGACACGGGCAGGCTGGCACAGGGGTGGGCTGGGCATGACCCTGTCCTGATGTCACTGCTGCACCCCAGGGCTTTTGCCAGGAGGGACCAACCTGAGCCTCAGGATGGCAGGAGGAGACCACGGGGTGAGCTTTGGAGCATGATTCCCCTGCAGTGCAGAGCAGGCACTGCTGACCCCAGCCTGCAGCTTCGGGAGGACCAACAGTGGCACAGGCTGGGCAGTCCAGCCCTGCCTGAGGTGCCCATGGCCCCCTCTGGGCCCAGATTCCAGCTGTCCTGTTCCTCCCACACGAGGCAGAGGGAGATGCACAGGGCCTGGCACAGGCAATCCTGCACTGAGCCCAGCAGCTCACCCTGGGCACCATCAAAGCTTTGATTTCCAAGGATTTCTGCCCCTTTCTCTCCATCTGCTCATCCCCCAGCCCTGACCCCAGGCTACAGCCCCATCCCAGACTGCAAAACCCCAAAAACTGCTGGATGCCAGCTCCATCTTTGGCTCCTCCACTCCTGGGCATCTCAATCCTACAGATAATTTGTCCTTGGGGTGTTAATTAGCACAAACAATAAAAAATCTGAGCAGAGAGCTGCCAGCACGGTGCCCAGGAGGTGCTGCTGAACTCCAGGGGGGTTCATTACAGCCATCTCAACCCCAAAAACCCCTCGTGGCCAGCAGCAGCCCCTGAGCAAGTGCCAGTGCAGGAGCAGGGCTGGAATGTGCATTCCACAAATGTCACACAAAAGTTACTCAGTAAACTGAGAGAGGAGAGGAAACAGGGGCAGGAAACAGGGGAAAGGATCTCCCTGCAGAGCCCTGGGACACAGGGGGTGCTGGCCCAAGCCCTGGGATGCCAGGAGAGGTGCCAGGGATGAGCAGGATTGCTCACCACAGGGAAAGCACTGGGCTTTGGTGGGTCTGAGGGGTGAGAGGTGCCTGCTCAGGTGACAGAAGTGGCTCTTTGGCCTCTGCCTGTGACTCAGCCCGCAGCTATTGTGAAATCCCAGCGTGACAAACACAGGAACTATTTTAAGCCCTGAAAGAACCCATTGGGGGAAGGCTGGAGGGTTCAGCAGGGCCAGTTTCTAGGTGAGGCACAGGAAACCCTCCCTGGCACAGAAAGCAGAACTGAGAGCCCCCCCAAGGGCTTCATTCAGCTCCTTTGCAGCCCCCAGGCCACGGGGTCACCCTCCACAGGCTGCCATGCCACCATGTTCCTGTGTCAGCTCCTCTTCCCCTCCCTGTCCCCATGCCAGGAGAGCTGATGGCTCAGGTGTCACCAGGACAGAGCCCCAGGAGGAGCCTGGAGCTCCCAGGGATGCTCAGCTGGGGGGTGATAGCTGGGCCTGCCCCACCCCACTCCTGCTCCCAGGGATTCCATCATGATTAATGATTCCATCATGATTAATGATTCCATCATGATTAATGATTGCCTCCTGATGAACCTGGCCCCAGCTCCCTGCATCAATAAACAAACACAGCACAGCCAGGCTCGAGCCAGTGCTCGTGGTGCTGTCAGACAATCAATGGGAGCTGCAATGGGGGCGGGCTGGGAAAGTTGGGGCTGTTCTGCCTGGAGGAGTGAAGCTTTGGGGTGACCTCACTGGGGCCTTCCAGTGCCTGAAGAGCCGCCAAAAAAATTAAAAATGGAGGGGCTGTTCCTCAGGAATGGGAGTGATGGAACACAGGGAATGGCTTCACACTGACACAGCAGGGCTAGGTGGGACTTTGGGAATTAGGAATTGTTCCCTGTCAGGTGGGCAGGCCCTGGCACAGGTGCCCAGAGCAGCTGGGGCTGCCCCTGCATCCCTGGCAGTGCCCAAGGCCAGGCTGGATGGACTTGGAGCAGCCTGGGACAGTGGGAGGTGTCCCTGCCCATGGCAGGGGTGGAATGGGATGAGCCTCAGGGTTCCTTCCATCCAAACCATTCCATGGCTTCCAAGCCTATCAGGCCCCTGGAACCATGAATGAATCCTATTTGGGGTTTTGTTGAAATGCTGGATTCAGACCCTGGTGACCCAGGGGACAGCAGCACAGCCCCAGCACAGCCCCAGCACAGCCCCAGCCCTGCTGCTCTGGCAGCTGTGGCAACATCTCAGCAAGAGGCAAGGGGAAGTGGCTTATGAAACACCCCAAAAACCGTTAAAGAAAAACCCCATTAAAAAGCAGAAATGCCTTCCTTTGGTTATAGAAGCTGAGGGCAGGAAAGCAGCCCCAGCAGAGAGCTCAGCTGCAGCCACAGCCCCTGGGCAGCCCTGCCAGACAAAAGTGTGAGCAAAGCTGAGCACAACCAGCTCTCCTGGCCCTCAAAGCCCAGCAAAGGGTGCAGAGATGAGAAGCCCAGAGAGCAGCAGAGCTGCTGCACGTGATGTTCCACCAAAGAGCCACAAAGAGCCACTTTGCACCCAAAGAGCCACAGAGGCACAGAGAGGAGGCTGGCAACACCCACAGAGCCCAGGCACAGCTCCTGGGCCATGCAAACAAACAGGCAAGGTTTGAGGAGGGGGAGGTTCCACACTGACCCAGCGTCTTCAGCCTAAAATAAAAAAGTGACAATGCCCAGTTTTGCCCTTGATTTATTCTAATGAAAATGAATGGATTTACAGCATGGATAAAAAGGTCCCGACTGCAGTGATTCTGCAATATGTTGTAATATATTTATTGTTCATTAGAACAAATTAGTAAACATTATTTATCAAATGTTTCCAGTTGCACGTCCAACATTCTGTGCATCAAAAAGGAATTTCCAGCTTTTCCCTTCCATCCAAATGCCATAAACATAATTAATCATTCAGCAGCTATTATTTCTTATTTCTCAAATCAAAGTGAATTTTCTCATGCCTGATAGCTGAGAGCACCCAGCATCCTTCAAATCACCAGTCCCTGGGAAAGCACTGTGCTCCAAGGGAGCATTCCTGGCCCTGTCTGCATTCAGACAACGCCACAACATTGGAAAAATAATTAAAAAACAGAGGGGGAAAAAGCCTTTCAGCCAGTTCTGAGTTTCCTAGCAACTCCCTGCTGCAAGCTTGGTGCACAGAGGGCTGTGGGAGCAGGGGCTGGATGGCTGAGACACCCCAGAGCCAGGGAGGGGGTTTGGGCTGGCTCTGGCAGGGCTGCCTGGCTGGAAAGCACCAGCTCAGCAAGGCCCTGGCAGGGCAATGGAGCACTCAGCTCTTCCCTGTCCCCAGGGCTGCCAGGCTGGCCCAGCACTGCTGGCACTGCCCTCTGCAGCAGGAATGCAGGGCAGGAGCAGCAGATCCAGCTGTGAGGAGAAGCAGGAGCAGCTGCTGGGCACAGCCTCCTTCCCTGCCTGTCCCACCCATCCCAGACACCACAGAGAGCAAAGCAAGACAGGAGCCCTGGGGCAGGAGGTGAGAAATGCCAGCAAGGTTGTCACAGACAACTTTTATGAAAAAGCCTTTCCTTAGGATTTTTCCTCCTGAGAAGCTGAGAGGCCTCAGGAACAAAATGTAAACAATGATTATCTGCTGCTGTGGAATGCAACAGGTGGATCTGGGATTGGCCTCATGTGGTTGTTTCTAATTAATGGCCAATCACAGCCCAGCTGGCTCGGACACAGAGCCAGAGCCACAAACCTTTGTTATCATTTTTTGCTATTCTTAGCCAGCCTTCTGATGAAACCTTTTCTTCTATTCTTTTAGTACAGTTTTAATGTAATATATATCATAAAACAATAACTCAAGCCTTCTGAACCATGGAGTCAGATCCTCATCTCTTCCCTCATCCTGGGACCCCTGTGAGCACCATCACACACAGGTCCCCCTGTGCTGCCTGAAGGGAGGTGGCCCTGAGGGGCTTTTCTGCAGCCAGGAGAGAAGCAGAGAGCGCAGCTGCAGCAGGAACAGAGCCACGGCTGCGCCTGTGCCAGGGACACGCGGCCCCTTCCAGCCCCAGCCCGGGGTGGCACATCCAGACCCTGCCCTTGGGGAGCTGCCCCCTCCTTTCCCACGGGAGCAGAGCGTGCCCAGGCTCTCCTGCTCAATCTCTGCTGCCTCTGCATTCAGGCTGGGCCAGGCTGGCAGTGCCAGGGGATGGGGACACAGCACGGCCACCCCCAGAGCCCCTGGGGACGCCAAACCACCTGAGAACCCCACGTCTACAGCAGCACTCCACCGACAGGAAAAGAACCTTTTCTCCAAGGAAATGGGATTCTCAGGAGACAAAATATTTACAAAATCAGGGAGGAGCTTTTCTGGGCAGCAATTGCCACGTGCTGAGGGTGAAAGGCTGATCTGAGCTCTCATGGCAGCAGCAGTGCCAGGATCTGGGCTGTGCCACTGAAGTCATTGCCCAAATATTTAGGCCATGGAGAGCTGTCCCTGTCCCCTGTCACACAGAGACAGCCACAGAGCACAGGGCTGCAGCAGGGACAGAGCATCCCACACTTCCATCAGCTGCAGGCGAAAATCAGGTTTAAAGTTCAGCCAGGTTTAACATTGTTAAACCTTCCCATTCCTCCTTCCCAAGCAAAAAGATTTTAAGGAAACCCTTCAGCAGTTCTAAAGGACAAGACCGTGATCTGATCTTACTTTTTTTTTGTGGCCAATCAGCTCAAACTTCCCCTGTTTCTGTTTTCCTTCCCTTTTCTTTTTCAAAGTTAACTCGGCAGATTAACATCTCTGTGACACCCTTTCCAGGAATTAAAGTGTAGAATCACAGAACCATTTGGGCTGGAAGGGACCTTAAAGCTCATTTTGTTGCCGTGGGCAGGGACACCTTGCACTATCCCAGGTGGCTCCAAGCCCCATCCAAGTGTCCCTTGGACACTGGCACTTATGTTCCCCAGGGAACAATCCCTTCCCAAATCCCACCTAACCCCGCTCCCTGATGGATCAAACCAAGAGCTGAGCCTGGATCGCCTGAGCCAAGCTCGAGTGCTGCAGGCTGGGCTGATGGGCAGAGAGGTGCCAGGGCCACCCTGGTGCCCACCAACAGCCCCAGTGCTGCTGCTGCAGCAGCTGCACAGCCCAGCAATCAGCCCTGCAGTACCCCCTGTGCAAGGCACAATTCCAGCCCGCAGCATGCACAGCACCGATAGCAGCACGGCGCATCAGATAACCCAAAATTCGCCTTTTCCAGCACGCCTGGGAGGGGAGAGGAGAAGCAGGGCACAAAAGAGGCGCTGCTGAGTGGGGGGTGGAGCTGTGTGCAGGCGATTTGCAGGGATGCAGTGAATAAAACCCCTGTCCCCACCCTGCCTTATCCGAGCCACTGTCCCCATGGGCAGCGCTGGGCAGGGCAGATAGCGCTGCACAGGAGCACCAAAACAATCCCCAGGAGAAAGGCAGGGAGGTATGGCACCAAAACAACCCCCAGGAGAAAGGCAGGGGGCTCTGGCACCAAAACAACCCCCAGGAGAAAGGCAGGGGGGCTCTGGCACCAAAACAATCCCCAGGAGAAAGGCAGGGGGCTCTGGCACCAAAACAATCCCCAGGAGAAAGGCAGGGGGCTCTGGCACCAAAACAATCCCCAGGAGAAAGGCAGGGGGCTCTGGCACCAAAACAACCCCCAGGAGAAAGGCAGGGGGCTCTGGCACCAAAACAATCGCCAGGAGAAGGCCAGGGGGGCTCTGGCACCAAAACCATCCCCAGGAGAAAGGCAGAGGGCTCTGGCACCAAAATAATCCCCAGGAGAAAGGTAGGGAGGCTCTGGCACCAAAACAACCCCCAGGAGAAAGGCAGGGAGGTATGGCACCAAAACCATCCCCAGGAGAAAGGCAGGGGGCTCTGGCACCAAAACAATCCCCAGGAGAAGGGCAGGGGGGGTTCTGGCACCAAAACCATCCCCAGGAGAAAGGCAGGGAGGTATGGCACCAAAACAATCCCCAGGAGAAAGGCAGGGGGGCTCTGGCACCAAAACAACCCCCAGGAGAAGGGCAGGGGGCTCTGGCAGTGCCCCAGCAGCCAGAGGAGCCCCTGCCAGCCAGGAGCTCTCCTTGCCCACACCAACTTCCCTTCCAGGGGCACTAACAGGGCAGGGAATGCTCGGTTTGCAGGGCTCAGAGGAGATGCAGGGGCTCCTGCACTGCTGGTTTCACCCTGGGCATCTTCCCTGAGAGCCCAGGGGCTGCCAGTGCCACCTGTCCCTCCAAACAGTGCCAGCTCTGAAGTGGCAGCACAGATCCTCTGGGTTTATGGGCGCTATCTTAGGTGTTCTTCCAGGAGAATAACTCTGCTTTTTTCTTTTGTCTTTTCTGAAGTGGCAGCACAGATCCTCTGGATGTATGGGTGCTATCTTAGGTGTTCTTCCAGGAGAATAACTCTGCTTTTTTCTTTTGTCTTTTCTGAAGTGGCAGCACAGATCCTCTGGGTTTCTAAGCAGTATTTTAGGTGTCTTTCCAGGAAAGTAACTCTGCTTTTCTTCTAAGGCAGCTTGGGAAGGGTCAGAGTGAGGAACTTTTACAGACCCCAACCCTGGGTGGGCTGGAGCCTCCCCAGGCTGGCACCCACTGACCACAGCTCCCAACTGCTGGGTTTGGGATCATCCATTTAGGGGACTTTGGGTGAGGTGGTGACAGCTGGGTCACCTGTGGCTGCCACCCTGTCCTCAGAGCACCTCTGGCCTTGCCAAGGCCACGGCATTCACAGAACAAGAGCTAGAAAGGAACATTTCCTCCCCACCCCCTCCTACTTTTCAGCTTCACTGCCCTCTGTTCAACTGGTTCCTCATGCAGGCAGATCCTCTTGTGCTGCAAAAAGACTTTCTATAAAAACAGGGAAATCCCAGGCCCAGTTCCTGCTGGCCGCAGGTTTTTTAGGTCTGCCATGTAAGATCCAGACTCCACTATATAGTTCATTCTTTTTAATTAATCTGTATTTAAATGAAGCCTGTCCTACTTTTGGAAACACTGTGAGAAGCCAGTTCAGCTTTGTCTGAGCTCCAGACAGGATTCACAGGGCAGGAATACCCCAAATCCCCGAGCCCTCCTCCCTCCCAACCTCATAAAACCAAATCCTCCTGAAGCCAGCCCGTGTTTCCATCTCTCCACACCTCAGTTTCTGCCAGGTCTGAGTGCCCAGAGAACAAAGCCCTGCTCAGACCTTTCCAAGGGGACACAACAGATGGCACACGGGGCAGGATGCAGGCTCAGGATTCCGTCCCCTCCCCACGCTTCCGGGCGTGGAAAAGGAGGGGAAAATGGGCAGGAATTCACTCCAACATCCTGAGAACCTCAGGGCCCTGCAGAGCCTCAGCCTTGCTCCAGGCAGTGCCTTTAGGGAGAAAATGAAACTGATTTTAGGGTCAAGAGAATGATTCAAGCTGTTCACTGAATTTTGGGTGCCTCCGCTCTCCCGGAGCACAGGGGGGTTATTCAGCTGCTGGGTTTTTGCTGGGTTATTCTGCAATTTTTGCTGGGTTTTTCTGGAATTTTTGCTGGGTTATTCATCTGATTTTTTGGCAGCTGAGCAGCACAAGAGGGCAAACCCCTTCTTTCACATCCCACCTTACACTCATCCCCACCCCGGATATAAAAAAGCAAAAGGAGACGACGAAAAAAAAAACCTTTAGGTGAAGGGAAAATGTGTCTCTGGTTATTAATCCTAAAATAAGGATTAATAAGGATTGTTAATCATTATAAAATAAGGATTTATGAACCTAAAATAAGGTTTATAGCACAGCACCCCCAAATAATTTGGGGTTCTTAAATGAACAAAGAAACTCCTGGATGAGAATTCAAAATCCAGCCATGACCTTTTGCCAGATGGAATGGAGAACAGGTGGAGAAGAGATCAAAGCAATGGAGAAGTGAAATGCTGCTAAATACAATAAAGTAACCCTTTGATTTCTGGCACGATGTTAAACCTCACCCTGCCTTACAGGGTTAAAACTCCACGAAAGCAAAAATTCGCCTGAATATTCCAGAAGGTTTACAACTTCTGGCTGTAAACACACGGTGTCCACCGGGATATTTTCATTCTCATTTGTGTCAGAATGGGGATGAAAGGAGCTGGAGGTGAGCTGTTATTGCCTGACAGGCTGACATTCTTTACCCACAGTAAAAAAGTTACTCTGACAATGCTTTTCTTGTGAGGCTGGGGTTAATAACTGAGGCATTCAGATACAACAACAGACAAAAAAACCAAACCAGCCACCTCTGAAGTAGCTTTATTCTCTAAGTCACCTACTTTGGGTACATTATACATGTTTAAAATAGAAAGCATTTAAATAATTATTTAAGTTTTCCTTTCTCTCAGAGGCCACTGAAGTTATTTTACACTGTTTACCTGGTTCCTGTCACTGTTTGAGAAACTTGAGCAAATAAAAGCACAGAATCATGCAGGAGTGAGTGTTGCTACACACAAATGTGCCTCCAATGCACCTCACAGAGCAGAATGGCAACAGAACTTCTACTGATGCTGCTTTCAGAAGGATAAATGGAGAAGGGACTTAAATATAATTTTTAGGAATTGTGGTTTTTTAGAAGATAGGACCCTTCACTAAAAAGTTTCACTCAATGGGTATTTAGCACTCAGTTTTTTGGAGTTTCTGTCAAACACCACGATAGAGATGAGAAATAAACACCAAACCGCCGTGCCCTGACCCGCGGTCACCTGCCTCCCTTCCTGCCCTGTTTATTTATCATTTTTTCAGAGGCAAAACCTTCTCAGGCGATCGAACGAGGCCACCAAGCCCCAGAGGCCATTCCCGCCCCATTGCCAGGGCTGCTGTCACACAGGTGTGTCCGGGATCCTGCCAGGGCTGCTCCTGCACCCCGGGCTCATCCCCGGCTGGACACGGGGCAGCCCCGAGCGGGGGCAGCGGCTGCTCTGGAGAGCAAAGTCCGGGGGATCTTTGGTCCTTTAAACCCCCGTCCCTAAAGCCCGAGGTTAAACATTCACAGCACGGAGCCAGCTCCTCTTGGCCCTCCCAAGTTTTTCCTGCCGGCAGCAACGGCGGGGATACAAATCCCCTGTCAGCCCCGGGGACTCGGAACGCTTGGAGGCAGCCCTGGAAGCGCCGACTTCCAAGAAACCTCGCTCGCTCCATTCATTGCACCGGCGGCGGGCTGGGCAAAGGGAGCGCCGGGGTCTGCGCACACAAGCATCGCTCTGAAAACGGGGCGACAAAAAAAAAAAACCCAAAAAACCAAACCAAACAAAACCAACAACAACAAAACAAAACAAAAAACCAAAAAAACAAGCAAACAAGAAAAAAAACCAAAACAAAAACAATAACAACAAAAAAAAAAAAATCCAACAAAAAACCTCCCCCCCCCCAAAAAAAAAATTAAAAAAAGTAAAAAAAGGCAAGAAATAAAAAAAGCAGGAAGCTTTTCTGGCTCCGTTCCCCTCCCCGGAGCGCTGCGATCCCAGCGCGGCTCAGCCGAGCCCGTCCGGCCCATCCCGGCTAACGGGATGCGGAGCCGGTCCCACTGTGCCGGAGCCGCTCCGAGCCCGGGCGGCGGCGCCGCGGCTGCTCCCGGAGCCCTCGGAGCACCCACCTTGTAAACTTTGCCGAAGGCTCCATCTCCCAGCTCGCCCACCACCTCCCACACCTCGCCGGGGTCCAGGTCGCGGCGGACGTGCTCGTATTCCTTGGAGCGGCGCTTCTCGAAGGCGGAGAGGCGCAGGATGCGGCGGAAATTGGCGAAAGCCATCCCGGAGTGCGGCCCCGGCAGCTGCGGAGCCGCCGCCCCGGCAGGACGGAGCCGCTCGCTGCGCGCCCGGGGAGCGGCGAGGCGGGACCGGCACCGGGGCCGCCTCCAGCCGCGCACATGGAGCCGGAGCCGCTCCACCTGCTGGGCTGGGCTGGGCTGCCCGGGACGGAGCCATTGGCCGCCCGAGCCCTCCGCCCGCCCGGCCGGCACCGCCCCGCACGGCCCGGCTCGGCCCGGGTATGGCACGGTACAGACAGGGCATGGTTCGGGAACGGCACCGCCCCGCACGGCCCGGCTCGGCCCGGGTATGGTACAGACAGGGCACGGCCCGGCTCGGCCCGGGTATGGCACGGCACAGACAGGGCACGATCCGGGCACGGCACCGCACGTCCCGGCTCGGTCTGGGTACGGCACAGACAGGGCACGGTTCGGGTATGGCACAGACAGGGCACTGCCCGCCCAGACTGTCACGGCTCATCCCGGGCACGGTTCAGCCTGGGCGCGGCTCTGCCCTGGCCCGGCACTGCCCAGCCGGGTCAAGGTCCGCTCTGACCGGCACGGTTCAGCCCGGGTAGGCTCTGCCCAGTCGTCTTGGCTCGGTTCAGCCCGGGTACGGCCCGGCCCCGTTCTGCCCGTCCCGGTGCATCGGGCCATGGCCCAGCCCGGCTCGGTTCGGCCCCTCCGCGGAGGAACCGGGGGATCACAATCCCGAGCCGAAGGAAGCAAACCTGGGCCGGGAAGGAGCGATGACCCCCGGGGCTGTGCCCGACCCCGCCCGGGAAACCCGAACCCCGCCGTGCCCTGGCAGCAGAGCCGCGATCCTGCCCCCCCTGCCCCGGGAAAACAGCCGGACCCAGGCGATTCCAGCCTCCGGGAATTGCGGGGACCCCGCACCGCGGCTGCCTCGGCGATGGGACCAGGCGGTGTCCGCTGGGACATCGCATCCTCCCCATGGAGGCGGCTCAAACCCTCTGGAATCCCGAATGGAATGGGACACAAACCGGCTGGAATCCCGTTGGAATGGGGACATCTCGCTCTGGAGAGCCGGCTGGAATCCCGAATGGAATGGGGACATAAACCGGCTGGAATCCCGAATGGAATGGGGACACAAACCGGCTGGAATCCCGAATGGAATGGGACACAAACCGGCTGGAACCCCGTTGGAATGGGGACATCTAGGGGCCCCCCCCGGCGGTGCAGCCGGAGCCTTCGCGCTGCCCCGCACGGACCCGAACCGCGCGGGTTTTGCCCCAAATCCGGGTCCCAGCGCGCAGCCCGGGGCACAGGGACAGGGGGGGTTCCACGCTCCATCCTGAAGGATAATTCCAGCAAAACTCAGCGCGGGCTCCCTCGTTCAGATCATCTGATTTTAGCGATGAGTTCCCTGACACATCATTCCCTAAAACCTTGGGCTCATTGTCATCTTTCCCTGTCCTTGCTGTTAAAAAAAAAAACCCAAAACCCAAAAACCTGGCAGAGCATTTCCAGCTCCCAGATGCTCATTGAAAGAATCACCTTCAAGAAAAGTCCAAGCTGTCCCACAGCTTCCAGCCACAATCACACCTGGGGCTTTTTTGGGGCTCCCTGGCCTTGGCAGGCTCAGGTGTTTGTGCCTCTCTGCCCTTCAAGAAAAAATGCTCCTAAAAAAACGAGATTGGCATTAAAACCCTCAAATGCTCTGTGTGATGTTTTGGGAAGGGACACACAGGACTCTGCATCACCTGGGATTTAAAACCAGGCATCAGTGACACTACAAACATCGCACTTCAGCTGTTCCGACAACAGCAGCGCTCTGTAATATTAATTAGCCAGCAGCTTGGTTAATTGGGGGCTCGGCAATTCCCCGGAAAGCTTTCGGGCACAGCTCTGGGAGGTGACAGTGGCCTGGGTGCTCCCGAGGGCTGTGTGGCTCAGGGGAGCTGGCAGAGCCGCCCAGACCCACTCCAGCTCTGCCTGGGGATGCTCCTTGTCCCCTCCCCTGTGTGAGACACGCAGAGCTCCAGCCCCGACTGCGCTGATGCCATCCCTGTCCCCTGGGTCCCTGCAGCGTGGGAAGCCCCCAGGCCAGGCTGTCCAAACACCATGACCAGGTCCTGGCACGGGGAGCACAAAATCCACATAAAAATCCACAAAAAGCCCCAGCCAGCACTGCAGGAATCCTTCCAGCTGTGCCAGATGCCAGGGGCACGGAGCAAGAGGGCATTTCTGAGCTCATTCCTGAGTACTGCACAAGGAATCCTTTCCCAAACCCAGCCATGCTCCACCTTGAGAAGCATTTGTTTGGTTTCTTGCCCAAAGTCCTCCACACGAGGCTTTTTGCAACCCCTCACCCACTGGTTCAGCGCTTCCCCACCTCATGCTGCAGTTCTCCAATATATCTGAAGATATTTCCAAGGTGGTTTTGGTGTTCCAGCCCAAATGATCCCTCTTCCCACAGGTGTCTCCCACTGGCAGAGATTTAAGGGTGGCAGAATCAGCCCAAGCTGCAGATTTTTTTTATTTTTTTTTAAGCATGGGCAGTTTTTGTCCTCTGTGTTCACACTTGGGGGAGTTTGACTGAAATTCTGGAGCTGGTTGGGCTCTTCCTCTGTGCTGCCCTGGAGGAGATTAAAGAGGGCTGAAAAGAATTGTTAAAAGTGACATCTTCAAAAGAAAAATGTGGGGTTTTTTCAAGTGTTTCTGGTTGGTTGGAAAAGTATTTTTTTCCTCCAGTGGTGGGGTGGGAGAAGAAGACAGGAAGAGAGGACAGGCAGACAGCAATGAGCACCTGCACATTTTCTCTGGGCAGGAATCACACTCATAAATCATCTCATTAATACTGTCCATGAATTCTGAGCAGCATCTCGTGTCTGTTCCAGGGTGTTAATTGCCTGTGCAGCCTGGCTGGGAGCAGTGGGCATTTCAAATGAAATAAATCCTGCTAATTATTGCTCTCAGCTTTGTGCAGGAGATGCCTGAGAGCTCCCTGCTCTGCTCAGGGGAGCTTTTATTGCATTCCCCAGGACGGGACCAACCTGAGTAAGGATCAGATCCTCCTGGGCTGGAATGCTGTGGGGAGGGAGGGAGGGGGGTGGTAAAGCCAGGATTACCCCTAAAGCTCAGCTTTGGTGCTGGGCATGAGCTGCAGCTCTGCTCTGGAGCCCGAGCCTGGCCCAGGCTCAACATTTGGGGTGTCCCCTGTGGGATTTGGGGAGGAGGGGGAAAAGCCAGCCATGGATGGGAGGGATGGGAAAGGAGCTGTGAAAGGAGAGTTGCAGGGTGAGCAGAGGAAAGGCTGGCACAGCTGGGGCTGTTCACTGCACAGGAGGAGCTTTGGGGTGACACAGCTGTGACCTTCCTGAGGGAGCTGCAGCAAAGATGGAGAGAGGATTTACAAGGGATGGAGGGACAGGATACTGGGAATGGCTTCCCATGGCCAGAAAGGAGATTTAGAGGGGATATTGAGAAGAAATTCTCCCCTGTGAGGGCAGGGAGGCCCTGGAAGCTGTGGCTGCCCCTGGATCCCTGGCAGTGCCCAAGGCCAGGCGGGAGCAGCCTGGGACAGTGCACGGTGTCCCTGCCATGGCAGGAGATGGAGGGAGATGAGCTTGGAGATGAGCTTTGAGGTCCTTTCCAGCCCAAAGCACCCCACGAGTCCCTGGCAGCAGCTTTGGAGCCTGGCTGGTGTCAGTGGCTCTCCCAGCACCTCCCAAAGCCAGCAGCAGCAGCAGCAGCTGAGGCTCCATGGCAGGAAGCAGCAGGATTCTGGCATTTCCTGAGCCTGGGGAAGCAGGAGGTGCCATTTGCTGTCTGGATGTGAGCAGTGCTCGGTGTTCCACGCGCTCCTCCCAGGCAGGAAATCAGGGTTATGGTGTGTCCTGAGCAGAGCATCTCCACCTGCTGCAGGGCACGGGGAACAGGGGGAGATCACCTCACTGCTCCTCCTTTCTGCTGCCAGCTCCCTGGGTCGCTGCTTTTAATAAAAATACAATTAATAACAAGATTATCATCCTCTTTGCCCAGCAGAGTGCAGTTATTTGCTGAGGTGGTTGAAGCTCAGCCCTGGCAGGGACCAAACCCCTCCCCATGCTCTGGGCAGTTCTGAGCCCTCCCAGCATTTCCTAAAATGAGAAAACACAAAAATCACAAATTCCTGTCGGTGCTGCCTGGTTCAAAGGCTCCTCCCAGCACTGCCCAGTCCAGATGTTGTGCATCACCCCAACATCTGCAGCTCATCCCCAGGGGCAGAGCAGCAGCCAGGGAGGGGCTCTGGGAGCTGGGAATGTTTGGGATGAGCCCCAGGCAATCAGCTGGAACTGATTCCTCCTGAGTCGGTCAGGAAACTCTTGTGGGGAGGGGGATGAGAGGATTTGGGGTCTTTGGATATGGGGTCTTTGGAATAGCTCCTGCTGGGCAGGGCTACCTTGTGGGGTGGGGTCTGCCTCCTCTACAAAATTAACAGCTGAGCTGCAGGGAATCTGAAATGTTTGCAGTCACCTGCTTGGACAAAAAGCACCAAAAAAAAATCCCAAAACAACCACAAAAAAACCAAAACAAACAAACAAACAAACAAAAAAAACCCCAAAAAACCCAGTAAAAACAAAACAAAAAAATAAAACCAAACACAAAAAAAACCAAACAAAAAGAACCCCCAAAACTAAAAACCAAACAAAAACTGAAACAAACAAAAAATCACCATAAGCAAAAACAACAACAAAAAAAATTCCCAAAAAACAGCAAAAACAACAAAACCCCCCAAAAAAAACCCACAACAAACAAAACAAAATCCACCCAAAAAAAGAGAAAAAACCCAAAACCCAACCAAAAAAAACACCCACCCAAAACACCCAAAAACCTGGAGAGCCTCCCAGAATCCTTCACCCAGGAACCACACAGCCTCACCTGCCTGACCCCATGGCCTCAGCAGCCATTTATAAAGTGAATAAATAGCATTACAAAGTGAATAAACAGCAATTACAAAGTGAATAAACCCCAGAGGTGCTGCCCAGCAGCTCGCTGGTTTCCCTGGGCTGTGTGAGGAGCCGGGGCTGCTGCAGCTGCACCTGCCCAGGGCTGATGCTGGTGCCACCTCTGTCCCCTGCTGCTCCCACTGGTGGGACTGGGGCAAACTGGGCCCTCCCCAAGGCTGGGTCACCCCAGGGGCAGCTCCAGAGCCCCAAACCCCTGCAGGAGGCTGAGGAAACGCCTCATTAACGAGCCCACCTAATTAAAGCCACGTGGAGAGGAGGCAAAGGAGGCAGTTTGGTATTTTTTGCTGAATATCGGCTGCTCACGCCATGGATTTATTCCCCATCACCTCTCACACAGCTCAAGACACCACAGAACCCCCTGCAAATGCTGGAGTTTCCCTGAAGAAATGGCTGCAGCACGAGGGAATAATTAAATTTGAAAATTCCAACCTCCAAGGGCCTTCCCACCCCACAACTGCTGTGAGTCTGGGCTTGGAGCAGCCTGGAACAGAGGAAAATGTCCCTGCCTGTGGGAAAAGTCAGGAGCAAGAGGCTCTGTAAGGTCCCCTCCAACCCAAAACATCCTGTGATTTTATAGAATGGCTGCATGATTTATAATTTTCTTTCCAAGAAGGGAATATGGGTAAATTAAATTAATTTTTCTTTAATTTAAATTTTATGGGTAAATTAAATTAAATTTTCTTTAATTTATCCTCATTCTCTTTTTTAAGGGAATGTGGATAAATTAAAGAAAATTATACATTTTCTTTACAAGAAAATTGTAATTGTAAGAAATGTAATTTCTTTATAATTAAAGAAAATTATACATTTTCTTTACAAGAAAATTGTATTTTATGAATATCTATTAGAAAAAGCAATATTGATAAATTAAAGACGCTATATGTACAAACTCCCGTATAAAAGGGATAAAAATTATGTATTTTTAGAAAAAGCAATATTGATAAATTAAGGACACTATATGTACAAACTCCCGTATAAAAGGGATAAAAATTATGTATTTTTAGAAAAAGCAATATTGATAAATTAAAGACACTATATGTACAAACTCCCGTATAAAAGGGATAAAAATTATGTATTTTTACATCTGTAAAGGGAAAATTTCCAGGAAAATCAGACCCTTGTTTGTTTGTAACTCAGACCCCAAATTCTACAGTGAAATTACCTTTATTTCTTGAATTTTATTTAAAAAATGGAAATATTTGGCTTTGGCCTACAAAGAATGATTCCTACTCCTCTGATACCTCTGGCAGTTAATCAAGACTACAAAAGTGCTGACCTGAATTAAGACAAAGTGCCAGGGAATGTAATTACAGGACAATTACCCAGACCCATTATTTTTGTTCAGCAAGGAGCTGGTCCCCAGAGCCAGGCACATCTCCAGGCTCTGCATTCTCCACGGATTTCACACCTTGTCTGCGAGGTAAAACATTGTCACACGCCCAAATTCACATTAAAACCTGTCCCTCAGGGGTACCAGAGGTAATGGAGACATTGGAGAATTGCAGCTCCCAGCCAAAAGCCCCACTGAAGGAATTTCAGGAGGAAAAAGAACAGAGGCATGGCATGGCCAGGATTATTCTTATTTTTTTTTTAAATGCAGGGGGAAAACGTTTAAATTTTTGTTTTGATTTGTTATAAATACAGGAAATTTCCATTGGAAATTCAGGGTGGTTTGCTCTCAGCAGTAAAAGATCTTGCCTAGGATAAGAAATAATTTATCAGCCTGGAGAGAACCTGTGAGGTGTTAATAAAGCACCAGATCAAAGCCCATAAAGCACTTTGGGAGTTACCTGGTGTCCAAGGCAGGATAAAATTGGAATTCTGGAATTCTTCCCTGAGCAGTGAGGGGGAAAATATTCAAAAACCTGTTTGACACCAATATTTGATTCTAAAAGTGTTCCTGGAAGTTAGAGGGGAAAGGAAGAGCCCCATCCCTGGAATCCTGGTGTGTCCTGGGGCAATCCCAAAGCAGCAGCAGATCCAAGGAACAGGAACCCCAATCCCTGTCAGGGACACATTTTATGAAAAATCCTTTGGTTAGGATCTTTCCTCCTGAGAATCTGAGAGGGCTCAGAAATTAAATGCAAACAATGGTTATCTGCTGCTGTGGAATGCAACAGGTGCATCTGGGATTGGGCTCATGTGGTTGTTTTTAATTAATGGCCAATCACAGCCCAGCTGGCTCACAAGATTTCATTATCATTCCTTTCTATTCCTTGCTATCCTTCTGATGAAATCCTTTCTTCTATTCTTTTAGTATAGTTTTAGTATATAATTTACTTTTAATATAATATTTATCCTAAAATAAATCAGCCTCCTGAATCATGGAGTCAAGATTCTCATCTCTCCCCTCGTCCTGGTGACACCACCCCAAATGCCACACACAGACACACAGCAGGGCTCTTACCATAAAAATGAAGGTATTTATTCAAGAAGTACAAATTTGATGGTACCAGCCATCTTTGAAAGCCATTCCCATGAGGCAGAGAGGACACAGAGCCCAGTCCCTTGCTCGGAGCACACGGGAGCCGAGTGTCACCAAGTGCCACCGGCGCAGTCCTGGCCGGCGTTGCTCAAATCCACCTCTTTTGAAACATTCCCTGGACTTGAGAGGCACAAATAGGGGGTTTTAAGCCAAGACCAGTTTGTTGTTTTCATAAAGCCACCAGCTCCAATTCCTTTTGTTTCCCATTGCCTTGAGTTGTCTCCAGCCTTTGGAGCAGATTCCGATTTCCTGACGGAAAAAGAAAAAAAAGGGACCTGGGGGCGAGGAGGTGCAGGATTTTCTGGAGCTCGGGATGAACGAGAGGTTTTAAGGCAGGAGTCAGGATCTGAAGTTGTCTCTTTGCCCCATGGCTCTGGCTGAGTGGTCTTCATGTGGAAAATGTACAAATCCAGAGTTCCCCTGGACCGACCCCCTGCTCCGAGGGTCGGGACAAATTTTCCATGGAGAATCCAGCAGACACGTTGGGTGAAAGTCTCAAAGTCCACTTTAAGGAGCCTTTTGGTTAAAATATTTCATTTTCCAGCTGCCTGCCTGCTGTAGGCTCAGCGAAGTGGCCCCCCTTGGGAAGGAGAGCTCCAAGTCCATCCCCACAGGTGGAATTTGGGAGAGGAGAGGCACCCACAGCGATCCCAAACAACTCCTGGGAAGGGAAATCTTGGAGCAGATTTGTGCATCCAAACCACCACGAGTGCAGGACATTCATCATCGGGGGAGGAAACGCAAATGTGGATGCTGGGAATTTGGGAATTCCAACCCCAAGGCTTCCCAGGGGATCTGCAAGGCAGCCACACACCCAGGGCTTTGGAGCAGGCTTTGCTGCTTTCCAGCGTGGACAAAGCTCATCCCCACAGCCAAGGCAGGGTTTTTTAAAAAACACCTTTCTCAAGCACCTCTAATCCCACTCCAGAAAAGTCCAAGCTGTCCCAGAGCTTCCAGCCACAATCCAGGAGGGATTTGATAACAGGGAAGGGCAAAGGCAAAAAAAAAAAAAAAATTAAAAAATTAAAAAAAAAGCCCCTTTTTCTAACAGAGACTACTTTCATTTCAAAGTAACAGGATCTGAGCAGCACAGGGAAAAAAGCCAAAAAAAAAGAAAAATTCCTTTTTTTTTAGAATGTAAACATTCTCTGCATAAGGTGCAGGGTCTCAGATGTCTGTACAGGAACATGGAAAAGTTTGGAAAAGAGAGCTCCGGAGCCAGAAATGCCCCTTCCATTTCTGAAGCATCACAGACATGGAGAAACGTTCAGCATTCACTTTGTCAACACCTACACAGCAAAAATGCTTCCAGAACTCCATGGCTAAAAGCATCCCACCATTGTAACAAAGAGTAGTTTTGTAGTTTTAATACTTTCCAAAAAAAAAAAAAAAAAAAGATTTTACATTATTTACTAGCAATGGATATATATGCAGAAGCACATCACACTACAGCAATATTTTATCAAGTTATCATTGACCTTCACCAAACATTATGCACAGTTGCTCCAAAGATTCCCTCTTTCCTTCCCAAACTTTCTGTGGAAGGCAAAGAAAAGCTGGGGTTGGTTTGGTTGCTCCTGGGCTGAGGTTTTTTTTTGGTGTTGTTACACCCCAAATCTAAGGTGTCTGTTAAAAACCGAACTCATCACACCACCAATTCATTTTCCAAACTACTCCCCAGCTCCAGAGAAGCAAAGGCTTTCAGAAAATGGATCCCAAGCTGTGTTCTGTGTGGGGGATCCCAAAACCACAAATGGGGGGCTCTGGAGGAGCAGCTGTCACTGGGGTGGGGAAGAAGACCCTGAGCATCCTTCTGCAGTGCCCCAAGTGGACCTGCAGCACACCTGGGGCGTTTTTGGGGCTCCCTGGCCCTGGCAGGCTCAGGGCTTTGTGCCTCTCTGCCCTTCAAGCTCGTCAGGAGTGTGACTTTCACTGGGTTGTTACTCCTGGCTCGGGCAGAAGTGACAAGAAAGAGTAGAAAAATCTGAGCTGTGTCAAACAGAGCTGTCACTGACAGGGTAAAAAAGCTTCTCCTGGCATCAGCTCCCAGCCAGAGCTGAGCAGGAATGGCACAGAGGGCTGAGAGGGGGAATTTAAAAGTCCCAAACTGATTCCTCCTCGCTTGTGTTGTGTGCGTCAAAATTCTGTCCCAGCATTTACACCCCAGGGCCTGAGGGTGGGGACAGCACCCCAGGGGCCAAAACCCAGCCAGGACACGCTGCCAGCACCCTCCTGCTGCAATCCTGGGGCTCTCCATCCTTTCCTGGGGCTCTCCATCCCTTCCTGGGGCTCTCCATCCTTTCCTGGGGCTCTCCATCCCCTCCTGGGATTCCCCATCCTCTCCTGTGATTCTCCATCCCCTCCTGGGATTCTCCATCCTCCCCTGGGATTCTCCATCCTCCCCTGGGATTCCCCATCCTCCCCTGGGATTCTCCATCCCCTCCTGGGGTTCTCCATCCCCTCCTGTGATTCTCCATCCCCTCCAGGGGTTCTCCATCCCTTCCTGGGATTCTCCATCCTCCCCTGGGATTCCCCATCCTCCCCTGGGATTCTCCATCCCCTCCTGGGGTTCTCCATCCTCCCCTGGGATTCTCCATCCCCTCCAGGGGTTCTCCATCCCCTCCTGGGGCTCTCCATCCTCCCCTGGGGTTCTCCATCCCCTCTTGGGGTTCTCCATCCTCTCCCCAGCAGCCACCAGGCCCCACAGGAGAGTCTCTGATCAGTCTCTGATCAGTGCCACTTCAGCCACACTCAAATAAATTTCCCCCTCTGCCCCAGAACTCACCCCACACTCTCAGCCTTCCTCCCTGCACTGGAATCTGCACCAAAACCCAACTTTTAGGGCAAACTCTATCATTTGAGACACAACTGTTCTCTGTTGTGTCACAATTTCCAGTTCCATACGTGGCCCTGTCAGCCATGTGCCTTTACAGCTTGTTGCTGATATTTTTAACAGATATTTTGAGATTTTAAAGTTCTTTCCTAATAGAAATCCTGTAAAATTGTGTTTCTGCAGGGTGTGTGCTCAGTAGTGCTGCCACTTTATACAGAGAGGGTCAAACTCTTCACTGTCACCTCTAAAAGCATTTCACCATTCAATTATTTCAGGTTTTGATATGTGATTAAGGAGGGGGAGGCTGTTAAAGAGAATTTTCATGAACAAAATCTCTGTTCTACTCAGAACCCACTCACAACAGGGCCTTCAGAGCATCACCTTTCCTCCCTGCCATAAAAGCAATTAATATAAACCATGATCATGTGGAACAGTTCCACAAAACTGAGCCTTTTCCAGCTCCCAGGGGGCAAAGAAGGAGCAATCCCAGCCCCAACATCTCAAAACCAGCACCTGGTGACAAATTGCCTGAATGAAAATAGAAAAAAATCATAATAAAAAAAGGATCCTACAAAAATTAAATAAAAGTGGTGTTTTAGTGTTCACAGCTCCAGGTTTGCTCCTCCTTAATCCATCAGAATTTTCCCCCTTTTCCAGGAGGGACTGCAGGGAAATGACACCATAAAGAGCATTTATCCAGACATATAAATTATGCCTTATAAGACAAGTAGTGTCTTCCTGGCATGAGCCCATCCTTTGCCCAGAGAAAACCCAAGAGAGATTTTTGGACTTGTTTATGTAGCAAATATTTCCCCCTCCCCTGGAATGCAAAAGATTTGGCTGCAAAAAACCTCAAGTACAGTAAATCAAATCTGCTTTAAAAAAAACTCCACAATAGAAAACTTGTTCTAGGTTAGTATTGATCAGCTCACTTTCACCTTTAAAAATAAAGGAAAAAAAAAAAAGAAAAGAAGAAAAAAGAAAAGCAAAGCAAGTCACTTTGGTGATTATGAGAACAGGGAACTCATTTTCCTTCCTACAGCTCTGCCACTGCATTTCAGGCATCCTGGACCAAGTGGGGCCAGTGGAGCTGTCAGGAACCCTCAGGTTTGATACAAAATGAGGACCAAAACAAGCTGTAGTTGAGTGGGGTGGGAAATGCAAAGCAAACATGGCTCTGTTTCCCAGCCATCAATGAAATTCTGCTTCCACTTGCTGGGATGTCCCTGGTGCAAGAACTCCCTTGGAGTTTCTGAGTGCCAGAAATTTGATTTCTATGGAATTACTGAAGGAGTAGAAATTTAAAATTGTCAAGGGAATCCTCCAGCTTCACTTAATTCACAGAGGGAAGACAGAAACCAGGAAAAAAAAAAAATCTGCTATTCCCATATTAAGAGCACATTTGACTTTGGAAGAAGTGATTTCAATGATGGCTTAAACCCCAAGCAAACAGAAAAATGATGATTAAAAGAGCAGGGCCTTGATCTCCAGCACAGGCAGGGGTGCAGAGCAGCTCCAGTGGAGGAACAAAGTGCAGCCCCCGAGCCCAATGTGGTCTCTGAGGCTACAGGAGGATTTGTCACCTGCTGCAGGGCCCCCGGTACATTCTGCAGGGCCAGCACGGGCTGGGGACACAGCCCTGTGCTGCTGAGGCCACCAGGCTGTCCTGGAGGGGCTGTGGGACACCCCAGGGGCTGGCAGCTGAGTGCTGCTGCTCCTCAGCATCTCCGAGGGGAGCTGCACCCCATCCCACCCAGCAGGAACTGCAGAGACCTGGCCCAGGTGTGGATGGATCACAGAGCAGCACTCACCCAGCACAGGGGTCTGAGGGACAGGAGGAGCTCAGCAGGCACAGCCTCAGTGCCCACGAGGCAGGAGCTGAGGCTGAGCCAGCCTTGGAGCAGTGAATTGTTACAGTACAGAGCAGACAGGGCTGTTATTGCCTGGGGCAGCGGCACGGGGCTGCGCCGCCACCTTGGAATGTACAAATGCTGGGTCTGAGCATCACCAGGAGCTGCCAGAGAGCACAGCCCAGCCCAGCTGCACTGCCCAGGGCTGGCTGTGCCTCACCAGAGCCCGGGCACACCCCGGGGGATCCCTGTGAGCACCGGGCTCCTTCCTGCAGGAACCGTGTGTGCTGCTGATACGAACTGGAAACATCGATTCCGTCTCAAGTTGGGTTTTTAAATAAAAGTGCTCTCTGTTGCTCCAGCCTCATGGATCAGGACACCACTGACAGTTCCAGGACCATGACATATCTGCATGAATGAAGAACAATCTCTTCCCTCCCTCTTCTCCCTTCCCTTCCTTTGCCCTGCCCCGTTGCTGTCGTGTTCAATACGAGATGGGGCAAACCCCAGAGGCCAGGTCACATTTGTACATTTTTGCAGATCTCCATCACAGATGGAATTTTTTTTTTTTTTTTTTGCTGGTCATTCCTTTCAACCCATCCACGAGCAGGACAACCCCAAAAAAGAAGAGAGGGCAGCAAAACCAAACCCCAGAGCAGAGACGCAGCAGAGAAGAACCAAACGAGAGCAGCGCTCAGTTCTCCACCGGGGTGGGATTCGCTAAGGGCTGGCTCACGATGACTTGCACCACGTAATCCTTTGGGATTTTCAGCTCCTCCAGTTTCATTTTGTCTGCCAGGGGTCTCCCAGAGAAGAACCAGCGCTGGCTGCCCGGCTCCACTCCCTCCACGGCGTGCAGCCGCCGCTTCATGTGGTACACGGTGTCCATGCTGCGCACCAGCAGCCGCAGGTCCTTGCCCGTGGACAGGCGCAGGCGCAGCTGGCACTCGTGCCCCGAGTTGGGAGGGGGCTCAGGGATGTCCAGAGTCTCCAGGTCACCCTTCTCCTCGATCATGTTGATGGGTGGGGCCAGGCAGTAGACAGGGAGCTGGTAGCGGTTGCCCAGTTCATCGTAACACTCGGTAAGAGCACCTGGAGGAGAGAGAAGGGGAAAATGAGGGGGAATGGCTGGCACTGCCACACTGCAGGGGTCACTCTGGGAATCGCTGGCACTGCCACACTGCAGGGGTCACTCTGGGAATGAGTGGGAATTCCACATTGTGCATTTCACACTGCAGGGGTCACTCTGGGAATTGCTGGCACTGCCACACTGCAGGGGTCACTCTGGGAATGAGTGGGAATTCCACACTGCACAGTTCACACTGCAGGGGTCACTCTGGGAATGAGTGGGAATTCCACATTGCACATTTCACACTGCAGGGGTCACTCTGGGAATCGATGGCACTGTCACACTGCAGGGGTCACTCTGTCACTCTGGGAATGAGTGGGAATTCCACACTGCAGTGGTCACTCTAGGAATGAGTGGGAATTCCACACTGCACATTTCACACTGCAGGGGTCACTCTGGGAATGAGTGGGAATTCCACATTGTGCATTTCACACTGCAGGCGTCACTCTGTCACTCTGGGAATCAGTGGAAATTCCACATTGCACAGTTCACACTGCAGGGGTCACTCTGGGAATTGCTGGCACACATTTCACACTGCAGGGGTCACTCTGGGAAGTTTTACCCTGCTCTTCGACCACACAAGAGGTGAGGTTGGAATTCAGGCTTTAAAGGACCAGACAAAAATCATCAATGCCCACCTTGTCTGCATAAAGACAAAAACCATCAATGCCCACCTTGGTTGCATAAAGACAAAAATCATCAATGCCCACCTTGGCTGCATAAAGACAAAAATCATCAATACCCCACCTTGGTTGCATAAAGACAAAAACCATCAATGCCCCACCTTGTCTGCATAAAGACAAAAACCATCAATGCCCACCTTGTCTGCATAAAGACAAAAATCATCAATGCCCCACCTTGTTTGAAACTCGGGGTTGAGATAAAAGCACCTCCCTAAAAGCCAAAAATCCCAGCTAAACCAGGATAAAGTCCCCAGGCAGGCAGGAGGGATGAGGATGTGCTCCCATGTCTCATGTCATGGCCAAGGCTCAGCACACAAAAATGCCCCTTGGAGCAATTCCACCAGGCTGAGCCTGAGCTGTGAAAATGCAGGAGGGCCCCGTGAAAGGAGGATTTTGTAACTTCTCAAACATCCCCAAATTGCTGGAATGGTTCTTGCAGGCCTGGTGTTTCAGTGAGCACTGCCAGGACAAACAAACACGGCCACCCAAGCCTGTGGCTCCATCACCACCACAGAACAACACCCAGCACGGATTTTGGATTTCCACAGCATCTCTGAGCCCACATTCAAACCCTGGAGTGCCAGGAGGGATTTTTATTTCCCTAAACTCCCTTGGGATCACCTGGGTGCTCAGGAATTCTACCACATGCTGAAGTATCAAATACAGGCTGAGCTTTTCCCAGTGTAACTTTATAAAATAAAGATTTTTACTTTCTAAAATAGATTTCAAGTGCTGCCCTAGAAAAGCAGCAGCGCATTTTCAGTGCTGTTTTAACAATTCAAGGCAGAGAAGGCTGAAAGCAGAGCCTGGGACACTGAGGAGCTGCATCCCAAAAGAAGGAATCCTCCCTCACTGTGGTTAAAGCCCCTCTGCCCTGCTCTGAATTTATACCTGCAGAAGCAATTCCCACATTTCTGCCCCTAGAGGGGCACAGTCACTTGCCAAGTTCCCCATCCTTGTGGAGCTGGGAATGCCTGAAGAGGAGCCAAGTCCTTGAGCTACAGAATATTAAAAACCTCTTTGAGTCTGTTCTGCACACAACAGCCAAGAGCTCCTTGTTACAAACTAAGGGGTTTTTATTTGGAGTTTTCTTTTTCCTGCTGACACTGAGTTCTCTTAAACTTTGCTGTTTGATCAGCAAAATGACCACAATATAAAATTATAACTCAGGGATATGTGGTGTCACCCAGCCCAGTGTAACAGCAACTTCTTCTTCTGGAAGTCTTTTGGATAGAAATCCTCTTTTTTAAAGGATAATTTGTGTTTGCAAAAACACACAGAGGAAATCATTCAGAAGATCAATGGTTTAGGCTTTCTGTTTGTACAGGCATCTGAGATTTATCAGAGAACAAAACAAAAGGAAATAAAATGATCTAATTACATCAACTCATGACAGTGTTTTACCATTAATGAATTTCAGAGCAAACCAACTTTTATCAAAGCTGTGCTGGACCCAAACCCTTTTATGATTCTTTGCCCTTTACAGACCCAATCCCAGAGTTCCCACACTTCAGTTTTGTTTTACAACGCTCATTTCACTCCTCATCTATTTGCTAAATGTCACAGGACTAAATTCCAGACATAGAAACAAATTTGCTGCTAAAACCAAGCCAAAATCCAAACCTCAACAGCCTTTCAGTGTAGATAAAGAAGCTAAAATTTCCTCAAAAGCCATTTCTTTTAAAAAGAATGCATCAGCTTTAGAAGAGCTCCTCAAAGAGTTAATTTTAAATAACAGGGGGAGCTTGCTGAGGAATTCCTTCATCATTTATCTGGCTGCCCAGCTGAACTAACATGGAGGTCAAAGCTGATGCTATAAACACTGCATTCCTTCATCATCATCAGATAAGCAATATTAAAACAAATCCTCTCAAACAGCAGCTAACTTGGAGGTCTGCAGCTATAAAAATAAATAAATAGGAAGAGACAGAGCAGAGGAAAGCTCTTGCCAATAAAACCCCACAGTCCCATCCCAGACTGAGAAATGGTTTCTACCAAACTCTTAATGTGGAACAGGTCATTGAACCTCACCAGTAATGCCAGTCTTCCATTCACCCTGGTGGAAATGTCCCCTGTCCCAAGTCCCCAAACATCCCAACATTGCTGTTCTAACTGAAAATCACCAAAAAAATCAAATATCCCAGCTAGAGAACACTTCCTTACATTGCTGTTCTAACTGAAAATCACAGAAAATCAAATATCCCAGCTAGAGAACACATCCTAACATTGCTGTTCTAACTGAAAATCACAGAAAATCAAATATCCCAACTAGAGAACACTTCCTAACATTGCTGTTCTAACTGAAAATCACAAATATCCCAACTAGAGAGCATGTCCTAACATTGCTGTTCTAACTGAAAATCACCAAAAAAATCAAATATCCCAACTAGAGAACACATCCTAACATTGCTGTTCTAACTGAAAATCACCAAAAAAATCAAATATCCCAACTAGAGAATATGTCCTAACATTAAATTTTTGTGATTTTCAGTTAGAACAGCAAACATCCCAACTAGAGAACATATCCTAACATTGCTGTCCTAACTGAAAATCACACAAAAAAAAATAAAATATCCCAACTAGAGAGCATGTCCTAACATTAATTTTTTGTGATTTTCAGTTAGAACAGCAAACATCCCAACTAGAGAACACATCCTAATAATGCTGTTCTAACTGAAAATCACCAAAAAAAATCAAATATCCCAACTAGAGAACACATCCTAACATTGCTGTTCTAACTGAAAATCACCAAAAAAAAAAATCAAACATCCCAACTAGAGAACATGTCCTAACATTAATTTTTTGTGATTTTCAGTTAGAACAGCAAACATCCCAACTAGAGAACACTTCCTAACATTGCTGTTCTAACTGAAAATCACAAATATCCCAACTAGAGAACATGTCCTACATTAATTTTTTGTGATTTTCAGTTAGAACAGCAAACATCCCAACTAGAGAACACATCCTAACATTGCTGTCCTAACTGAAAATCACAAAAAAAAAAAAAAAAATCAAATATCCCAACTAGAGAGCATGTCCTAACATTAATTTTTTGTGATTTTCAGTTAGAACAGCAAACATCCCAACTAGAGAACACATCCTAACATTGCTGTTCTAACTGAAAATCACAGACACACACACAAAAAAATCAAACATCTCAACACAACACTGCTTTTCTAACTGAAAATCAAATTTCTGATCCTTCCTGCAGGATACAGCAGCTTGGACTACATTTAGCTGGAAGGGGCACTGAAAGACTATAAAGTTTTTATGAGAGAGTGGAAAACAAGAGAGAAAGAAATATTTGTCAGGTTTTTCTGTCCCTTAGGCAGCAGGGTCCTTCCAGCAGGGGAGGAAAAGGCAGCACAGAGATGCTCAGAGCTGCAGGGAACAACCACCCCACATCCCAGATGAGCCCCATTTCCCTCCCCTTCCCCAAAGCACAGAGGCTCAGATGCCAAAGCCCCAAGGATTGGAGTTTTCAGTGCTGCATCATCCCAAGAAACCTCTGGAAGGGGCAGGATCTGGGAGGAAGGCAGCAGGAAGGAAGGAAGGGTGGCAGACAATGCAAAAAACAACAGCAGATGGGATTATTTTAATATTTCAGAGCTAACAGGGGCTCAGAGAGTGAGGGATTCTGGAAGGAGCTACAAGGCAGAGCTTCTTGTTGGTTGTTATCCAGGTAGGAGACAGCTTGAGAATTTCAGAGGGAAAAATAAGCAGATGTGATCATCAAGCACGAGGGAACGGGAACATTTTGAAATTAATTGCTTTGCCAGCCACAAAAACTTTGTTTTATGAAGATTATGAGGATATTTCACTGGATTTGGAAGGAAAAAAGGACTGGTTAAAGCACTGCTTCCAGCCCTAGGCAGTTCAGAGTTTGGGCTCATCCTCCTGCAGGACCAACAATTTAAGAGCTCTCAAAGACAGGAAGGGCAACTTTTGCAGGAGTTATTAAATCAAGAAAATATGGCCACACTCACCCGAAAACATGAAAAGTTTTAACGCATTTGAAATGGTATTTTGGCATTTCCTTAAGCTGCACACCATTCTCTTCAGGAAAATTCTTGTTTTCTGTTCATAAAATGCCTTCAAGTTTTAGAGCAATTTTGAGGAGCATTGCTCAGAAACACCCAAAACTTAAGAACTAAGCAGATTTCCATTTTATTTTCCCCCTTCTCTCAACCAGATTTGCTGCAGGAAGAGAAATTAAGACAACACAACCCAAAATGCAGCAGTGCAGTGAGACTCAGCTAATTTAAGGAGACTGTCTGTGTATAACACATTTGCCCAAGGAACAGCTGGTTCAGTTGTTTTTCTGACTGAAAATCTCCATTCCAAAGCCAAGCTGAGCCTGGATTGCTGAATAAATTGGGGAAAGCAGAGCTCTCACCTGTGGAGTATTGATTTGGACCCAATATAAATCACTGATGCCTGAAATTCAGAAGGAAAACAAAGAAGTCTCTGGGTCTTACAGCAGAGCAGCTCCTGGAGAGCAGTGATGAGGCAGAAAAGCTGAATTATCTCTTCATCTTTATTAGCTGCTGATGCTAGGTCTGAACTG
This sequence comes from Agelaius phoeniceus, assembly GCF_051311805.1. Taxonomy (NCBI): domain Eukaryota; kingdom Metazoa; phylum Chordata; class Aves; order Passeriformes; family Icteridae; genus Agelaius; species Agelaius phoeniceus. The sequence continues at coordinate 2,023,086 of NC_135279.1, read as the reverse complement.
GGAAATACAAGATTTTTATAAGGAAAAAAATCCCTGTGCTGACATCAGGAGCACGTGGGAGAGGTGGAGGGGGGCTCCTGCAGAGGGGAGCAGGGCTGGGACAGGAGCACACACACACACAGTGCTGTGCTCCACTCACCTGCAGGCAGCCCACACTGGGAGGAATTCACACCAAAAAGCTCCTCCTGACTTAACCCCAACAGAAACTGCTCAGTTCATCCCTGCAAGTGTCCGAGGCTGCTGTTACCAGAGTGGCTTTCCCCTTTTCCAGAGGGAAATTTGTGGGAATGCTCGTGCAAGTCAGTGCCTTGCACGGTGTAGAGAGGACAATAAAGAATTAATGGTGTGGGGGAAACACTTGACAATAAACCACCCACACAAACCCCCTCCTGTGCTCCTTCCACGCTCAGTTTCCATGGGTTCTGCAGATCTGAACTGGCAGAAAGCTCCTGGACAAAGGTGCAGTTTGGATCCTGAGTTTGGATCCTGACTGCTCTGCTCTCATCCCCACCCTGCCTCTGGCACTGCAGCTCCTCAAGGAATGGCTTTGCACATAATGAGTGTTAAGCATTTAATAATTCTCATTTCCAATCCACTGACAAACAGCTCTTCCATTATGGGAACATTATTGGTCTGGCTCCATTCCATGCTGGAGAAGAACTCCAGGAGGCAGCAGGAGATGCCAGGGCTCCAGGAGCTGCCTGGTGAGCAGGAGCAGCTCATCCCCACTTGTGACACACAGGGATTGAAACTGGAAAGAGAGGGAGATAAAGAGACTCTGACACCCTTCCCAACCTCGAGGATCCTGCTCAGCAGGAGCAGCTCATCCCCACTTGTGACACACAGGGATTGAAACTGGAAAGAGGGGGAGATAAAGAGACTCTGACAGCCTTCCCAAGCTCGAGGATCCTGCCCAGCAGCCACACAATGGTTGGGGTTAGAAGGGATCTCTGGAGATCACCTTCAGTCCAACCCTTCCCAGGTGACACAGGGACACATCCAGGTGGGTCTGGGATGTCCCCAGAGGGAATTCCACAACACCCTGGGCAGCTGCTCCAGGGCTCGGCCACTCTCCACAGAACAAAGTTTTTCCTCATGCTGTAATACCAAAATAACACTTTTAAAGAGCAAATCCCAGTTGGAGAATGCAACCAAAGATCCCTCAGGTGTATCCAAGCCCTCCTGCCCCAAACTAAGCACAGCTCACCTGAACACAGGGCAGGCTCCTCACTGAACAGCCTGTTCTGAGAAATTGTGGCTGCCCCATCCCTGGAAGTGTCCAGGGCCAGGCTGGAAAAAGCCAGGACAGTGAAGGTGTCCCTGCTATGGCAGGGGATGGCAGTGGATGAACTTTAAGGTCCCCACAAACCCAAATTTTGGGCAAAGCCTGCTGCACGTGTGCCATGTGCATCACTTTGCTGATCCTCTCCCTTTATCACAGCACAGCACCAGCATCACTTCACTCATTAGCACTAATTAACTAGGCTGAAGGTGAAAGATAATTAACAGTCTTCTGAAGCAGAGGAATTTCTGCCCTAGCTAAATGAGGCACTTTTGTTCAGGTTTTAGCCCCAGCTGTGCCTCCCTCACAGTGCTTGATGTGCTGGAGAGGGGAGAGCAGAGGGACAGGGATGGGACATGGGGGAAAGGGGTGCTCAGGGAACCAAATCCCCCAAAATTCCTCTTAGAGGAGGAATTGCTCTGCAGAGGAGCTGGGATCTGTCACCCCACCTCACTCACCTGATGGAGACCAGGGAAGAAGGGACCTGCACCAGAAAGCTCCAAATCTCCCAGCAGTGTAACAAACTTCCACAAACCACCTCATCCTTCCCTAAAACAGCTCCACCAGAGCTCACATTCCTCCAGGCTGTGCACTTCACTGGCTTTCCATCAGTGGCTTTGATAAATAAAGTAATTATGCACTAATGCTCAGTAGTTGTCATGTTAACAACACCATATGTACTGCTACTTCCATATCCCTGTAAAACTTGGATCTAACATTGCATGGAAGGAACAGCTTCCAAGAGATATTCCATCAGGGTTCAAAGATGACAAGTCATTTTACTAATGAAGTATTCATCTACTACTCTGCTTTGCATGTCATGAAAATAAATGCCTGTCTAGACAGGCTTCTTAGATAAAAATTTAAAAATAAAATGGTTGGTAAAAGAGCTTCTCTGTGTACCCTCTTCATTTACATTTGCTGTTCTGCATTATCCAGCTTCTTCAAGGGGCTGGAGGGTTTTGGAGGAGAAGAATAAAGCAGAATATCCTCACCAGCTGAGGCTGCACTGCATCCCTGCAAGCATAGCTGCCCTGGCAGTGTTGAAAGTCCCCAGGTCACCTGCTCAGGGTGAGGCTGAACTCAGATTTACACAAGTTGTCACTGCCTTGGTTACCATTGATTTTTTCAGTCTGCTGTTCCTGTAAATCCAGAGTGAACAGCTGGCACTCAGCATCCCAAATCCCTGAACTGGCATGGTTCAAATGGAAACCAAAGGGGAGGCTCACATTATACACGTGGCAGAAATTTCCTTTTTCTTGCCAACCACTGACACTGACAGATTGTGTCCCTGGAAGTGCACAAAGTGCCACAACCAGGAATTCCTTGGGCACTCCAGGGACGAGGATCCAAACCTCCCTGGGCAGTGCCAGTGCCTGAGCCCCCTTTCCATGGGGAAATTCCTGCTGTGCCCACCCTGAGCCTGCCCTGAGCCCCCTTTCCGTGGGGAAATTCCTGCTGATCCCACCCTGAGCCTGCCCTGAGCCCCCTTTCCATGGGGAAATTCCTGCTGATCCCACCCTGAGCCTGCCCTGGCCCAGCCTGAGGCTGTTCCCTCTGCTCCTGTCCCTGTTCCCTGGAGCAGAGACCAAATTTCCCCAGCTCCAACCTCATTCCAGGGAATTGCAGAGAGAGAGGAGGCACAGACTGACCATGACTTGTTGGGATGTTCAATCAGCAACTGCTGAGCACAGCACTCAAGCTGCTCCACCTCCTGTGCACTCCAGGCAGGGAGTTCAGCCTCCAAACAATCCCCTGCCCAAAATGAGATTTCATGGAGTTTAATCTGAGCTCCAAATGGATCTGGAGGGAAATTAGGGCTGATACAGCTCTTGTTAAAGCTCCAGGTAAAGCAGCAGCAGTGAGAACCTCTCAGATTGAACACCAACAAACGTTGGCTCCGATGGAGTGTGGGGTGGCCTCCCAGAGGTGGAAAAGTCCTCAAACTGAACAACTCCCTCAGCTGGGTGCAACAGGGAGAGAAGGCAAGCCATGCCTTCAGTTTGAGCTTTCCTATTTCCCAGCCTCTGCCCTGCATTGGTACAGAACTCTGCACTCCATATCAATGTCAGCAGGGTCTCCTCACAGCTCAGTCCCACAGAACAATCCTTTTCCAGCCCCAGAACCAAGGACACCGCTGCAGCTTCAGCCCCAAAAGTGCAAACAACAGGGAATGGAGGGGAGCAACCTGGGAGGGTGGGACTGCATCACCTGGAGCTGGAATTGGACAATGAACCCAGCATGGAAATGGACCCAAACTTATCAAAGTGTGAGAACTCGTGGCCAGGATCCATCTGGGGTGGAGCCATGGCCGGGCTCTGGCACGGCCCAAGGTGTGTCCTGTGAAGGGCTTTTAATAAAAACCAATTTATTGCTGTAACTCTGCCCAGCCTCTGCTCCAGGCAGCCTCTGAAGGCAGCACAAAGGCATTTCTGAAAAGTGCTGCTCAGTCATCCTCCCCACAGCAGAAAGACAAACTGAAACCAAAGGCAGGAAATAGAGAGGCAAGGGCGGCAGGGGAAGAGACTCAGAAGAGCCCAAGAATTCTGTTGACAAAGCTCCTCAAAAAACCTTTCAAAACAAGAGCCAAAGTTAAAGATATTTAAGGAAAACAACTGTAGGATGAAGCCATGAGGTGAATCCTTTCAATGAGGGTGTCACAATAATCCTTTATTCCTCTAACACTGCCCAGCCTCTGAAGGCAGCACGAGCCCAGAATGACCCAGACAAAGACCAAGGTTCCTCCTGCTCCCACCTCCCTGCAGCCCCTGCTGCCCTTCCAGGACCTGCTGGCCTTCCAGGACCTGCCCTGAGCCTGGCACTCGCTCATTTGCATGCTGAGTCTCCAAGGATCACCAGCAAAAATGTGCAAGGCTCCAGGGAGGTCAGGCAGCCTGACAGGATCCCACAGCAGTGCCCACATCCGAAAATAAAACTGCAGCACAAGGCTGGCTCAGGCTGTGGGGGTGGAGGGGATTAAAGGAGGTTACAGAAGATCTGAGTGTTCTTTATTTGCTCCTCACCTCCACGGTGCTGCTCTTTCAGAGCAGAGGTCCTTCTTTAAAATAAATTCAAAAAAATAAGAAATAAAATTAAATTAAATTACGGTAAAATAAAATAAATTTAAATAAAAATAAAAATAAAATTAAATTAAATTTAAAAATAAAAATTAAAAGAAAATGAAAATAAAATTAAAATAAATAAAAATAAAATTAAAAATAAAATAACATAAAATAACATATAAAATAAAATAATAAAAATAAATAAAATAAAAATAAAAAATAAAAATAAAATTAAAAATAAAATTAAAAATAAATTAAAACAAAATTCATTAAAATTAAAATAAAATTTAAAAAATAAAATACAAATAAAATAAATAAATAATAAAATTTAAAATAAAATAAAATAAGTGGCCCTTATTTAAAATTTAAAAAAGAGGAAAAATGATTGATTAAGCACAAAGGTGGAAGACTGAATGTTGGTGCTGCCTCCTGCCCTGAATGTGCCCTGAGCAGAGGCTGCACAGATGGTGAGAGCCCAAAAAGGTTAAAAATCCAAGGCCTTGCTGTACCTGTGACCTTCTATAAAAACCTTCCTTGATCACTCAGGAATTATTAAAAGCAGCTCGGAGGTTTCATTGTTCCTGTGCAGTTTCAAGGAGTCCAAACACAGGTGGAAACACAGAGTTCGTTCTGCTGCAGGTTTTCTTTGCAAAAAAGCAACAAACCAAGCATTTCTTGCTCTGGGCTGGGCTCAGCAAAAAAGGAAAGATTTTTCTCCATGCTAACAGTCAGCAAAAAGCAGCTCCCAGCTCTAGGTGCATAAAATCCTTTGAAATTCGGATTTTCCCAGAGGTCAAGCTGTCTGTAACACACTCTGAGTGACTCCAAGTTATCAGCCCGAGTATTTGTTGGAGGAGGTTGTGGAATATTTAAAAATGCTGAAATACCTCATGAGTGCAGCCCCTGTTCTCTGTGACACCTCAGGCAGGATTTCCTCACCATTACCTGTGCCTAAAAGGTTAAAGGGAGAAACTTTCTGGGGCTCACCCACTTCTGCATTGGTTTTGGAGAAAAGTCACCATCCTATTATTATTATTTAAATTCCTGAAGCCAAACCAGCAGAAGATGCCAAAAGGTTTGGCCACAATCAAGCGGAGGTGATGGAGGAGGAGTGGGATGAGCCAGAAGCAGGTGGGACACCCAAGCAATTGATATTTTAGCAACGTGCCAAGCACCTTCTCTGCAGGGTTTGGTGCCATAAATTGAGTGTTTTGCCCTGAAGTGCTGCTCATCTGTGCTGAATGAACAGCCCAACACTGCCAAAACAGCTCATTCATGGGGGCTCATCAAATTCATGGCAGAAATAATATCCCCCTCGCTGCTCCTGCCTCCAAATTTCCATTTGTTGAGAGAATTATGTTTTTACCAGGCTTTGGTGTGGTCAAACAGACTCAGACCCTCACAGAGAGGAACTTTCCCACATTAAAGACAATTTCTGAGGGCTGCAGCCTGATGTGAGGGACACACCACAGTGAGAGGTAACCTGGATTTTATTCCACATTTCCTGAGTTTTCCTGGCACGTACAGTTGATATTCTAGCAACTAAAATATCAAAATAAATTACTAAAATATCAAAATAAAATACCCTTAGGTCAGGCTGAGCCCCCCATTTACCAAACTGAGGGCACCAATCCCTCCAGGAACTCCAAATCCACAACTCCAAAGGCAGCAGAGCCACCCCTGGAGACCACCAGAGCTCTCACTGGAATCTCCAGGGGGAAAACCCATTTTAAACTTCATTTCCCACTCCCATTTTAAACAGTTCATCTTTCTTTTTCTCATTCCCCAAGCAGCCAGCAAGGCAGGTGAAGCTGATCCTCAGCCCCTCCACTGGAAGCAGCCAATCACGGAGGAAATGTCCACTCCTGGGGAATATTTAATAAAGCAGCATGTCCTGAATGCTATTGGGGAATATTTAATAAAGCAGCATGTCCTGAATATTATTAGGGAATATTTAATAAAGCAGGCATCATGTCCTGACCACCATCAGATAGCACAGGACTCTTATTTACCTGAAGCAGACACTCCTGCAACACCCAGAACAACCAGCAGCTTCCTCCATGAGGAATTTGAGAAGTTCTTTTGGCACAAATCTGGATTTTGGGGTTTCCTAGGGTTTTCTTTTTTTTTTGTTTTGTTTTGTTTTGTTTGTTTGTTTGTTTTTGGGTTTTGTGCTTGTTTTTTGTGGGTTTTTTTGTTGGTTTTGGGTTTTTTTGTTGTTTTTGTTTTGTTTTTTTTCCCTTAAAGGAATTAACTGCAATTTTCTGGTCACACATTAATGGTTAAAAAAAAAAAAACAACAAACCCTTAAAGAGCATTTCTGAAAATGTTGCTCAGTCATCCTCCCCACAGCAGAAAGACAAACTGAAACCAAAGGCAGGAAATAGAGAGGCAAGGGCTGCAGGGAAAGAGACTCCAGAAGAGCCCAAGAATTCTGTTGACAAAGCTCCTCAAAAAACCTTTCAAAACACAAGAGCAGAAGTTAAAGATATTTAAGGAAATTTAAGGAAATCTAAGGAAAACAACTGTAGAATGGAGCCCTAAGTGGGGTTTTTATTTGAAGGGCTGAGAGTTTCTAACCTGCACTTAGATATATAAATAAATATTCCAGCCAGCCACAATTGCTTTACATCCTGAGGGTTTGATTCATTTTCCTTCCACTTGAAGAAAACATTGGGAATTAAGCATCCCTCAGAAAGGATGTTGTGATCTATTTTAAAAGTATTAATCACTGCAGAAATGATGGAAAGCAGCATCTTCATTGCAGGAGGTTGTGAGCAAAGTGATTCTTTCTCAAGGTCAGGAGGAATTTGGAGACACAACAACAAAGCACATCCTTGACTAGAACTATGGCCATTCCCGAGGGGAAAAAGCCATTTTTCCAGCTGGGATGGACACAGAAAATGCCAAAAATCACCAAAATAAGGGGCAGCAGAGGAGGATGAGCCGCCACTGTGGCCTGAGCAGGCTGAGGGAAGCTGGAGCAGGGAAATCCCAAATCCAGGCACTCAGCCTGGAGCTGAGATCCCTCCTTTGGATGAAAAAGCAACTCCTGGGCCTGGGCACTGAAAGAGGCAGAGATTTGGGGGATTGCTCCTCTGCAGGAGGCACTTGGTGAGCAGCCAGAGCTGCCCCAGGAAATGGATTTGGGGATGAGCTGGGAAATGGATTTGGGGATGAGCTGGGATCCCACAAAAAATGGGGTTTGGGGAGGGGCTCCCCAGCTCTGGGAATTGGACTTTGGGATGAGCTGGCAATTGAATTTTTGGATGAGCTGGGATCCCCTGCTCTGGGTAATGGATTTTGGGATGAGCTGGGAAATGGATTTTGGGATGAGCTGGGCTCCCACATGCCAAAAAAATGGGTTTTGGGGATGAGCTGGGCTGCCCTACTTTGGGAAATGCATTTTGGGATGAGCTGGGAATTGAATTTTTGGATGAGCTGGGAATTGGATTTTGGGGTGAGCTGGGAAATGGATTTTGGGGTGATCTGGGCTACCCCACTAAGGGTATTGGATTTTGGGGTGAGCTGGGAAATGGATTTTGGGGTGATCTGGGCTCCCCAACTCTGGGAAATGGATTTTGGGGCAAGTTGGGCTACCCCACTCAGGGTATTGGATTTTGGGGCAAGTTGGGCTACCCCACTCAGAGTTTTGGATTTTGGGGTGATGTGGGCTCCCCCACAGCTCAGCAGGAGCCCAGAGGAGCAGGAGCAGAGCCAGCAGAGCCATTTCTGTCACCCCCGGCCCTGCCCTGTGCTGCTGACCAGGCAGGGACGGGGCTGGAACAGCCAAAATTGGGATGCAGCTCCCAGCCCCTGCCCAGAGGATGCCTGGGTGCTGGGAGGCAGGAGGGACTCAGGATTTATGAAATTCCCAATGCATTCCCTCCCCATTTCAGCCTCCCAGCCTACAGAGGGGGCCTGACGTCAAGAACCCTTAAAAATAGACGTGGATGTGTAGAGGAAAAAGCAAAATAAAAGCACTCTCCTAATGCACACACAGCCTCAGTGCCAGCAGCAGCTTGTCTGCTTCCTCACAAGGCAGCAGCAATTTTGGGTTTTAATCCCTTGCCTTTTGGGTTGTTTTTTTTTAAAACTGAAGTAAAAACAAACCAGAAAAAGCTTCCCTGGAACTAATAACTGCTGTCTCCTGAGCAGAGTTTAGTCAAAAAAAACCCCAAAAACCCCAAAGCAACAAACCAGGAGGCTCAGCTGTAAATTTTATGATATTCACTGCAGATTTTAGAGTTTGCTTAACTTTCATGGGCTGCATTTTGCTCTCAGTGCTACTGCTGATCATATTGACAGACAGGCTTTGATAGTCAGACCTCCCAAAGCTTTCATAACTCTGCTGGAATCTAAAATTAGACAGCCACAGTCACCAAAATACCATTTTAAAGGGGCATTAGAGAAACCTGAGCGAGTATTTGGTATCCTCACAGAAAAAACACATTGTCCAGCAATGTTTGACATGTGTGGGGAGAATGCAATCCATCAAAAGTAGGATTTTGAATGATAATTAAAAAGCCTCTTCAGACAAGCAAGCAATTCCTGCAGCTTTAACTCCCAGCAATGGATACAGAAATTTTCAAGGACAAGAGGAAGAAAAACCACAAAGGGCTGGTGATTTTAAGGGCAGCAGTTCGCAGGGGATTCAATTTAAATGCTAAAGGTTCCACAGCAAAACTCACTGTACAGATTCACTCCATCACAAATTCATCAGTACAGCAGGTAACTCTAATATTGCCACCACACAAAAAGCTCTGCAGAAGGACAGAGTTCCACTTTTGAAGCTCTTTAATTTCCAGGAGCCATCCATGGAATGGTCAGTGGTAAAAGCCTCCTACACTTTATAGCATTTTGTGGCAGGTATTTGTGAATTGCTGTGCAAATTTCAATCCTAATGCTCGGCTTGCTGGGCTGTGAGCACACACTGACAGCTCAGTTTGCCATCAACATAAAATAAAATAAATGGGCTCAAGAAATGGAGATTTTCATCAGCATAAATAAAAAGGGAGTTTTCAACACAGCAGAGGGCAATTTTTTATATTGAGTACCAGTGATAAATGCTAAAAACACCCAAACCCCAAAGCTGCTGGGGGAGTGCCCATCCCTGGAGGTGTCCAGGGAGCAGATGCCAGAGCTGTGTGTTCCTCCTGGAAATCAGGCAGCTCCAGAGCTGCAATTCTGCATTTCTGCTTTTTGCTTGAAGGCAATGTTGGACCCACCTGATAATTCTGTGGCACTGATCAATCTGGGATTGAGAGATCTGCAGGGGACAGGGTGGGGCTGGCCACAAACTGGATTGCACCCTGGAAACCTTTCCCAACCTAAATAATTCTGGGATTGTGCGTGATTGAATTAGCAGAGTTTTGCTGGAATTGGGAATTCGTGGGAAACCCCCCATGCCTTCCCCACACTGCTGCTCTTGGCTTTGAGGGCTTTCCTTGTTGTTATTTAGGACTTTTTTTAGGCTTTTCTAATCCAGATTTCACCCAAAGGAGAAGAAAATTTTCTGTTCAGAGTGGGGATATCTCAGTGATGTTCTTTATTTCTCCCCAGCATTTCAGGGAAATATTCCCATCCCACTTTTGGGGATCTCAGTAAATGAAGAGCCAGGAAAAGGCAGCTGGGGCCAGAGGAGCTGTGTCTGGAGGCCCAGGAAAGCTGAAAACTCAGCAGAGAGGCCCTTTTACCACTCCCACAGCATGGAAGGAGCTAAACCCCAACATCCTGAGGTGAAAAGTCCATCCTGGAACTGACTGCCTAAGAAGGGTTAAAAACAGCCCAACCCAAAGCTCATGGTGGAGTGGCTTTAAGAGTAAATTTTATTTTATTGTATTTATTTTTTTTGTAAATTTTTAATTGTATTTTTTTTTGTAAATTATTTTGGTAAATTTTATGCCTTTTATTTTCTAACCTATTAAAGGTAACCTGCATTTATTCCCTATCAAAGGTAACCTGCATTTCATTACAACTTCCCCCTGTATAAATTGTGGTTTTCTGCCATCTCCAATTTATATTTTAGCAATAAAGCAAAGCAAGGCAAGGGCTGCAAAGATGCAATCTCTGAGATATTTAACCCCAATATCCTGGGAACTCTGCTGCAGCTCATGAAGTGTCCAGGCTGGAATTCAAAACCTCCACTTAACCCCAGCCAGATTGCAATTAATATTAATGACTTACAGGACAAGTTCAGCCCAACATTAGGATTATTTTAAAATACTACTACTTTTTAAATCCAAGATTTCCTGTTTGATAGCTGAGAAGCATGGGAAACTCTTCTGCATGAAACTGAAATGGACTCATTAATAAAATATGGAGGATGCGCTACCTTAAAGCAGGAGGAGGAGAAAAAAAGAAGTATAAATTGGTGATAACGTTATTTCTATTTTTAAACCCATCCCACAGAGTCACCCAAGATAGATGAGAAGTGCTAAGCCCATCTCACAAGCTTATTTATTTATTTAATACTTCTTACACGCTATTTTTAACAGCAGCAGCCAGGAAAGGCATCCATTAGAAAAATTACACGGGGAGAGTCTTCCTCACAGCACAGGAGTGACACATCTGCCTGAAAGCAGCCTCACAGGAGATTTTTTTTTTATTATTATTTTTCCCCTCCCTTTCCTGTAGGATCAGAATCCTGTAGGATTCTGGCATAAAAAAAGCAATTTTGTTTTTGCAGCATCGGCTCAGGCCGAGTGTCCCTGGGTGCAAAATGTGGATTTTTCAGCCCTTCCTCACTGCCCAGCCTCCTCCTCTCCCTCCTCCCCTTTCTGCAAGGTTTCATTTTCTCAGGAACCCCTGGCTTGAACACAGGGACAGGCAGATGTGGATGTGGGGCTTGCCCTGGGTTTTCATTTTTAAAAGCCTCTTGTTGTACACACAGATAATAAATGAAACACCACAGCCCCTGGCATTGCAGCATTTTGCAGAAGAAGAAATTATAATATAATAATATATAATATTTTTTTATATATATAATTAAATTATATAAAATCATTATCTAAATTTTATTATTATTTATAAATTATTAATTATTAATATTATCTAATATTATTTATTATCCAAAAATTATTATATAATATTATATATTATTATATATTTATATATAAAAATACATATATATAGTATATATTAAAATTATATATTATTATATATAATTGTTATTATATTATATATTATTTAATATATATTATTAAAATTATTAATATATATAATATTATATATATATAATATTATATATATATATATAAATAATTTTTAGAAATCTTTCATTTTTTGTCATAGATTTAAAGGAATTTATCTAACAAATGTTGGGTTTTCTTGGGGAAATATTTAAGATTCCCACCAGGAATACAGAGGGGCATCTCCAGGGATGGGGATCCAACCCTCCCTGGGCAGTGCCAGTGCCTGAGCCCCTTTTCCATGGGGAAATTCCTGCTGATGTCCAACCTGAGCCTGTCCTGGCCCAGCCTGAGGCTTAATTTTCATCCAAACTATTCTATAAAAGACAGAGCGTGGGCAGGTAAAGAGATCTAGAAGAAAAAACCAAAAAAAAAAAAAAGACAAAACTAAACAGAACAAAATAAAACAAAAACAACAAAGAAACCAAACAAAAACACAAAACAAAGAAACCCAAAACCCAACAAACAAAAAAAAAATGCAACTAAAAAACCAACCAAACGAAAAAACCAAAACAAAAAACCCACCAAAAAACCCCAAAAATAACAGGAAAACAAAACAAAACAAAAACAAAAAACAAACAAAAACAAAAAAACAAACAAAAAACCCAAAAAACAACCAAAAAACAACAACAAAAAAACCCCCAAAAAACCAAAAAAAAACCAAAAAAACCCAAAAAAACAAAAAAACCCCCAAACCCGTCCCAAAAAAACCCCCAAAAAAGCCAAAAAAAAGGGCTAAAAGATGAATTTCAGCAGTGCCAGAGGTGCCCATGCAGGCAGAGCCCAGCAGCTCCATGGGGAATCTGAGGGAAGCTCCACGAGATCCCAGGATCCTGCTGCAGACACCACAGCTGCATTTCCCCACAGCCATTCCCCCTGTTCCCCAGTTTTGCGCAAAATAATGAGAGGATTTGCTCCATCATCCCCTCACCCATGGCACTGACCATGGAATATTTGGATTTCTAGGAGCAGCAGCTTTCTCTGGACTGGGGAGGTCACACTGAACGGAGAACTTTGCCAACAGCCGATGCCCAAACGTGTCAGAAAGCTGAATAAATACAAATAATGCAATTCTGTGGGTAGAAAAATCCCCAGTAAGCTCCACATCCTGGATAAAAAGTGTAAATATTCTCTGTGTTTGGAATTCAGCCTCAAGCCAGGCCTGCCTTGGGCAGCAGAGCCCCTGGTACAGCTTTGATTTCTGAGTTATTTCTCAGATACTCTGAATATTCTGCATGTGGGCCTTAAAAAGCAGATTATAACCTGCCAGCAGCAGGCAGGACTTGAAGCAAACTGCTGGAAAAACAGATTTAAGAGCTCACATCCATTTCTTTTTCCCAAATCTGGGAGCCTTGTACCTGCCCATGAGACATCCCCTGTTTCCTGAGCCAGCCCAGGGACTGCCCTGAGCCCCCAGAGCCAGACTGAGCCTTGCAGGCAGGATGGAACTGCTTCAATTTGGGATTTCTCCACCTCCTCCCTCCCAGCCACCAGCTCTTATGCCACTCTAACAAGGGGCAGCACAGCCCCAAGGTGCCAAGCACCTTCTCTGCAGGGTTTGGTGCCATAAATTGAGAGTTTTCCCCTGAAGTGCTGCTGAATGAACAGCCCAACGCTGCCAAAACAGCTCATTCATAGGGGCTCATCAAATTCATTCCAGAAATAATATCCCCCTCGCAGCTCCTGCCTCCAGATTTCCATTTGTTGAGAGAATTATGTTTTTACCAGGCTTTGGTGTGGTCAAACAGACTCAGACCCTCACAGAGAGGAACTTTCCCACATTAAAGACAATTTCTGAGGGCTGCAGCCTGATGTGAGGGACACACCACAGTGAGATGTAACCTGGATTTTATTCCACCTTCCTCACGTATAAATTGAGTTTTCCTGGCACCTACAATTGATATTTTAGCAACTAAAAACAACGCAGCAACTCCCTTAGGTCTGCAAAAATGCGATTTCTGAGTTATTATTTCCATTTATCCGAATGGTGACTTGATCAGTAATTTCTTGCCAGCCCCCTCTCAGTGTATTTCTGTTAGGAATAGAGGGAAGTGATTTATTTCAGAATTGTGGAGTAAGGGAAATATTTCTTGGAAAAAAAAAAAAATCCCACCCAGCAGGATTCAGAATAACAAAACAAAGGGGAAAGTACCCAAAATAAGAGCTTGCACTTTATCTCACACAGGATCTAACAGCAGATTGCCAACCCCAAAGTTTTGGGAATTTTTTTAAGGCTCTTCAGAAGAGAAAGTTAAAAAAAACCCCAACAGTTCAAGTGCCAAAGAAACTCATAAAATCAGGAGGGAAAAATAATCTACTTCCTCACAAAGAGAAGCTGGGGAAAAAGTTATGAAAATGGTGCCTTGGAGCATCCAGGTGCTCCAAGAGATTACAGAAAGTCCCAAGTGCTGCCTGCAAAGATCAGACTCAAGCTGAGTATTCCCATGGACCACATCATCCATTCCACTGCAGGAACTACCACAAAAAGCAGATTTTCTTGGTCCCTCTGCATATTAACACCACTTTGCTTGGAAACTCTGAACAGGAGCACACCCACACTGAAACCCAGATATTTTAAACCATTCCATCACTGATTTTTGGGGTAAAACCATCATGATTTTAACCCCTCTGGAGAGGCCACATCCTGAGAGCTGCACCTACCATGGGGTAGTGTTATGTTTGCACCATCAATGATTGCTTGTGCCAGTTCGTGGTCGTTGCTCTCAAAGGCGTGGGCAGCAGCCTTGAGGGCATCCCAAATCTCCTTCCTGCCCTCAAAGGCCGGGGCTGTGTCCCAAAATTCATCCCTCTTACTGCGGAGCTGCCCGTCCGTCATGGGGTAATCGCTCTTCCATTTGGGCTTCTCCTTCTTCAGGGGCTGGTTACGACCAAGGGCCACTGTGGGGGACAAAGAAAAAAGGGAAATCATCAAAAGAACACCACGGAATTCCCTTTGGTTGCTTTGTTTTGGATTTACAGTGATGCCTCAGGTTTAGCTTTTGTATTTTTCAGGTTCTGTGCTGCTTTAGTGTGTGGGTCTGGGCTTCACATCAGGGCATGCTGAGCTCTGTGCACAGAGCAGGGAGACAAAACAATTCCTGCTCCAGCTGGGCACCAAGGACAAATGATCCAAACCTCAGCCCAGGAGCACAAACCCCGTGGGCTGGAGAGAGAAAAACAAGGATGGGACTGCAGGGGCTAAAGCTGGGATGGGACAATGAACTGCAAGGTGCAAATGGAGCAGAACTGATCCCAGGGACAGAGCCCGTGCCCGGCCGTGCATTTTGGGGCCATTTTGGTTCATCTTGGGTTCATTTTGGGGCCATTTTGGTTCATCTTGGGTGCAGCCCTGGCTGGGCTCTTGTGCTGCCCAAGGTGGGTCCATGGAGGAGATGCTTTGAATAAATCCCTGCTTTATTCTGTGACTCTGTCTGGTCTCTGCTCTGGCTCAGCCTTCCCAAGGCATCCCCAGAGCTGAATTTTCAAGCCTGGTCCTTTTCATTCCTCACCTCCCACGTGATGCAGTGAGAGGGGTGTTATTCATGTACTGCTCATGGTTCAGATCCTCATTTCTTGAGAGAATTATGGTTTTACCGGTCTTGTATGGTCAAAACCAGACTCTGAGTCTCCTCAATTTCCCCAAGAGGTCAAAGCATCATGGAGCTCAGGAGAAGGGAGGTGATATGGATGTGGGCCATGCAATTGTTATTTGCTACTTTTAATTAGGAGCTAACTTTGTTTCTGTGCAAATGCATCTTCCTGCTTGCTGATTTCCCCTGGAAATCCAGGAATCCATCAAGGTTTAAAGAGCATTTTCCTCCTTCTCAATAAACACAACCCCATTTGTTCCCCTTTAACTACAGCTATTTTTGTGTAATAGCCTCTTTGAGCTTATCACAGATATAAAAGTTGACAGATTAAAACTCCCTGCTCTCATCCCCATCAGTGCCTGGTGTTGCAGCAGGAGAGTCCAAGTTCACAGAGGTTTTAAGGAGACCAAAAGCCCTAACAGGAGGTTAAGCCTTTATCCAATCTGACCCCATATGAGCAAAGAATGATCAGGTTCCTTTGCTAGCTCAGGCTGGCAGACACGTCCATGAACCTGAAGTGTAAGGCATGGAGAAGAGGAGTTTGAAAAGGATTCCTGCTGGTGAGCCAACATTGCCAACTATGCAGAGGAATGAGCTTTCTGTGGATTAAAAAACATGGGAGAATGGGTTGGGTTGGAAGGAACCTTAAAAATCATTTAATTCCACCTCCTGCCATGGGCAGGGGCACCTCCCACTACCCCAGGGTGCTCCAACCCAATCCAAACTGCCCCTGAACACTGCCAGGGATGGGGCCATTCTTCCCAATATCCAATCTAAACCTGTTCCCTGTCAGTGTGAAGCCATTCCCAGGGTCCTGTCCCTCCATCCCCTGGGAAGCCTCTCCCTCCATCTTTTCCTCTCCCTCCATCTGCAGCTCCTTCAGACAATTGTGTCACCCCAAGGCCTCTCCTCGGCAGCTGAACCATCCCAGCTCTCCCAGCAGAGCTGCTCCATCCCTCCCATCCTGGTGGCCTCCTACATTTGCACAGAAACAAAAGTCAGCCCCTAATTAAAAGTAGCAAATGACAATTGCATGGCCCACATCCACCGACTCCAGCTGCTCCTCGTGTCCCACGCAGAACACAACAATAATCAACTTTTAAATGCTTTCAAGTGACCACAAGCATTTATTGCTTTTTGTTTCCACGGGATTGCTTCCATGGGACTGCTGACCATTTAGCAGATTGCAGAGCAGCAAGCCCCAGTGTTTACAAAACACCAAGTTTCCTGGCAGAGCCCGGCCTTTCCCAGTCCAAGGCCCAGCTGAGCAAGCCTGGAGGATGATGCTGGGGCAGCCTCAAGCAACGGGGTTGTGCATTAAACCCTGTACATGCTAAAATTCTAAAAACATATGTGGGAAAAACACTCCAACAAGGAATTGCTTCCTTATTAAGGATTAGCGGCCAGAGCATGACATTTTCAGCCAGACAGAACAGGACACACTGCAAGAAATTTGGGTCAGTGGATATCTTTTTTTTTCCATTCCACTTTAGCTCACATCTGCTTGCATCCACTCAATGGATGCAGATTTGTCCCACAGGGCCCTCTCCTTGTCCCCAGCCATCAATTATGGAAGCAGGTTAAAGGCACTTCCCGCAGCCCCACTGCAAATCCAGCAGCCCACTCCTCTCCCTGCTTCCCACTCTGCCTCAGACTGCACCCAGATTTATTAAAAATTGATTTATCCTCACTCCAGCAGAGGCTCAGATCCTCACAGCCTCCAATAACTCCTCCCTGGAGATCCCATCCTTCCCACACACACAGCAGTGATCATAAACCCAGCGATAAATTCTTTCTTTTCCAAGTTGGAAGGAAGGCTGGTGGAAGAAAGGGGCTCTCCAAATGGCTCCAAAGCCAAATCCACTCTAACAAGCCATCCATCCCAGTACTGAGCCTTTAAACACCACTTGGCTTCAGCACAAGCCAGTATTTAAAAAGATCTTTGGTGTGTTTATCATTTAATAGAAGTGCTTCAAGGATCCCCAAAAAGCTTTATGCCTTCCCTGAAGAAATATTCATTATTTAGCTCTGTGGCTAGATGGGGCAGAAAGGATGAGAGAAACTGATGCCATGTAAAAAAAATAATGTGCAAAAAGGCCCAAATATTTCTCTTTCCAGCCCGTGTTTTAGTCACTAAAGCAAAACATGCGAATTTCTACAACCAAACTTTCGGACCACATCAAAGCACTTTCCCTTTTCTGTTAACAAGGCTGATAAAGAAACAAACATCAACAGTCTGAACCACTTAAAAGTATTTACAGTGTCAGTTTTCTGTTCCTCACTCTGGAAGGAAATTAGAGCTCAGAAGGAAACGTTGCCTTCATTTAAGACCATACCCATCAGAGGCACCAGCAGCTTGCAGGATCCAGAAGAGAAAGCAGCATCCACATTAATTTTTCATCTTACATCACTTCAACACGAGTAAGAAATTATTAATACCCTGCTGGAAAGCAGGAATTGTTTTCCAAATGCCAAGAAGAAGGCACGTTCTCTCTGAAGCAATGCTCCAGGTCACCCTCTCAGCAGAGACCAATGGTTGATATTTTTGGCAAGGGATTTATTTAGAAGGAAATATGGAAATCAGCACTGGTCTGCTTTTCAAAAAGTGAAATATCAGCAGCCACACTCCAAAATGAGCTAGGTTGTTGCTCCAGCAGCTCAGGTGTGCGGGTGGGGCTGTGCATCCCACAGAGGGTAAGAAATGCACCGAGTTTAGGCTGGAAAAGCCCTCCCAGACCATCAAATGCAGCCTGTGCCACATCCCCAGCTTGTCCCCAGCCCAGAGCACCCAGGGCCACCTCCAGGAATTCCCTGGGGCTGGGGGAATCCAAACCTCCCTTCGTGTCTGCTTGGAAAGGTGATGGATCAAAGACTGGCCACAAACTCTTCTCAAAGTTCTTTTCCAATCCTAATAATTCTGTTTAATGCCTCAAAGCGCCCAAACCAGTGGCACACATGGACTGTTCCTGTGGGATTTAGCAGCATTCCCTGTTTGCCCTAATGGTTCTGTTTTCCAATCCCAATGATTCTGTTGAATGCCTCAAAGTGCCCCAAAACAGTGGCACACAAGCCATGAGCTGTTCCTGTGGGATTTAGCAGCATTACCTGTTTGCCCTTGCTACCCTGGCATCCCTGAGGCAGTTGCTCCTGCCTGCCCCACTGAACTCCTGGCAGGCTGCAAAGTCTTATTTTTCAGAAGGAAGAAATGTATTTCTCCAATCCTTGCAGACTGTTTCATCACCTGAATTGTAAATTTATTTCCCTTCCCCGCAGCTTCCCATCAAAGCAATGAATCTGGAAGGTTATCTCTGCTCCTTATGCAGATAAACCCAGATATTTAAATCAGTTTCTTAACAGGATGTCAAGAAATGTCTCAGTGGAAGCTCTTTGGAGCAGCTGGTGTGTTTGTTATGTCGCTATCACTGTGGATATCACTGTGGATATCACTGGTGCCTCTTCTGAGGGGGACCAGATGAGCAGGAGCAGCTGCTACCACAGGATTCTTGTATTAAAAGCCAATATCCAGCTACAAAGTCTATAATTCCTAATTTATACCACCTGAATTACAGCACTCCATCATCCAACTGGGAATATCTCAGCCCCAGGGGGTTTTGTGTCAAATCAAACACGGCCAAGCTGAGCCAGGGGACATCTCAGAGCTCTGGAGGAGGGCAGAACTGATAATGAATATTTCTTCAGGACTGATCTCTGCTTCAAGTGTGACCTGGATCTTCCTCCTCCCCACTCCCTGCCCTGCCAGGTAACCCTGGATGAGACCTGAAACAGCCCTGAAGCAGCTGAGCTCAAATTTGAATTATCTGTGGAAACACCTCTGCTGCCATCATCCTTCCGTGAGTTTTCCCTCCCACCCCATCCTTCAAACATCTTTCACCTATTTCTAAAACTAAAATTAGGACCAAATTTGGCTGTTCCATCGCTGCAAGCGCTCCACAGTGAATTTCCTCCTTTGCCTTGGAAACACAAGCATATGTTGCTTGCAGCATTAGTCTTTTGCAGCTTTTGTAAAAAGCAGAGGAAACTGGTCCAGTTACAAGAACAGGGCCTGGCTGTGCTTCCCAATCCCTGCAGACTGGGGGGAGGATGGACACACAGCCAGAAAGCACCAGGGAGGGACAGGCCACCAGTGAACACAAGTTAGGAGCAGATACAGGCAAACGTGCCAAGATCAAAATGGTGAAATGTTGCAATAGGAGAATCTGGCAAGATTTATTTTATATGTAAAATATAATAATAAATATATTATTTATAATATTGTTTATATTATATTATTTATATTATTACATTTTATATATAAAATTATATTATATATTATATTGTTATATATTATTATATTATATTATATTATATTTATTATTATATTATAAAATAGAATAATGGATATATTATTTATAATATTGTTTATTTATATTATTTATATTATTATATTTCTATATATAAAATTATATTATATATTATTTTGATATATATTATATTATTATTTTATATATTATTATATAATATATATAATTATATTATATATTATATTATTATATATAATTATATGTTATACATATTATGTTATAGAATATAATAATAAATACATTATTTATAATATTGTTTATTTATATTAATTTTTATTTTGTATTATTTGTATTAATATATTTTATATATAAAACGACTATATTATTTATAATATTGTTTATTTTATAGTATTATTTATTTTATATCATTTATTTATTAGAATATATAATAAATAAAAGAAAACATAGTCTTTTCTTTTTTTTCCTTTGTCTTGATTAAGAAAATATGCAAGAGATGAAGCCAACTGCTTAAGTGGTGAGAGATGAAAAAGGTTTGGAGTGCCCTGTGAGGAGAGGAGCAGGAACATCCAAGGACAAAAGATCACCACAGGTGTCTGGATGGGAATGCCACGTTCAGGAGCTGCTGTGGGTGGGAAAGATGGGATTGGGGGCCTGGCCATGAAATGATGAACAGGGACCAGCACAGCCCCAGGGCTGCAGAGCCAGGGGGGAGAAGAGCCAGGCTGCCCTGGGGCTGCAAACACCCCCAGCCCACCCAGCAGGAACCTCAGCAGGGACCTGAAGGCAGCCAGGAGAAGCTGAGGAAATGTTTTACAAATGGAACCAATGATCAAAACGATTTTCTTTACCAGATTGCTTCCCTGTTGAGGCTCAGCTGCTAACAAAGTATTTTTCTATCAGAAATGAAATGCAAATAACAGTTTGCTACCCAGAAAGTTTCTGTCAGGAATAGTCCCCGAAGGGCTCCCCTCCCCACAATCACCCAGCACTTCTCTACTTCATCAAATGAGTCCCATTTGAAACCCATTTTGCTCCAATTTCCTCATGAGGTACCTTGTAATTTGGTATCACTATCACACAGTTCATCCTAAACATTTTCTTTGCATTGTTCTCCAGTGTAATCCTGAATTACGACAGTGC